>NW_027207453.1:0-370097 GCF_963455315.2 Globicephala melas | reverse complement strand
GTCTGGAATGTTGCACCCGAGTACCAGGGTACGAAAACTGAGACATATTTGAACACGTCTCCCGATCACATGGTTGATCATACTCTAGGTTCCACATGCATGTTTTAGCTGAAGGAAGAATACCTTAAACCTGGGTAGTTGAAACCCGTGGAATGGGTACCATGCAATATGACTTCAAAGGGTCTTCATTTGCTCACCGAACCTCTCCAATCCTATCACTGCTGCGTTTATGTCCCTGTACACATGCTTGATTCTCTTTCGGAGACATAGCAATCCATAGGTTTTAAGATACTTAAGAGTCAGGTACATTCTTAGGCGTTTAATATGCGGTGTTGAGTCCATTTCGTTGAGCAAGGAGTAGCTCTTGTCTATTCCATATTTGGCTTAAGGAACTTTATCTGTGCTCATTTCAATCTCTGGTTTTATGCAGCACCCCAACTCACCTTTACCCTTAAACAAGCATAAGTTGGTTTTCTAAATTTGAGACCCTGTTCTGTTCTGTAATTCAGTTCCTGTGTAGCCAAGTTTACATTCCGTGTATTACTGATATCTTATGATGTTTCTTTTTCTGTGTGACTTATTTCAGTTAGAATCATCGTACCTGAATCCACTCATTGTGCTGCTACGGGCCTGATGACATAGATTTCACTGCTGAGTGATACTGCATTGTACGTAAGTACCACAAGTTCTTTATCCATTTTTCACTTTCTGTGATATTGAACTTGTATGGTAAACGAGGTTCTTGTAAACAGAGGCGTCCCAAACATTGGGGTGGCTGTGTCTTTTTGATTTTAATTTCCCTAAGCTATAGGACCATAAGTGGAAGTGGCCTAGGCTCTGTTGCTTTGTTTTTTAGATGTTTCAGGAAACACCATACACTTCTCCCGAGTGTCTGTTGGCAGTTTACATCCCGCCCATCAGCATAACAAGGCTCCCAGTTCTCCATGGCCTGTCCTGCCTTTCTGGATTTTACACTTTTTTCAGATGGCCCTTTTGACCGGGGGGAAGTGAGACTTCATTGTAGTGCAGATTTCCTTTGCAAGCTTGCTTGGTTGGCCAAAAAGGGCGTATGCGTTTTTTCCTGAATATATTCAGGAAAAAACGCATACGCCCTTTTTGGCCAAGTGCATCATTGTGGACGTTCTGCCTCTTTTCCTATGCTTTCAATGCAATTCCAGTCTACCTCCTGAAATCGGTTTCCTGCAATTCTGCCCCGCTTTCAAGTCCTCTTGGCAGCCTTACTTCAGTATATTTTTGGACGATAGCTGTCATTTATAACTCTGCAGGTTTGTGAATTACAGTGCCCCTGAGCTCCTTTCTTCAACTCGTTTTCTTGTGAGCTGGCCGCAACACCGCAGGATGGCTTCAGGCCCTAATCTGGTTCCGGCACGGCACGCTGAGCCTTTGGTTATTTCCTCTTCCTGGTGGGAAATGAGAGTTAAATTTGCCCGTCCAGACACCTCCAGCTAGTCTCTCATTGGTTCTCGCTATTCCTGTTCATCTTCCGCAGAAATTGCAAACTGGGCCAAACAGGAGGTTAAAGGGACTGACTCTCCAAGTCGGGAGAGTGTTAGTAAAGCGTCTGGAATGTTGCACCCGAGTACCAGGGTACGAAAACTGAGACATATTTGAACACGTCTCCCGATCACATGGTTGATCATACTCTAGGTTCCACATGCATGTTTTAGCTGAAGGAAGAATACCTTAAACCTGGGTAGTTGAAACCCGTGGAATGGGTACCATGCAATATGACTTCAAAGGGTCTTCATTTGCTCACCGAACCTCTCCAATCCTATCACTGCTGCGTTTATGTCCCTGTACACATGCTTGATTCTCTTTCGGAGACATAGCAATCCATAGGTTTTAAGATACTTAAGAGTCAGGTACATTCTTAGGCGTTTAATATGCGGTGTTGAGTCCATTTCGTTGAGCAAGGAGTAGCTCTTGTCTATTCCATATTTGGCTTAAGGAACTTTATCTGTGCTCATTTCAATCTCTGGTTTTATGCAGCACCCCAACTCACCTTTACCCTTAAACAAGCATAAGTTGGTTTTCTAAATTTGAGACCCTGTTCTGTTCTGTAATTCAGTTCCTGTGTAGCCAAGTTTACATTCCGTGTATTACTGATATCTTATGATGTTTCTTTTTCTGTGTGACTTATTTCAGTTAGAATCATCGTACCTGAATCCACTCATTGTGCTGCTACGGGCCTGATGACATAGATTTCACTGCTGAGTGATACTGCATTGTACGTAAGTACCACAAGTTCTTTATCCATTTTTCACTTTCTGTGATATTGAACTTGTACGGTAAACGAGGTTCTTGTAAACAGAGGCGTCCCAAACATTGGGGTGGCTGTGTCTTTTTGATTTTAATTTCCCTAAGCTATAGGACCATAAGTGGAAGTGGCCTAGGCTCTGTTGCTTTGTTTTTTAGATGTTTCAGGAAACACCATACACTTCTCCCGAGTGTCTGTTGGCAATTTACATCCCGCCCATCAGCATAACAAGGCTCCCAGTTCTCCATGGCCTGTCCTGCCTTTCTGGATTTTACACTTTTTTCAGATGGCCCTTTTGACCGGGGGGAAGTGAGACTTCATTGTAGTGCAGATTTCCTTTGCAAGCTTGCTTGGTTGGCCAAAAAGGGCGTATGCGTTTTTTCCTGAATATATTCAGGAAAAAACGCATACGCCCTTTTTGGCCAAGTGCATCATTGTGGACGTTCTGCCTCTTTTCCTATGCTTTCAATGCAATTCCAGTCTACCTCCTGAAATCGGTTTCCTGCAATTCTGCCCCGCTTTCAAGTCCTCTTGGCAGCCTTACTTCAGTATATTTTTGGACGATAGTTGTCATTTATAACTCTGCAGGTTTGTGAATTACAGTGCCCCTGAGCTCCTTTCTTCAACTCGTTTTCTTGTGAGCTGGCCGCAACACCGCAGGATGGCTTCAGGCCCTAATCTGGTTCCGGCACGGCACGCTGAGCCTTTGGTTATTTCCTCTTCCTGGTGGGAAATGAGAGTTAAATTTGCCCGTCCAGACACCTCCAGCTAGTCTCTCATTGGTTCTCGCTATTCCTGTTCATCTTCCGCAGAAATTGCAAACTGGGCCAAACAGGAGGTTAAAGGGACTGACTCTCCAAGTCGGGAGAGTGTTAGTAAAGCGTCTGGAATGTTGCACCCGAGTACCAGGGTACGAAAACTGAGACATATTTGAACACGTCTCCCGATCACATGGTTGATCATACTCTAGGTTCCACATGCATGTTTTAGCTGAAGGAAGAATACCTTAAACCTGGGTAGTTGAAACCCGTGGAATGGGTACCATGCAATATGACTTCAAAGGGTCTTCATTTGCTCACCGAACCTCTCCAATCCTATCACTGCTGCGTTTATGTCCCTGTACACATGCTTGATTCTCTTTCGGAGACATAGCAATCCATAGGTTTTAAGATACTTAAGAGTCAGGTACATTCTTAGGCGTTTAATATGCGGTGTTGAGTCCATTTCGTTGAGCAAGGAGTAGCTCTTGTCTATTCCATATTTGGCTTAAGGAACTTTATCTGTGCTCATTTCAATCTCTGGTTTTATGCAGCACCCCAACTCACCTTTACCCTTAAACAAGCATAAGTTGGTTTTCTAAATTTGAGACCCTGTTCTGTTCTGTAATTCAGTTCCTGTGTAGCCAAGTTTACATTCCGTGTATTACTGATATCTTATGATGTTTCTTTTTCTGTGTGACTTATTTCAGTTAGAATCATCGTACCTGAATCCACTCATTGTGCTGCTACGGGCCTGATGACATAGATTTCACTGCTGAGTGATACTGCATTGTACGTAAGTACCACAAGTTCTTTATCCATTTTTCACTTTCTGTGATATTGAACTTGTATGGTAAACGAGGTTCTTGTAAACAGAGGCGTCCCAAACATTGGGGTGGCTGTGTCTTTTTGATTTTAATTTCCCTAAGCTATAGGACCATAAGTGGAAGTGGCCTAGGCTCTGTTGCTTTGTTTTTTAGATGTTTCAGGAAACACCATACACTTCTCCCGAGTGTCTGTTGGCAGTTTACATCCCGCCCATCAGCATAACAAGGCTCCCAGTTCTCCATGGCCTGTCCTGCCTTTCTGGATTTTACACTTTTTTCAGATGGCCCTTTTGACCGGGGGGAAGTGAGACTTCATTGTAGTGCAGATTTCCTTTGCAAGCTTGCTTGGTTGGCCAAAAAGGGCGTATGCGTTTTTTCCTGAATATATTCAGGAAAAAACGCATACGCCCTTTTTGGCCAAGTGCATCATTGTGGACGTTCTGCCTCTTTTCCTATGCTTTCAATGCAATTCCAGTCTACCTCCTGAAATCGGTTTCCTGCAATTCTGCCCCGCTTTCAAGTCCTCTTGGCAGCCTTACTTCAGTATATTTTTGGACGATAGTTGTCATTTATAACTCTGCAGGTTTGTGAATTACAGTGCCCCTGAGCTCCTTTCTTCAACTCGTTTTCTTGTGAGCTGGCCGCAACACCGCAGGATGGCTTCAGGCCCTAATCTGGTTCCGGCACGGCACGCTGAGCCTTTGGTTATTTCCTCTTCCTGGTGGGAAATGAGAGTTAAATTTGCCCGTCCAGACACCTCCAGCTAGTCTCTCATTGGTTCTCGCTATTCCTGTTCATCTTCCGCAGAAATTGCAAACTGGGCCAAACAGGAGGTTAAAGGGACTGACTCTCCAAGTCGGGAGAGTGTTAGTAAAGCGTCTGGAATGTTGCACCCGAGTACCAGGGTACGAAAACTGAGACATATTTGAACACGTCTCCCGATCACATGGTTGATCATACTCTAGGTTCCACATGCATGTTTTAGCTGAAGGAAGAATACCTTAAACCTGGGTAGTTGAAACCCGTGGAATGGGTACCATGCAATATGACTTCAAAGGGTCTTCATTTGCTCACCGAACCTCTCCAATCCTATCACTGCTGCGTTTATGTCCCTGTACACATGCTTGATTCTCTTTCGGAGACATAGCAATCCATAGGTTTTAAGATACTTAAGAGTCAGGTACATTCTTAGGCGTTTAATATGCGGTGTTGAGTCCATTTCGTTGAGCAAGGAGTAGCTCTTGTCTATTCCATATTTGGCTTAAGGAACTTTATCTGTGCTCATTTCAATCTCTGGTTTTATGCAGCACCCCAACTCACCTTTACCCTTAAACAAGCATAAGTTGGTTTTCTAAATTTGAGACCCTGTTCTGTTCTGTAATTCAGTTCCTGTGTAGCCAAGTTTACATTCCGTGTATTACTGATATCTTATGATGTTTCTTTTTCTGTGTGACTTATTTCAGTTAGAATCATCGTACCTGAATCCACTCATTGTGCTGCTACGGGCCTGATGACATAGATTTCACTGCTGAGTGATACTGCATTGTACGTAAGTACCACAAGTTCTTTATCCATTTTTCACTTTCTGTGATATTGAACTTGTACGGTAAACGAGGTTCTTGTAAACAGAGGCGTCCCAAACATTGGGGTGGCTGTGTCTTTTTGATTTTAATTTCCCTAAGCTATAGGACCATAAGTGGAAGTGGCCTAGGCTCTGTTGCTTTGTTTTTTAGATGTTTCAGGAAACACCATACACTTCTCCCGAGTGTCTGTTGGCAGTTTACATCCCGCCCATCAGCATAACAAGGCTCCCAGTTCTCCATGGCCTGTCCTGCCTTTCTGGATTTTACACTTTTTTCAGATGGCCCTTTTGACCGGGGGGAAGTGAGACTTCATTGTAGTGCAGATTTCCTTTGCAAGCTTGCTTGGTTGGCCAAAAAGGGCGTATGCGTTTTTTCCTGAATATATTCAGGAAAAAACGCATACGCCCTTTTTGGCCAAGTGCATCATTGTGGACGTTCTGCCTCTTTTCCTATGCTTTCAATGCAATTCCAGTCTACCTCCTGAAATCGGTTTCCTGCAATTCTGCCCCGCTTTCAAGTCCTCTTGGCAGCCTTACTTCAGTATATTTTTGGACGATAGTTGTCATTTATAACTCTGCAGGTTTGTGAATTACAGTGCCCCTGAGCTCCTTTCTTCAACTCGTTTTCTTGTGAGCTGGCCGCAACACCGCAGGATGGCTTCAGGCCCTAATCTGGTTCCGGCACGGCACGCTGAGCCTTTGGTTATTTCCTCTTCCTGGTGGGAAATGAGAGTTAAATTTGCCCGTCCAGACACCTCCAGCTAGTCTCTCATTGGTTCTCGCTATTCCTGTTCATCTTCCGCAGAAATTGCAAACTGGGCCAAACAGGAGGTTAAAGGGACTGACTCTCCAAGTCGGGAGAGTGTTAGTAAAGCGTCTGGAATGTTGCACCCGAGTACCAGGGTACGAAAACTGAGACATATTTGAACACGTCTCCCGATCACATGGTTGATCATACTCTAGGTTCCACATGCATGTTTTAGCTGAAGGAAGAATACCTTAAACCTGGGTAGTTGAAACCCGTGGAATGGGTACCATGCAATATGACTTCAAAGGGTCTTCATTTGCTCACCGAACCTCTCCAATCCTATCACTGCTGCGTTTATGTCCCTGTACACATGCTTGATTCTCTTTCGGAGACATAGCAATCCATAGGTTTTAAGATACTTAAGAGTCAGGTACATTCTTAGGCGTTTAATATGCGGTGTTGAGTCCATTTCGTTGAGCAAGGAGTAGCTCTTGTCTATTCCATATTTGGCTTAAGGAACTTTATCTGTGCTCATTTCAATCTCTGGTTTTATGCAGCACCCCAACTCACCTTTACCCTTAAACAAGCATAAGTTGGTTTTCTAAATTTGAGACCCTGTTCTGTTCTGTAATTCAGTTCCTGTGTAGCCAAGTTTACATTCCGTGTATTACTGATATCTTATGATGTTTCTTTTTCTGTGTGACTTATTTCAGTTAGAATCATCGTACCTGAATCCACTCATTGTGCTGCTACGGGCCTGATGACATAGATTTCACTGCTGAGTGATACTGCATTGTACGTAAGTACCACAAGTTCTTTATCCATTTTTCACTTTCTGTGATATTGAACTTGTACGGTAAACGAGGTTCTTGTAAACAGAGGCGTCCCAAACATTGGGGTGGCTGTGTCTTTTTGATTTTAATTTCCCTAAGCTATAGGACCATAAGTGGAAGTGGCCTAGGCTCTGTTGCTTTGTTTTTTAGATGTTTCAGGAAACACCATACACTTCTCCCGAGTGTCTGTTGGCAGTTTACATCCCGCCCATCAGCATAACAAGGCTCCCAGTTCTCCATGGCCTGTCCTGCCTTTCTGGATTTTACACTTTTTTCAGATGGCCCTTTTGACCGGGGGGAAGTGAGACTTCATTGTAGTGCAGATTTCCTTTGCAAGCTTGCTTGGTTGGCCAAAAAGGGCGTATGCGTTTTTTCCTGAATATATTCAGGAAAAAACGCATACGCCCTTTTTGGCCAAGTGCATCATTGTGGACGTTCTGCCTCTTTTCCTATGCTTTCAATGCAATTCCAGTCTACCTCCTGAAATCGGTTTCCTGCAATTCTGCCCCGCTTTCAAGTCCTCTTGGCAGCCTTACTTCAGTATATTTTTGGACGATAGCTGTCATTTATAACTCTGCAGGTTTGTGAATTACAGTGCCCCTGAGCTCCTTTCTTCAACTCGTTTTCTTGTGAGCTGGCCGCAACACCGCAGGATGGCTTCAGGCCCTAATCTGGTTCCGGCACGGCACGCTGAGCCTTTGGTTATTTCCTCTTCCTGGTGGGAAATGAGAGTTAAATTTGCCCGTCCAGACACCTCCAGCTAGTCTCTCATTGGTTCTCGCTATTCCTGTTCATCTTCCGCAGAAATTGCAAACTGGGCCAAACAGGAGGTTAAAGGGACTGACTCTCCAAGTCGGGAGAGTGTTAGTAAAGCGTCTGGAATGTTGCACCCGAGTACCAGGGTACGAAAACTGAGACATATTTGAACACGTCTCCCGATCACATGGTTGATCATACTCTAGGTTCCACATGCATGTTTTAGCTGAAGGAAGAATACCTTAAACCTGGGTAGTTGAAACCCGTGGAATGGGTACCATGCAATATGACTTCAAAGGGTCTTCATTTGCTCACCGAACCTCTCCAATCCTATCACTGCTGCGTTTATGTCCCTGTACACATGCTTGATTCTCTTTCGGAGACATAGCAATCCATAGGTTTTAAGATACTTAAGAGTCAGGTACATTCTTAGGCGTTTAATATGCGGTGTTGAGTCCATTTCGTTGAGCAAGGAGTAGCTCTTGTCTATTCCATATTTGGCTTAAGGAACTTTATCTGTGCTCATTTCAATCTCTGGTTTTATGCAGCACCCCAACTCACCTTTACCCTTAAACAAGCATAAGTTGGTTTTCTAAATTTGAGACCCTGTTCTGTTCTGTAATTCAGTTCCTGTGTAGCCAAGTTTACATTCCGTGTATTACTGATATCTTATGATGTTTCTTTTTCTGTGTGACTTATTTCAGTTAGAATCATCGTACCTGAATCCACTCATTGTGCTGCTACGGGCCTGATGACATAGATTTCACTGCTGAGTGATACTGCATTGTACGTAAGTACCACAAGTTCTTTATCCATTTTTCACTTTCTGTGATATTGAACTTGTATGGTAAACGAGGTTCTTGTAAACAGAGGCGTCCCAAACATTGGGGTGGCTGTGTCTTTTTGATTTTAATTTCCCTAAGCTATAGGACCATAAGTGGAAGTGGCCTAGGCTCTGTTGCTTTGTTTTTTAGATGTTTCAGGAAACACCATACACTTCTCCCGAGTGTCTGTTGGCAGTTTACATCCCGCCCATCAGCATAACAAGGCTCCCAGTTCTCCATGGCCTGTCCTGCCTTTCTGGATTTTACACTTTTTTCAGATGGCCCTTTTGACCGGGGGGAAGTGAGACTTCATTGTAATGCAGATTTCCTTTGCAAGCTTGCTTGGTTGGCCAAAAAGGGCGTATGCGTTTTTTCCTGAATATATTCAGGAAAAAACGCATACGCCCTTTTTGGCCAAGTGCATCATTGTGGACGTTCTGCCTCTTTTCCTATGCTTTCAATGCAATTCCAGTCTACCTCCTGAAATCGGTTTCCTGCAATTCTGCCCCGCTTTCAAGTCCTCTTGGCAGCCTTACTTCAGTATATTTTTGGACGATAGTTGTCATTTATAACTCTGCAGGTTTGTGAATTACAGTGCCCCTGAGCTCCTTTCTTCAACTCGTTTTCTTGTGAGCTGGCCGCAACACCGCAGGATGGCTTCAGGCCCTAATCTGGTTCCGGCACGGCACGCTGAGCCTTTGGTTATTTCCTCTTCCTGGTGGGAAATGAGAGTTAAATTTGCCCGTCCAGACACCTCCAGCTAGTCTCTCATTGGTTCTCGCTATTCCTGTTCATCTTCCGCAGAAATTGCAAACTGGGCCAAACAGGAGGTTAAAGGGACTGACTCTCCAAGTCGGGAGAGTGTTAGTAAAGCGTCTGGAATGTTGCACCCGAGTACCAGGGTACGAAAACTGAGACATATTTGAACACGTCTCCCGATCACATGGTTGATCATACTCTAGGTTCCACATGCATGTTTTAGCTGAAGGAAGAATACCTTAAACCTGGGTAGTTGAAACCCGTGGAATGGGTACCATGCAATATGACTTCAAAGGGTCTTCATTTGCTCACCGAACCTCTCCAATCCTATCACTGCTGCGTTTATGTCCCTGTACACATGCTTGATTCTCTTTCGGAGACATAGCAATCCATAGGTTTTAAGATACTTAAGAGTCAGGTACATTCTTAGGCGTTTAATATGCGGTGTTGAGTCCATTTCGTTGAGCAAGGAGTAGCTCTTGTCTATTCCATATTTGGCTTAAGGAACTTTATCTGTGCTCATTTCAATCTCTGGTTTTATGCAGCACCCCAACTCACCTTTACCCTTAAACAAGCATAAGTTGGTTTTCTAAATTTGAGACCCTGTTCTGTTCTGTAATTCAGTTCCTGTGTAGCCAAGTTTACATTCCGTGTATTACTGATATCTTATGATGTTTCTTTTTCTGTGTGACTTATTTCAGTTAGAATCATCGTACCTGAATCCACTCATTGTGCTGCTACGGGCCTGATGACATAGATTTCACTGCTGAGTGATACTGCATTGTACGTAAGTACCACAAGTTCTTTATCCATTTTTCACTTTCTGTGATATTGAACTTGTACGGTAAACGAGGTTCTTGTAAACAGAGGCGTCCCAAACATTGGGGTGGCTGTGTCTTTTTGATTTTAATTTCCCTAAGCTATAGGACCATAAGTGGAAGTGCCCTAGGCTCTGTTGCTTTGTTTTTTAGATGTTTCAGGAAACACCATACACTTCTCCCGAGTGTCTGTTGGCAATTTACATCCCGCCCATCAGCATAACAAGGCTCCCAGTTCTCCATGGCCTGTCCTGCCTTTCTGGATTTTACACTTTTTTCAGATGGCCCTTTTGACCGGGGGGAAGTGAGACTTCATTGTAGTGCAGATTTCCTTTGCAAGCTTGCTTGGTTGGCCAAAAAGGGCGTATGCGTTTTTTCCTGAATATATTCAGGAAAAAACGCATACACCCTTTTTGGCCAAGTGCATCATTGTGGACGTTCTGCCTCTTTTCCTATGCTTTCAATGCAATTCCAGTCTACCTCCTGAAATCGGTTTCCTGCAATTCTGCCCCGCTTTCAAGTCCTCTTGGCAGCCTTACTTCAGTATATTTTTGGACGATAGCTGTCATTTATAACTCTGCAGGTTTGTGAATTACAGTGCCCCTGAGCTCCTTTCTTCAACTCGCTTTCTTGTGAGCTGGCCGCAACACCGCAGGATGGCTTCAGGCCCTAATCTGGTTCCGGCACGGCACGCTGAGCCTTTGGTTATTTCCTCTTCCTGGTGGGAAATGAGAGTTAAATTTGCCCGTCCAGACACCTCCAGCTAGTCTCTCATTGGTTCTCGCTATTCCTGTTCATCTTCCGCAGAAATTGCAAACTGGGCCAAACAGGAGGTTAAAGGGACTGACTCTCCAAGTCGGGAGAGTGTTAGTAAAGCGTCTGGAATGTTGCACCCGAGTACCAGGGTACGAAAACTGAGACATATTTGAACACGTCTCCCGATCACATGGTTGATCATACTCTAGGTTCCACATGCATGTTTTAGCTGAAGGAAGAATACCTTAAACCTGGGTAGTTGAAACCCGTGGAATGGGTACCATGCAATATGACTTCAAAGGGTCTTCATTTGCTCACCGAACCTCTCCAATCCTATCACTGCTGCGTTTATGTCCCTGTACACATGCTTGATTCTCTTTCGGAGACATAGCAATCCATAGGTTTTAAGATACTTAAGAGTCAGGTACATTCTTAGGCGTTTAATATGCGGTGTTGAGTCCATTTCGTTGAGCAAGGAGTAGCTCTTGTCTATTCCATATTTGGCTTAAGGAACTTTATCTGTGCTCATTTCAATCTCTGGTTTTATGCAGCACCCCAACTCACCTTTACCCTTAAACAAGCATAAGTTGGTTTTCTAAATTTGAGACCCTGTTCTGTTCTGTAATTCAGTTCCTGTGTAGCCAAGTTTACATTCCGTGTATTACTGATATCTTATGATGTTTCTTTTTCTGTGTGACTTATTTCAGTTAGAATCATCGTACCTGAATCCACTCATTGTGCTGCTACGGGCCTGATGACATAGATTTCACTGCTGAGTGATACTGCATTGTACGTAAGTACCACAAGTTCTTTATCCATTTTTCACTTTCTGTGATATTGAACTTGTATGGTAAACGAGGTTCTTGTAAACAGAGGCGTCCCAAACATTGGGGTGGCTGTGTCTTTTTGATTTTAATTTCCCTAAGCTATAGGACCATAAGTGGAAGTGGCCTAGGCTCTGTTGCTTTGTTTTTTAGATGTTTCAGGAAACACCATACACTTCTCCCGAGTGTCTGTTGGCAGTTTACATCCCGCCCATCAGCATAACAAGGCTCCCAGTTCTCCATGGCCTGTCCTGCCTTTCTGGATTTTACACTTTTTTCAGATGGCCCTTTTGACCGGGGGGAAGTGAGACTTCATTGTAGTGCAGATTTCCTTTGCAAGCTTGCTTGGTTGGCCAAAAAGGGCGTATGCGTTTTTTCCTGAATATATTCAGGAAAAAACGCATACGCCCTTTTTGGCCAAGTGCATCATTGTGGACGTTCTGCCTCTTTTCCTATGCTTTCAATGCAATTCCAGTCTACCTCCTGAAATCGGTTTCCTGCAATTCTGCCCCGCTTTCAAGTCCTCTTGGCAGCCTTACTTCAGTATATTTTTGGACGATAGTTGTCATTTATAACTCTGCAGGTTTGTGAATTACAGTGCCCCTGAGCTCCTTTCTTCAACTCGTTTTCTTGTGAGCTGGCCGCAACACCGCAGGATGGCTTCAGGCCCTAATCTGGTTCCGGCACGGCACGCTGAGCCTTTGGTTATTTCCTCTTCCTGGTGGGAAATGAGAGTTAAATTTGCCCGTCCAGACACCTCCAGCTAGTCTCTCATTGGTTCTCGCTATTCCTGTTCATCTTCCGCAGAAATTGCAAACTGGGCCAAACAGGAGGTTAAAGGGACTGACTCTCCAAGTCGGGAGAGTGTTAGTAAAGCGTCTGGAATGTTGCACCCGAGTACCAGGGTACGAAAACTGAGACATATTTGAACACGTCTCCCGATCACATGGTTGATCATACTCTAGGTTCCACATGCATGTTTTAGCTGAAGGAAGAATACCTTAAACCTGGGTAGTTGAAACCCGTGGAATGGGTACCATGCAATATGACTTCAAAGGGTCTTCATTTGCTCACCGAACCTCTCCAATCCTATCACTGCTGCGTTTATGTCCCTGTACACATGCTTGATTCTCT
Organism: Globicephala melas; assembly: GCF_963455315.2. Lineage (NCBI taxonomy): Eukaryota > Metazoa > Chordata > Mammalia > Artiodactyla > Delphinidae > Globicephala > Globicephala melas. Next base: position 357,200 of record NW_027207453.1, on the reverse strand, counting down.
TTCGGAGACATAGCAATCCATAGGTTTTAAGATACTTAAGAGTCAGGTACATTCTTAGGCGTTTAATATGCGGTGTTGAGTCCATTTCGTTGAGCAAGGAGTAGCTCTTGTCTATTCCATATTTGGCTTAAGGAACTTTATCTGTGCTCATTTCAATCTCTGGTTTTATGCAGCACCCCAACTCACCTTTACCCTTAAACAAGCATAAGTTGGTTTTCTAAATTTGAGACCCTGTTCTGTTCTGTAATTCAGTTCCTGTGTAGCCAAGTTTACATTCCGTGTATTACTGATATCTTATGATGTTTCTTTTTCTGTGTGACTTATTTCAGTTAGAATCATCGTACCTGAATCCACTCATTGTGCTGCTACGGGCCTGATGACATAGATTTCACTGCTGAGTGATACTGCATTGTACGTAAGTACCACAAGTTCTTTATCCATTTTTCACTTTCTGTGATATTGAACTTGTATGGTAAACGAGGTTCTTGTAAACAGAGGCGTCCCAAACATTGGGGTGGCTGTGTCTTTTTGATTTTAATTTCCCTAAGCTATAGGACCATAAGTGGAAGTGGCCTAGGCTCTGTTGCTTTGTTTTTTAGATGTTTCAGGAAACACCATACACTTCTCCCGAGTGTCTGTTGGCAGTTTACATCCCGCCCATCAGCATAACAAGGCTCCCAGTTCTCCATGGCCTGTCCTGCCTTTCTGGATTTTACACTTTTTTCAGATGGCCCTTTTGACCGGGGGGAAGTGAGACTTCATTGTAGTGCAGATTTCCTTTGCAAGCTTGCTTGGTTGGCCAAAAAGGGCGTATGCGTTTTTTCCTGAATATATTCAGGAAAAAACGCATACGCCCTTTTTGGCCAAGTGCATCATTGTGGACGTTCTGCCTCTTTTCCTATGCTTTCAATGCAATTCCAGTCTACCTCCTGAAATCGGTTTCCTGCAATTCTGCCCCGCTTTCAAGTCCTCTTGGCAGCCTTACTTCAGTATATTTTTGGACGATAGTTGTCATTTATAACTCTGCAGGTTTGTGAATTACAGTGCCCCTGAGCTCCTTTCTTCAACTCGTTTTCTTGTGAGCTGGCCGCAACACCGCAGGATGGCTTCAGGCCCTAATCTGGTTCCGGCACGGCACGCTGAGCCTTTGGTTATTTCCTCTTCCTGGTGGGAAATGAGAGTTAAATTTGCCCGTCCAGACACCTCCAGCTAGTCTCTCATTGGTTCTCGCTATTCCTGTTCATCTTCCGCAGAAATTGCAAACTGGGCCAAACAGGAGGTTAAAGGGACTGACTCTCCAAGTCGGGAGAGTGTTAGTAAAGCGTCTGGAATGTTGCACCCGAGTACCAGGGTACGAAAACTGAGACATATTTGAACACGTCTCCCGATCACATGGTTGATCATACTCTAGGTTCCACATGCATGTTTTAGCTGAAGGAAGAATACCTTAAACCTGGGTAGTTGAAACCCGTGGAATGGGTACCATGCAATATGACTTCAAAGGGTCTTCATTTGCTCACCGAACCTCTCCAATCCTATCACTGCTGCGTTTATGTCCCTGTACACATGCTTGATTCTCTTTCGGAGACATAGCAATCCATAGGTTTTAAGATACTTAAGAGTCAGGTACATTCTTAGGCGTTTAATATGCGGTGTTGAGTCCATTTCGTTGAGCAAGGAGTAGCTCTTGTCTATTCCATATTTGGCTTAAGGAACTTTATCTGTGCTCATTTCAATCTCTGGTTTTATGCAGCACCCCAACTCACCTTTACCCTTAAACAAGCATAAGTTGGTTTTCTAAATTTGAGACCCTGTTCTGTTCTGTAATTCAGTTCCTGTGTAGCCAAGTTTACATTCCGTGTATTACTGATATCTTATGATGTTTCTTTTTCTGTGTGACTTATTTCAGTTAGAATCATCGTACCTGAATCCACTCATTGTGCTGCTACGGGCCTGATGACATAGATTTCACTGCTGAGTGATACTGCATTGTACGTAAGTACCACAAGTTCTTTATCCATTTTTCACTTTCTGTGATATTGAACTTGTATGGTAAACGAGGTTCTTGTAAACAGAGGCGTCCCAAACATTGGGGTGGCTGTGTCTTTTTGATTTTAATTTCCCTAAGCTATAGGACCATAAGTGGAAGTGGCCTAGGCTCTGTTGCTTTGTTTTTTAGATGTTTCAGGAAACACCATACACTTCTCCCGAGTGTCTGTTGGCAGTTTACATCCCGCCCATCAGCATAACAAGGCTCCCAGTTCTCCATGGCCTGTCCTGCCTTTCTGGATTTTACACTTTTTTCAGATGGCCCTTTTGACCGGGGGGAAGTGAGACTTCATTGTAGTGCAGATTTCCTTTGCAAGCTTGCTTGGTTGGCCAAAAAGGGCGTATGCGCTTTTTCCTGAATATATTCAGGAAAAAACGCATACGCCCTTTTTGGCCAAGTGCATCATTGTGGACGTTCTGCCTCTTTTCCTATGCTTTCAATGCAATTCCAGTCTACCTCCTGAAATCGGTTTCCTGCAATTCTGCCCCGCTTTCAAGTCCTCTTGGCAGCCTTACTTCAGTATATTTTTGGACGATAGTTGTCATTTATAACTCTGCAGGTTTGTGAATTACAGTGCCCCTGAGCTCCTTTCTTCAACTCGTTTTCTTGTGAGCTGGCCGCAACACCGCAGGATGGCTTCAGGCCCTAATCTGGTTCCGGCACGGCACGCTGAGCCTTTGGTTATTTCCTCTTCCTGGTGGGAAATGAGAGTTAAATTTGCCCGTCCAGACACCTCCAGCTAGTCTCTCATTGGTTCTCGCTATTCCTGTTCATCTTCCGCAGAAATTGCAAACTGGGCCAAACAGGAGGTTAAAGGGACTGACTCTCCAAGTCGGGAGAGTGTTAGTAAAGCGTCTGGAATGTTGCACCCGAGTACCAGGGTACGAAAACTGAGACATATTTGAACACGTCTCCCGATCACATGGTTGATCATACTCTAGGTTCCACATGCATGTTTTAGCTGAAGGAAGAATACCTTAAACCTGGGTAGTTGAAACCCGTGGAATGGGTACCATGCAATATGACTTCAAAGGGTCTTCATTTGCTCACCGAACCTCTCCAATCCTATCACTGCTGCGTTTATGTCCCTGTACACATGCTTGATTCTCTTTCGGAGACATAGCAATCCATAGGTTTTAAGATACTTAAGAGTCAGGTACATTCTTAGGCGTTTAATATGCGGTGTTGAGTCCATTTCGTTGAGCAAGGAGTAGCTCTTGTCTATTCCATATTTGGCTTAAGGAACTTTATCTGTGCTCATTTCAATCTCTGGTTTTATGCAGCACCCCAACTCACCTTTACCCTTAAACAAGCATAAGTTGGTTTTCTAAATTTGAGACCCTGTTCTGTTCTGTAATTCAGTTCCTGTGTAGCCAAGTTTACATTCCGTGTATTACTGATATCTTATGATGTTTCTTTTTCTGTGTGACTTATTTCAGTTAGAATCATCGTACCTGAATCCACTCATTGTGCTGCTACGGGCCTGATGACATAGATTTCACTGCTGAGTGATACTGCATTGTACGTAAGTACCACAAGTTCTTTATCCATTTTTCACTTTCTGTGATATTGAACTTGTACGGTAAACGAGGTTCTTGTAAACAGAGGCGTCCCAAACATTGGGGTGGCTGTGTCTTTTTGATTTTAATTTCCCTAAGCTATAGGACCATAAGTGGAAGTGGCCTAGGCTCTGTTGCTTTGTTTTTTAGATGTTTCAGGAAACACCATACACTTCTCCCGAGTGTCTGTTGGCAGTTTACATCCCGCCCATCAGCATAACAAGGCTCCCAGTTCTCCATGGCCTGTCCTGCCTTTCTGGATTTTACACTTTTTTCAGATGGCCCTTTTGACCGGGGGGAAGTGAGACTTCATTGTAGTGCAGATTTCCTTTGCAAGCTTGCTTGGTTGGCCAAAAAGGGCGTATGCGTTTTTTCCTGAATATATTCAGGAAAAAACGCATACGCCCTTTTTGGCCAAGTGCATCATTGTGGACGTTCTGCCTCTTTTCCTATGCTTTCAATGCAATTCCAGTCTACCTCCTGAAATCGGTTTCCTGCAATTCTGCCCCGCTTTCAAGTCCTCTTGGCAGCCTTACTTCAGTATATTTTTGGACGATAGCTGTCATTTATAACTCTGCAGGTTTGTGAATTACAGTGCCCCTGAGCTCCTTTCTTCAACTCGTTTTCTTGTGAGCTGGCCGCAACACCGCAGGATGGCTTCAGGCCCTAATCTGGTTCCGGCACGGCACGCTGAGCCTTTGGTTATTTCCTCTTCCTGGTGGGAAATGAGAGTTAAATTTGCCCGTCCAGACACCTCCAGCTAGTCTCTCATTGGTTCTCGCTATTCCTGTTCATCTTCCGCAGAAATTGCAAACTGGGCCAAACAGGAGGTTAAAGGGACTGACTCTCCAAGTCGGGAGAGTGTTAGTAAAGCGTCTGGAATGTTGCACCCGAGTACCAGGGTACGAAAACTGAGACATATTTGAACACGTCTCCCGATCACATGGTTGATCATACTCTAGGTTCCACATGCATGTTTTAGCTGAAGGAAGAATACCTTAAACCTGGGTAGTTGAAACCCGTGGAATGGGTACCATGCAATATGACTTCAAAGGGTCTTCATTTGCTCACCGAACCTCTCCAATCCTATCACTGCTGCGTTTATGTCCCTGTACACATGCTTGATTCTCTTTCGGAGACATAGCAATCCATAGGTTTTAAGATACTTAAGAGTCAGGTACATTCTTAGGCGTTTAATATGCGGTGTTGAGTCCATTTCGTTGAGCAAGGAGTAGCTCTTGTCTATTCCATATTTGGCTTAAGGAACTTTATCTGTGCTCATTTCAATCTCTGGTTTTATGCAGCACCCCAACTCACCTTTACCCTTAAACAAGCATAAGTTGGTTTTCTAAATTTGAGACCCTGTTCTGTTCTGTAATTCAGTTCCTGTGTAGCCAAGTTTACATTCCGTGTATTACTGATATCTTATGATGTTTCTTTTTCTGTGTGACTTATTTCAGTTAGAATCATCGTACCTGAATCCACTCATTGTGCTGCTACGGGCCTGATGACATAGATTTCACTGCTGAGTGATACTGCATTGTACGTAAGTACCACAAGTTCTTTATCCATTTTTCACTTTCTGTGATATTGAACTTGTACGGTAAACGAGGTTCTTGTAAACAGAGGCGTCCCAAACATTGGGGTGGCTGTGTCTTTTTGATTTTAATTTCCCTAAGCTATAGGACCATAAGTGGAAGTGGCCTAGGCTCTGTTGCTTTGTTTTTTAGATGTTTCAGGAAACACCATACACTTCTCCCGAGTGTCTGTTGGCAGTTTACATCCCGCCCATCAGCATAACAAGGCTCCCAGTTCTCCATGGCCTGTCCTGCCTTTCTGGATTTTACACTTTTTTCAGATGGCCCTTTTGACCGGGGGGAAGTGAGACTTCATTGTAGTGCAGATTTCCTTTGCAAGCTTGCTTGGTTGGCCAAAAAGGGCGTATGCGTTTTTTCCTGAATATATTCAGGAAAAAACGCATACGCCCTTTTTGGCCAAGTGCATCATTGTGGACGTTCTGCCTCTTTTCCTATGCTTTCAATGCAATTCCAGTCTACCTCCTGAAATCGGTTTCCTGCAATTCTGCCCCGCTTTCAAGTCCTCTTGGCAGCCTTACTTCAGTATATTTTTGGACGATAGCTGTCATTTATAACTCTGCAGGTTTGTGAATTACAGTGCCCCTGAGCTCCTTTCTTCAACTCGTTTTCTTGTGAGCTGGCCGCAACACCGCAGGATGGCTTCAGGCCCTAATCTGGTTCCGGCACGGCACGCTGAGCCTTTGGTTATTTCCTCTTCCTGGTGGGAAATGAGAGTTAAATTTGCCCGTCCAGACACCTCCAGCTAGTCTCTCATTGGTTCTCGCTATTCCTGTTCATCTTCCGCAGAAATTGCAAACTGGGCCAAACAGGAGGTTAAAGGGACTGACTCTCCAAGTCGGGAGAGTGTTAGTAAAGCGTCTGGAATGTTGCACCCGAGTACCAGGGTACGAAAACTGAGACATATTTGAACACGTCTCCCGATCACATGGTTGATCATACTCTAGGTTCCACATGCATGTTTTAGCTGAAGGAAGAATACCTTAAACCTGGGTAGTTGAAACCCGTGGAATGGGTACCATGCAATATGACTTCAAAGGGTCTTCATTTGCTCACCGAACCTCTCCAATCCTATCACTGCTGCGTTTATGTCCCTGTACACATGCTTGATTCTCTTTCGGAGACATAGCAATCCATAGGTTTTAAGATACTTAAGAGTCAGGTACATTCTTAGGCGTTTAATATGCGGTGTTGAGTCCATTTCGTTGAGCAAGGAGTAGCTCTTGTCTATTCCATATTTGGCTTAAGGAACTTTATCTGTGCTCATTTCAATCTCTGGTTTTATGCAGCACCCCAACTCACCTTTACCCTTAAACAAGCATAAGTTGGTTTTCTAAATTTGAGACCCTGTTCTGTTCTGTAATTCAGTTCCTGTGTAGCCAAGTTTACATTCCGTGTATTACTGATATCTTATGATGTTTCTTTTTCTGTGTGACTTATTTCAGTTAGAATCATCGTACCTGAATCCACTCATTGTGCTGCTACGGGCCTGATGACATAGATTTCACTGCTGAGTGATACTGCATTGTACGTAAGTACCACAAGTTCTTTATCCATTTTTCACTTTCTGTGATATTGAACTTGTATGGTAAACGAGGTTCTTGTAAACAGAGGCGTCCCAAACATTGGGGTGGCTGTGTCTTTTTGATTTTAATTTCCCTAAGCTATAGGACCATAAGTGGAAGTGGCCTAGGCTCTGTTGCTTTGTTTTTTAGATGTTTCAGGAAACACCATACACTTCTCCCGAGTGTCTGTTGGCAGTTTACATCCCGCCCATCAGCATAACAAGGCTCCCAGTTCTCCATGGCCTGTCCTGCCTTTCTGGATTTTACACTTTTTTCAGATGGCCCTTTTGACCGGGGGGAAGTGAGACTTCATTGTAGTGCAGATTTCCTTTGCAAGCTTGCTTGGTTGGCCAAAAAGGGCGTATGCGTTTTTTCCTGAATATATTCAGGAAAAAACGCATACGCCCTTTTTGGCCAAGTGCATCATTGTGGACGTTCTGCCTCTTTTCCTATGCTTTCAATGCAATTCCAGTCTACCTCCTGAAATCGGTTTCCTGCAATTCTGCCCCGCTTTCAAGTCCTCTTGGCAGCCTTACTTCAGTATATTTTTGGACGATAGCTGTCATTTATAACTCTGCAGGTTTGTGAATTACAGTGCCCCTGAGCTCCTTTCTTCAACTCGTTTTCTTGTGAGCTGGCCGCAACACCGCAGGATGGCTTCAGGCCCTAATCTGGTTCCGGCACGGCACGCTGAGCCTTTGGTTATTTCCTCTTCCTGGTGGGAAATGAGAGTTAAATTTGCCCGTCCAGACACCTCCAGCTAGTCTCTCATTGGTTCTCGCTATTCCTGTTCATCTTCCGCAGAAATTGCAAACTGGGCCAAACAGGAGGTTAAAGGGACTGACTCTCCAAGTCGGGAGAGTGTTAGTAAAGCGTCTGGAATGTTGCACCCGAGTACCAGGGTACGAAAACTGAGACATATTTGAACACGTCTCCCGATCACATGGTTGATCATACTCTAGGTTCCACATGCATGTTTTAGCTGAAGGAAGAATACCTTAAACCTGGGTAGTTGAAACCCGTGGAATGGGTACCATGCAATATGACTTCAAAGGGTCTTCATTTGCTCACCGAACCTCTCCAATCCTATCACTGCTGCGTTTATGTCCCTGTACACATGCTTGATTCTCTTTCGGAGACATAGCAATCCATAGGTTTTAAGATACTTAAGAGTCAGGTACATTCTTAGGCGTTTAATATGCGGTGTTGAGTCCATTTCGTTGAGCAAGGAGTAGCTCTTGTCTATTCCATATTTGGCTTAAGGAACTTTATCTGTGCTCATTTCAATCTCTGGTTTTATGCAGCACCCCAACTCACCTTTACCCTTAAACAAGCATAAGTTGGTTTTCTAAATTTGAGACCCTGTTCTGTTCTGTAATTCAGTTCCTGTGTAGCCAAGTTTACATTCCGTGTATTACTGATATCTTATGATGTTTCTTTTTCTGTGTGACTTATTTCAGTTAGAATCATCGTACCTGAATCCACTCATTGTGCTGCTACGGGCCTGATGACATAGATTTCACTGCTGAGTGATACTGCATTGTACGTAAGTACCACAAGTTCTTTATCCATTTTTCACTTTCTGTGATATTGAACTTGTACGGTAAACGAGGTTCTTGTAAACAGAGGCGTCCCAAACATTGGGGTGGCTGTGTCTTTTTGATTTTAATTTCCCTAAGCTATAGGACCATAAGTGGAAGTGGCCTAGGCTCTGTTGCTTTGTTTTTTAGATGTTTCAGGAAACACCATACACTTCTCCCGAGTGTCTGTTGGCAATTTACATCCCGCCCATCAGCATAACAAGGCTCCCAGTTCTCCATGGCCTGTCCTGCCTTTCTGGATTTTACACTTTTTTCAGATGGCCCTTTTGACCGGGGGGAAGTGAGACTTCATTGTAGTGCAGATTTCCTTTGCAAGCTTGCTTGGTTGGCCAAAAAGGGCGTATGCGTTTTTTCCTGAATATATTCAGGAAAAAACGCATACGCCCTTTTTGGCCAAGTGCATCATTGTGGACGTTCTGCCTCTTTTCCTATGCTTTCAATGCAATTCCAGTCTACCTCCTGAAATCGGTTTCCTGCAATTCTGCCCCGCTTTCAAGTCCTCTTGGCAGCCTTACTTCAGTATATTTTTGGACGATAGTTGTCATTTATAACTCTGCAGGTTTGTGAATTACAGTGCCCCTGAGCTCCTTTCTTCAACTCGTTTTCTTGTGAGCTGGCCGCAACACCGCAGGATGGCTTCAGGCCCTAATCTGGTTCCGGCACGGCACGCTGAGCCTTTGGTTATTTCCTCTTCCTGGTGGGAAATGAGAGTTAAATTTGCCCGTCCAGACACCTCCAGCTAGTCTCTCATTGGTTCTCGCTATTCCTGTTCATCTTCCGCAGAAATTGCAAACTGGGCCAAACAGGAGGTTAAAGGGACTGACTCTCCAAGTCGGGAGAGTGTTACTAAAGCGTCTGGAATGTTGCACCCGAGTACCAGGGTACGAAAACTGAGACATATTTGAACACGTCTCCCGATCACATGGTTGATCATACTCTAGGTTCCACATGCATGTTTTAGCTGAAGGAAGAATACCTTAAACCTGGGTAGTTGAAACCCGTGGAATGGGTACCATGCAATATGACTTCAAAGGGTCTTCATTTGCTCACCGAACCTCTCCAATCCTATCACTGCTGCGTTTATGTCCCTGTACACATGCTTGATTCTCTTTCGGAGACATAGCAATCCATAGGTTTTAAGATACTTAAGAGTCAGGTACATTCTTAGGCGTTTAATATGCGGTGTTGAGTCCATTTCGTTGAGCAAGGAGTAGCTCTTGTCTATTCCATATTTGGCTTAAGGAACTTTATCTGTGCTCATTTCAATCTCTGGTTTTATGCAGCACCCCAACTCACCTTTACCCTTAAACAAGCATAAGTTGGTTTTCTAAATTTGAGACCCTGTTCTGTTCTGTAATTCAGTTCCTGTGTAGCCAAGTTTACATTCCGTGTATTACTGATATCTTATGATGTTTCTTTTTCTGTGTGACTTATTTCAGTTAGAATCATCGTACCTGAATCCACTCATTGTGCTGCTACGGGCCTGATGACATAGATTTCACTGCTGAGTGATACTGCATTGTACGTAAGTACCACAAGTTCTTTATCCATTTTTCACTTTCTGTGATATTGAACTTGTACGGTAAACGAGGTTCTTGTAAACAGAGGCGTCCCAAACATTGGGGTGGCTGTGTCTTTTTGATTTTAATTTCCCTAATCTATAGGACCATAAGTGGAAGTGGCCTAGGCTCTGTTGCTTTGTTTTTTAGATGTTTCAGGAAACACCATACACTTCTCCCGAGTGTCTGTTGGCAATTTACATCCCGCCCATCAGCATAACAAGGCTCCCAGTTCTCCATGGCCTGTCCTGCCTTTCTGGATTTTACACTTTTTTCAGATGGCCCTTTTGACCGGGGGGAAGTGAGACTTCATTGTAGTGCAGATTTCCTTTGCAAGCTTGCTTGGTTGGCCAAAAAGGGCGTATGCGTTTTTTCCTGAATATATTCAGGAAAAAACGCATACGCCCTTTTTGGCCAAGTGCATCATTGTGGACGTTCTGCCTCTTTTCCTATGCTTTCAATGCAATTCCAGTCTACCTCCTGAAATCGGTTTCCTGCAATTCTGCCCCGCTTTCAAGTCCTCTTGGCAGCCTTACTTCAGTATATTTTTGGACGATAGTTGTCATTTATAACTCTGCAGGTTTGTGAATTACAGTGCCCCTGAGCTCCTTTCTTCAACTCGTTTTCTTGTGAGCTGGCCGCAACACCGCAGGATGGCTTCAGGCCCTAATCTGGTTCCGGCACGGCACGCTGAGCCTTTGGTTATTTCCTCTTCCTGGTGGGAAATGAGAGTTAAATTTGCCCGTCCAGACACCTCCAGCTAGTCTCTCATTGGTTCTCGCTATTCCTGTTCATCTTCCGCAGAAATTGCAAACTGGGCCAAACAGGAGGTTAAAGGGACTGACTCTCCAAGTCGGGAGAGTGTTAGTAAAGCGTCTGGAATGTTGCACCCGAGTACCAGGGTACGAAAACTGAGACATATTTGAACACGTCTCCCGATCACATGGTTGATCATACTCTAGGTTCCACATGCATGTTTTAGCTGAAGGAAGAATACCTTAAACCTGGGTAGTTGAAACCCGTGGAATGGGTACCATGCAATATGACTTCAAAGGGTCTTCATTTGCTCACCGAACCTCTCCAATCCTATCACTGCTGCGTTTATGTCCCTGTACACATGCTTGATTCTCTTTCGGAGACATAGCAATCCATAGGTTTTAAGATACTTAAGAGTCAGGTACATTCTTAGGCGTTTAATATGCGGTGTTGAGTCCATTTCGTTGAGCAAGGAGTAGCTCTTGTCTATTCCATATTTGGCTTAAGGAACTTTATCTGTGCTCATTTCAATCTCTGGTTTTATGCAGCACCCCAACTCACCTTTACCCTTAAACAAGCATAAGTTGGTTTTCTAAATTTGAGACCCTGTTCTGTTCTGTAATTCAGTTCCTGTGTAGCCAAGTTTACATTCCGTGTATTACTGATATCTTATGATGTTTCTTTTTCTGTGTGACTTATTTCAGTTAGAATCATCGTACCTGAATCCACTCATTGTGCTGCTACGGGCCTGATGACATAGATTTCACTGCTGAGTGATACTGCATTGTACGTAAGTACCACAAGTTCTTTATCCATTTTTCACTTTCTGTGATATTGAACTTGTACGGTAAACGAGGTTCTTGTAAACAGAGGCGTCCCAAACATTGGGGTGGCTGTGTCTTTTTGATTTTAATTTCCCTAAGCTATAGGACCATAAGTGGAAGTGGCCTAGGCTCTGTTGCTTTGTTTTTTAGATGTTTCAGGAAACACCATACACTTCTCCCGAGTGTCTGTTGGCAGTTTACATCCCGCCCATCAGCATAACAAGGCTCCCAGTTCTCCATGGCCTGTCCTGCCTTTCTGGATTTTACACTTTTTTCAGATGGCCCTTTTGACCGGGGGGAAGTGAGACTTCATTGTAGTGCAGATTTCCTTTGCAAGCTTGCTTGGTTGGCCAAAAAGGGCGTATGCGTTTTTTCCTGAATATATTCAGGAAAAAACGCATACGCCCTTTTTGGCCAAGTGCATCATTGTGGACGTTCTGCCTCTTTTCCTATGCTTTCAATGCAATTCCAGTCTACCTCCTGAAATCGGTTTCCTGCAATTCTGCCCCGCTTTCAAGTCCTCTTGGCAGCCTTACTTCAGTATATTTTTGGACGATAGTTGTCATTTATAACTCTGCAGGTTTGTGAATTACAGTGCCCCTGAGCTCCTTTCTTCAACTCGTTTTCTTGTGAGCTGGCCGCAACACCGCAGGATGGCTTCAGGCCCTAATCTGGTTCCGGCACGGCACGCTGAGCCTTTGGTTATTTCCTCTTCCTGGTGGGAAATGAGAGTTAAATTTGCCCGTCCAGACACCTCCAGCTAGTCTCTCATTGGTTCTCGCTATTCCTGTTCATCTTCCGCAGAAATTGCAAACTGGGCCAAACAGGAGGTTAAAGGGACTGACTCTCCAAGTCGGGAGAGTGTTAGTAAAGCGTCTGGAATGTTGCACCCGAGTACCAGGGTACGAAAACTGAGACATATTTGAACACGTCTCCCGATCACATGGTTGATCATACTCTAGGTTCCACATGCATGTTTTAGCTGAAGGAAGAATACCTTAAACCTGGGTAGTTGAAACCCGTGGAATGGGTACCATGCAATATGACTTCAAAGGGTCTTCATTTGCTCACCGAACCTCTCCAATCCTATCACTGCTGCGTTTATGTCCCTGTACACATGCTTGATTCTCTTTCGGAGACATAGCAATCCATAGGTTTTAAGATACTTAAGAGTCAGGTACATTCTTAGGCGTTTAATATGCGGTGTTGAGTCCATTTCGTTGAGCAAGGAGTAGCTCTTGTCTATTCCATATTTGGCTTAAGGAACTTTATCTGTGCTCATTTCAATCTCTGGTTTTATGCAGCACCCCAACTCACCTTTACCCTTAAACAAGCATAAGTTGGTTTTCTAAATTTGAGACCCTGTTCTGTTCTGTAATTCAGTTCCTGTGTAGCCAAGTTTACATTCCGTGTATTACTGATATCTTATGATGTTTCTTTTTCTGTGTGACTTATTTCAGTTAGAATCATCGTACCTGAATCCACTCATTGTGCTGCTACGGGCCTGATGACATAGATTTCACTGCTGAGTGATACTGCATTGTACGTAAGTACCACAAGTTCTTTATCCATTTTTCACTTTCTGTGATATTGAACTTGTACGGTAAACGAGGTTCTTGTAAACAGAGGCGTCCCAAACATTGGGGTGGCTGTGTCTTTTTGATTTTAATTTCCCTAAGCTATAGGACCATAAGTGGAAGTGGCCTAGGCTCTGTTGCTTTGTTTTTTAGATGTTTCAGGAAACACCATACACTTCTCCCGAGTGTCTGTTGGCAGTTTACATCCCGCCCATCAGCATAACAAGGCTCCCAGTTCTCCATGGCCTGTCCTGCCTTTCTGGATTTTACACTTTTTTCAGATGGCCCTTTTGACCGGGGGGAAGTGAGACTTCATTGTAGTGCAGATTTCCTTTGCAAGCTTGCTTGGTTGGCCAAAAAGGGCGTATGCGTTTTTTCCTGAATATATTCAGGAAAAAACGCATACGCCCTTTTTGGCCAAGTGCATCATTGTGGACGTTCTGCCTCTTTTCCTATGCTTTCAATGCAATTCCAGTCTACCTCCTGAAATCGGTTTCCTGCAATTCTGCCCCGCTTTCAAGTCCTCTTGGCAGCCTTACTTCAGTATATTTTTGGACGATAGTTGTCATTTATAACTCTGCAGGTTTGTGAATTACAGTGCCCCTGAGCTCCTTTCTTCAACTCGTTTTCTTGTGAGCTGGCCGCAACACCGCAGGATGGCTTCAGGCCCTAATCTGGTTCCGGCACGGCACGCTGAGCCTTTGGTTATTTCCTCTTCCTGGTGGGAAATGAGAGTTAAATTTGCCCGTCCAGACACCTCCAGCTAGTCTCTCATTGGTTCTCGCTATTCCTGTTCATCTTCCGCAGAAATTGCAAACTGGGCCAAACAGGAGGTTAAAGGGACTGACTCTCCAAGTCGGGAGAGTGTTAGTAAAGCGTCTGGAATGTTGCACCCGAGTACCAGGGTACGAAAACTGAGACATATTTGAACACGTCTCCCGATCACATGGTTGATCATACTCTAGGTTCCACATGCATGTTTTAGCTGAAGGAAGAATACCTTAAACCTGGGTAGTTGAAACCCGTGGAATGGGTACCATGCAATATGACTTCAAAGGGTCTTCATTTGCTCACCGAACCTCTCCAATCCTATCACTGCTGCGTTTATGTCCCTGTACACATGCTTGATTCTCTTTCGGAGACATAGCAATCCATAGGTTTTAAGATACTTAAGAGTCAGGTACATTCTTAGGCGTTTAATATGCGGTGTTGAGTCCATTTCGTTGAGCAAGGAGTAGCTCTTGTCTATTCCATATTTGGCTTAAGGAACTTTATCTGTGCTCATTTCAATCTCTGGTTTTATGCAGCACCCCAACTCACCTTTACCCTTAAACAAGCATAAGTTGGTTTTCTAAATTTGAGACCCTGTTCTGTTCTGTAATTCAGTTCCTGTGTAGCCAAGTTTACATTCCGTGTATTACTGATATCTTATGATGTTTCTTTTTCTGTGTGACTTATTTCAGTTAGAATCATCGTACCTGAATCCACTCATTGTGCTGCTACGGGCCTGATGACATAGATTTCACTGCTGAGTGATACTGCATTGTACGTAAGTACCACAAGTTCTTTATCCATTTTTCACTTTCTGTGATATTGAACTTGTACGGTAAACGAGGTTCTTGTAAACAGAGGCGTCCCAAACATTGGGGTGGCTGTGTCTTTTTGATTTTAATTTCCCTAAGCTATAGGACCATAAGTGGAAGTGGCCTAGGCTCTGTTACTTTGTTTTTTAGATGTTTCAGGAAACACCATACACTTCTCCCGAGTGTCTGTTGGCAATTTACATCCCGCCCATCAGCATAACAAGGCTCCCAGTTCTCCATGGCCTGTCCTGCCTTTCTGGATTTTACACTTTTTTCAGATGGCCCTTTTGACCGGGGGGAAGTGAGACTTCATTGTAGTGCAGATTTCCTTTGCAAGCTTGCTTGGTTGGCCAAAAAGGGCGTATGCGTTTTTTCCTGAATATATTCAGGAAAAAACGCATACGCCCTTTTTGGCCAAGTGCATCATTGTGGACGTTCTGCCTCTTTTCCTATGCTTTCAATGCAATTCCAGTCTACCTCCTGAAATCGGTTTCCTGCAATTCTGCCCCGCTTTCAAGTCCTCTTGGCAGCCTTACTTCAGTATATTTTTGGACGATAGTTGTCATTTATAACTCTGCAGGTTTGTGAATTACAGTGCCCCTGAGCTCCTTTCTTCAACTCGTTTTCTTGTGAGCTGGCCGCAACACCGCAGGATGGCTTCAGGCCCTAATCTGGTTCCGGCACGGCACGCTGAGCCTTTGGTTATTTCCTCTTCCTGGTGGGAAATGAGAGTTAAATTTGCCCGTCCAGACACCTCCAGCTAGTCTCTCATTGGTTCTCGCTATTCCTGTTCATCTTCCGCAGAAATTGCAAACTGGGCCAAACAGGAGGTTAAAGGGACTGACTCTCCAAGTCGGGAGAGTGTTAGTAAAGCGTCTGGAATGTTGCACCCGAGTACCAGGGTACGAAAACTGAGACATATTTGAACACGTCTCCCGATCACATGGTTGATCATACTCTAGGTTCCACATGCATGTTTTAGCTGAAGGAAGAATACCTTAAACCTGGGTAGTTGAAACCCGTGGAATGGGTACCATGCAATATGACTTCAAAGGGTCTGCATTTGCTCACCGAACCTCTCCAATCCTATCACTGCTGCGTTTATGTCCCTGTACACATGCTTGATTCTCTTTCGGAGACATAGCAATCCATACGTTTTAAGATACTTAAGAGTCAGGTACATTCTTAGGTGTTTAATATGCGGTGTTGAGTCCATTTCGTTGAGCAAGGAGTAGCTCTTGTCTATTCCATATTTGGCTTAAGGAACTTTATCTGTGCTCATTTCAATCTCTGGTTTTATGCAGCACCCCAACTCACCTTTACCCTTAAACAAGCATAAGTTGGTTTTCTAAATTTGAGACCCTGTTCTGTTCTGTAATTCAGTTCCTGTGTAGCCAAGTTTACATTCCGTGTATTACTGATATCTTATGATGTTTCTTTTTCTGTGTGACTTATTTCAGTTAGAATCATCGTACCTGAATCCACTCATTGTGCTGCTACGGGCCTGATGACATAGATTTCACTGCTGAGTGATACTGCATTGTACGTAAGTACCACAAGTTCTTTATCCATTTTTCACTTTCTGTGATATTGAACTTGTACGGTAAACGAGGTTCTTGTAAACAGAGGCGTCCCAAACATTGGGGTGGCTGTGTCTTTTTGATTTTAATTTCCCTAAGCTATAGGACCATAAGTGGAAGTGGCCTAGGCTCTGTTGCTTTGTTTTTTAGATGTTTCAGGAAACACCATACACTTCTCCCGAGTGTCTGTTGGCAGTTTACATCCCGCCCATCAGCATAACAAGGCTCCCAGTTCTCCATGGCCTGTCCTGCCTTTCTGGATTTTACACTTTTTTCAGATGGCCCTTTTGACCGGCGGGAAGTGAGACTTCATTGTAGTGCAGATTTCCTTTGCAAGCTTGCTTGGTTGGCCAAAAAGGGCGTATGCGTTTTTTCCTGAATATATTCAGGAAAAAACGCATACGCCCTTTTTGGCCAAGTGCATCATTGTGGACGTTCTGCCTCTTTTCCTATGCTTTCAATGCAATTCCAGTCTACCTCCTGAAATCGGTTTCCTGCAATTCTGCCCCGCTTTCAAGTCCTCTTGGCAGCCTTACTTCAGTATATTTTTGGACGATAGCTGTCATTTATAACTCTGCAGGTTTGTGAATTACAGTGCCCCTGAGCTCCTTTCTTCAACTCGTTTTCTTGTGAGCTGGCCGCAACACCGCAGGATGGCTTCAGGCCCTAATCTGGTTCCGGCACGGCACGCTGAGCCTTTGGTTATTTCCTCTTCCTGGTGGGAAATGAGAGTTAAATTTGCCCGTCCAGACACCTCCAGCTAGTCTCTCATTGGTTCTCGCTATTCCTGTTCATCTTCTGCAGAAATTGCAAACTGGGCCAAACAGGAGGTTAAAGGGACTGACTCTCCAAGTCGGGAGAGTGTTAGTAAAGCATCTGGAATGTTGCACCCGAGTACCAGGGTACGAAAACTGAGACATATTTGAACACGTCTCCCGATCACATGGTTGATCATACTCTAGGTTCCACATGCATGTTTTAGCTGAAGGAAGAGTACCTTAAACCTGGGTAGTTGAAACCCGTGGAATGGGTACCATGCAATATGACTTCAAAGGGTCTTCATTTGCTCACCGAACCTCTCCAATCCTATCACTGCTGCGTTTATGTCCCTGTACACATGCTTGATTCTCTTTTGGAGACATAGCAATCCATAGGTTTTAAGATACTTAAGAGTCAGGTACATTCTTAGGCGTTTAATATGCGGTGTTGAGTCCATTTCGTTGAGCAAGGAGTAGCTCTTGTCTATTCCATATTTGGCTTAAGGAACTTTATCTGTGCTCATTTCAATCTCTGGTTTTATGCAGCACCCCAACTCACCTTTACCCTTAAACAAGCATAAGTTGGTTTTCTAAATTTGAGACCCTGTTCTGTTCTGTAATTCAGTTCCTGTGTAGCCAAGTTTACATTCCGTGTATTACTGATATCTTATGATGTTTCTTTTTCTGTGTGACTTATTTCAGTTAGAATCATCGTACCTGAATCCACTCATTGTGCTGCTACGGGCCTGATGACATAGATTTCACTGCTGAGTGATACTGCATTGTACGTAAGTACCACAAGTTCTTTATCCATTTTTCACTTTCTGTGATATTGAACTTGTACGGTAAACGAGGTTCTTGTAAACAGAGGCGTCCCAAACATTGGGGTGGCTGTGTCTTTTTGATTTTAATTTCCCTAAGCTATAGGACCATAAGTGGAAGTGCCCTAGGCTCTGTTGCTTTGTTTTTTAGATGTTTCAGGAAACACCATACACTTCTCCCGAGTGTCTGTTGGCAGTTTACATCCCGCCCATCAGCATAACAAGGCTCCCAGTTCTCCATGGCCTGTCCTGCCTTTCTGGATTTTACACTTTTTTCAGATGGCCCTTTTGACCGGGGGGAAGTGAGACTTCATTGTAGTGCAGATTTCCTTTGCAAGCTTGCTTGGTTGGCCAAAAAGGGCGTATGCGTTTTTTCCTGAATATATTCAGGAAAAAACGCATACGCCCTTTTTGGCCAAGTGCATCATTGTGGACGTTCTGCCTCTTTTCCTATGCTTTCAATGCAATTCCAGTCTACCTCCTGAAATCGGTTTCCTGCAATTCTGCCCCGCTTTCAAGTCCTCTTGGCAGCCTTACTTCAGTATATTTTTGGACGATAGCTGTCATTTATAACTCTGCAGGTTTGTGAATTACAGTGCCCCTGAGCTCCTTTCTTCAACTCGTTTTCTTGTGAGCTGGCCGCAACACCGCAGGATGGCTTCAGGCCCTAATCTGGTTCCGGCACGGCACGCTGAGCCTTTGGTTATTTCCTCTTCCTGGTGGGAAATGAGAGTTAAATTTGCCCGTCCAGACACCTCCAGCTAGTCTCTCATTGGTTCTCGCTATTCCTGTTCATCTTCCGCAGAAATTGCAAACTGGGCCAAACAGGAGGTTAAAGGGACTGACTCTCCAAGTCGGGAGAGTGTTAGTAAAGCGTCTGGAATGTTGCACCCGAGTACCAGGGTACGAAAACTGAGACATATTTGAACACGTCTCCCGATCACATGGTTGATCATACTCTAGGTTCCACATGCATGTTTTAGCTGAAGGAAGAGTACCTTAAACCTGGGTAGTTGAAACCCGTGGCATGGGTACCATGCAATATGACTTCAAAGGGTCTTCATTTGCTCACCGAACCTCTCCAATCCTATCACTGCTGCGTTTATGTTCCTGTACACATGCTTGATTCTCTTTCGGAGACATAGCAATCCATAGGTTTTAAGATACTTAAGAGTCAGGTACATTCTTAGGCGTTTAATATGCGGTGTTGAGTCCATTTCGTTGAGCAAGGAGTAGCTCTTGTCTATTCCATATTTGGCTTAAGGAACTTTATCTGTGCTCATTTCAATCTCTGGTTTTATGCAGCACCCCAACTCACCTTTACCCTTAAACAAGCATAAGTTGGTTTTCTAAATTTGAGACCCTGTTCTGTTCTGTAATTCAGTTCCTGTGTAGCCAAGTTTACATTCCGTGTATTACTGATATCTTATGATGTTTCTTTTTCTGTGTGACTTATTTCAGTTAGAATCATCGTACCTGAATCCACTCATTGTGCTGCTACGGGCCTGATGACATAGATTTCACTGCTGAGTGATACTGCATTGTACGTAAGTACCACAAGTTCTTTATCCATTTTTCACTTTCTGTGATATTGAACTTGTACGGTAAACGAGGTTCTTGTAAACAGAGGCGTCCCAAACATTGGGGTGGCTGTGTCTTTTTGATTTTAATTTCCCTAAGCTATAGGACCATAAGTGGAAGTGGCCTAGGCTCTGTTGCTTTGTTTTTTAGATGTTTCAGGAAACACCATACACTTCTCCCGAGTGTCTGTTGGCAGTTTACATCCCGCCCATCAGCATAACAAGGCTCCCAGTTCTCCATGGCCTGTCCTGCCTTTCTGGATTTTACACTTTTTTCAGATGGCCCTTTTGACCGGGGGGAAGTGAGACTTCATTGTAGTGCAGATTTCCTTTGCAAGCTTGCTTGGTTGGCCAAAAAGGGCGTATGCGTTTTTTCCTGAATATATTCAGGAAAAAACGCATACGCCCTTTTTGGCCAAGTGCATCATTGTGGACGTTCTGCCTCTTTTCCTATGCTTTCAATGCAATTCCAGTCTACCTCCTGAAATCGGTTTCCTGCAATTCTGCCCCGCTTTCAAGTCCTCTTGGCAGCCTTACTTCAGTATATTTTTGGACGATAGTTGTCATTTATAACTCTGCAGGTTTGTGAATTACAGTGCCCCTGAGCTCCTTTCTTCAACTCGTTTTCTTGTGAGCTGGCCGCAACACCGCAGGATGGCTTCAGGCCCTAATCTGGTTCCGGCACGGCACGCTGAGCCTTTGGTTATTTCCTCTTCCTGGTGGGAAATGAGAGTTAAATTTGCCCGTCCAGACACCTCCAGCTAGTCTCTCATTGGTTCTCGCTATTCCTGTTCATCTTCCGCAGAAATTGCAAACTGGGCCAAACAGGAGGTTAAAGGGACTGACTCTCCAAGTCGGGAGAGTGTTAGTAAAGCGTCTGGAATGTTGCACCCGAGTACCAGGGTACGAAAACTGAGACATATTTGAACACGTCTCCCGATCACATGGTTGATCATACTCTAGGTTCCACATGCATGTTTTAGCTGAAGGAAGAATACCTTAAACCTGGGTAGTTGAAACCCGTGGAATGGGTACCATGCAATATGACTTCAAAGGGTCTTCATTTGCTCACCGAACCTCTCCAATCCTATCACTGCTGCGTTTATGTCCCTGTACACATGCTTGATTCTCTTTCGGAGACATAGCAATCCATAGGTTTTAAGATACTTAAGAGTCAGGTACATTCTTAGGCGTTTAATATGCGGTGTTGAGTCCATTTCGTTGAGCAAGGAGTAGCTCTTGTCTATTCCATATTTGGCTTAAGGAACTTTATCTGTGCTCATTTCAATCTCTGGTTTTATGCAGCACCCCAACTCACCTTTACCCTTAAACAAGCATAAGTTGGTTTTCTAAATTTGAGACCCTGTTCTGTTCTGTAATTCAGTTCCTGTGTAGCCAAGTTTACATTCCGTGTATTACTGATATCTTATGATGTTTCTTTTTCTGTGTGACTTATTTCAGTTAGAATCATCGTACCTGAATCCACTCATTGTGCTGCTACGGGCCTGATGACATAGATTTCACTGCTGAGTGATACTGCATTGTACGTAAGTACCACAAGTTCTTTATCCATTTTTCACTTTCTGTGATATTGAACTTGTACGGTAAACGAGGTTCTTGTAAACAGAGGCGTCCCAAACATTGGGGTGGCTGTGTCTTTTTGATTTTAATTTCCCTAAGCTATAGGACCATAAGTGGAAGTGCCCTAGGCTCTGTTGCTTTGTTTTTTAGATGTTTCAGGAAACACCATACACTTCTCCCGAGTGTCTGTTGGCAGTTTACATCCCGCCCATCAGCATAACAAGGCTCCCAGTTCTCCATGGCCTGTCCTGCCTTTCTGGATTTTACACTTTTTTCAGATGGCCCTTTTGACCGGGGGGAAGTGAGACTTCATTGTAGTGCAGATTTCCTTTGCAAGCTTGCTTGGTTGGCCAAAAAGGGCGTATGCGTTTTTTCCTGAATATATTCAGGAAAAAACGCATACGCCCTTTTTGGCCAAGTGCATCATTGTGGACGTTCTGCCTCTTTTCCTATGCTTTCAATGCAATTCCAGTCTACCTCCTGAAATCGGTTTCCTGCAATTCTGCCCCGCTTTCAAGTCCTCTTGGCAGCCTTACTTCAGTATATTTTTGGACGATAGTTGTCATTTATAACTCTGCAGGTTTGTGAATTACAGTGCCCCTGAGCTCCTTTCTTCAACTCGTTTTCTTGTGAGCTGGCCGCAACACCGCAGGATGGCTTCAGGCCCTAATCTGGTTCCGGCACGGCACGCTGAGCCTTTGGTTATTTCCTCTTCCTGGTGGGAAATGAGAGTTAAATTTGCCCGTCCAGACACCTCCAGCTAGTCTCTCATTGGTTCTCGCTATTCCTGTTCATCTTCCGCAGAAATTGCAAACTGGGCCAAACAGGAGGTTAAAGGGACTGACTCTCCAAGTGGGGAGAGTGTTAGTAAAGCGTCTGGAATGTTGCACCCGAGTACCAGGGTACGAAAACTGAGACATATTTGAACACGTCTCCCGATCACATGGTTGATCATACTCTAGGTTCCACATGCATGTTTTAGCTGAAGGAAGAATACCTTAAACCTGGGTAGTTGAAACCCGTGGAATGGGTACCATGCAATATGACTTCAAAGGGTCTTCATTTGCTCACCGAACCTCTCCAATCCTATCACTGCTGCGTTTATGTCCCTGTACACATGCTTGATTCTCTTTCGGAGACATAGCAATCCATAGGTTTTAAGATACTTAAGAGTCAGGTACATTCTTAGGCGTTTAATATGCGGTGTTGAGTCCATTTCGTTGAGCAAGGAGTAGCTCTTGTCTATTCCATATTTGGCTTAAGGAACTTTATCTGTGCTCATTTCAATCTCTGGTTTTATGCAGCACCCCAACTCACCTTTACCCTTAAACAAGCATAAGTTGGTTTTCTAAATTTGAGACCCTGTTCTGTTCTGTAATTCAGTTCCTGTGTAGCCAAGTTTACATTCCGTGTATTACTGATATCTTATGATGTTTCTTTTTCTGTGTGACTTATTTCAGTTAGAATCATCGTACCTGAATCCACTCATTGTGCTGCTACGGGCCTGATGACATAGATTTCACTGCTGAGTGATACTGCATTGTACGTAAGTACCACAAGTTCTTTATCCATTTTTCACTTTCTGTGATATTGAACTTGTACGGTAAACGAGGTTCTTGTAAACAGAGGCGTCCCAAACATTGGGGTGGCTGTGTCTTTTTGATTTTAATTTCCCTAAGCTATAGGACCATAAGTGGAAGTGCCCTAGGCTCTGTTGCTTTGTTTTTTAGATGTTTCAGGAAACACCATACACTTCTCCCGAGTGTCTGTTGGCAGTTTACATCCCGCCCATCAGCATAACAAGGCTCCCAGTTCTCCATGGCCTGTCCTGCCTTTCTGGATTTTACACTTTTTTCAGATGGCCCTTTTGACCGGCGGGAAGTGAGACTTCATTGTAGTGCAGATTTCCTTTGCAAGCTTGCTTGGTTGGCCAAAAAGGGCGTATGCGTTTTTTCCTGAATATATTCAGGAAAAAACGCATACGCCCTTTTTGGCCAAGTGCATCATTGTGGACGTTCTGCCTCTTTTCCTATGCTTTCAATGCAATTCCAGTCTACCTCCTGAAATCGGTTTCCTGCAATTCTGCCCCGCTTTCAAGTCCTCTTGGCAGCCTTACTTCAGTATATTTTTGGACGATAGTTGTCATTTATAACTCTGCAGGTTTGTGAATTACAGTGCCCCTGAGCTCCTTTCTTCAACTCGTTTTCTTGTGAGCTGGCCGCAACACCGCAGGATGGCTTCAGGCCCTAATCTGGTTCCGGCACGGCACGCTGAGCCTTTGGTTATTTCCTCTTCCTGGTGGGAAATGAGAGTTAAATTTGCCCGTCCAGACACCTCCAGCTAGTCTCTCATTGGTTCTCGCTATTCCTGTTCATCTTCCGCAGAAATTGCAAACTGGGCCAAACAGGAGGTTAAAGGGACTGACTCTCCAAGTCGGGAGAGTGTTAGTAAAGCGTCTGGAATGTTGCACCCGAGTACCAGGGTACGAAAACTGAGACATATTTGAACACGTCTCCCGATCACATGGTTGATCATACTCTAGGTTCCACATGCATGTTTTAGCTGAAGGAAGAATACCTTAAACCTGGGTAGTTGAAACCCGTGGAATGGGTACCATGCAATATGACTTCAAAGGGTCTTCATTTGCTCACCGAACCTCTCCAATCCTATCACTGCTGCGTTTATGTCCCTGTACACATGCTTGATTCTCTTTCGGAGACATAGCAATCCATAGGTTTTAAGATACTTAAGAGTCAGGTACATTCTTAGGCGTTTAATATGCGGTGTTGAGTCCATTTCGTTGAGCAAGGAGTAGCTCTTGTCTATTCCATATTTGGCTTAAGGAACTTTATCTGTGCTCATTTCAATCTCTGGTTTTATGCAGCACCCCAACTCACCTTTACCCTTAAACAAGCATAAGTTGGTTTTCTAAATTTGAGACCCTGTTCTGTTCTGTAATTCAGTTCCTGTGTAGCCAAGTTTACATTCCGTGTATTACTGATATCTTATGATGTTTCTTTTTCTGTGTGACTTATTTCAGTTAGAATCATCGTACCTGAATCCACTCATTGTGCTGCTACGTGCCTGATGACATAGATTTCACTGCTGAGTGATACTGCATTGTACGTAAGTACCACAAGTTCTTTATCCATTTTTCACTTTCTGTGATATTGAACTTGTACGGTAAACGAGGTTCTTGTAAACAGAGGTGTCCCAAACATTGGGGTGGCTGTGTCTTTTTGATTTTAATTTCCCTAAGCTATAGGACCATAAGTGGAAGTGCCCTAGGCTCTGTTGCTTTGTTTTTTAGATGTTTCAGGAAACACCATACACTTCTCCCGAGTGTCTGTTGGCAGTTTACATCCCGCCCATCAGCATAACAAGGCTCCCAGTTCTCCATGGCCTGTCCTGCCTTTCTGGATTTTACACTTTTTTCAGATGGCCCTTTTGACCGGGGGGAAGTGAGACTTCATTGTAGTGCAGATTTCCTTTGCAAGCTTGCTTGGTTGGCCAAAAAGGGCGTATGCGTTTTTTCCTGAATATATTCAGGAAAAAACGCATACGCCCTTTTTGGCCAAGTGCATCATTGTGGACGTTCTGCCTCTTTTCCTATGCTTTCAATGCAATTCCAGTCTACCTCCTGAAATCGGTTTCCTGCAATTCTGCCCCGCTTTCAAGTCCTCTTGGCAGCCTTACTTCAGTATATTTTTGGACGATAGCTGTCATTTATAACTCTGCAGGTTTGTGAATTACAGTGCCCCTGAGCTCCTTTCTTCAACTCGTTTTCTTGTGAGCTGGCCGCAACACCGCAGGATGGCTTCAGGCCCTAATCTGGTTCCGGCACGGCACGCTGAGCCTTTGGTTATTTCCTCTTCCTGGTGGGAAATGAGAGTTAAATTTGCCCGTCCAGACACCTCCAGCTAGTCTCTCATTAGTTCTCGCTATTCCTGTTCATCTTCCGCAGAAATTGCAAACTGGGCCAAACAGGAGGTTAAAGGGACTGACTCTCCAAGTCGGGAGAGTGTTAGTAAAGCGTCTGGAATGTTGCACCCGAGTACCAGGGTACGAAAACTGAGACATATTTGAACACGTCTCCCGATCACATGGTTGATCATACTCTAGGTTCCACATGCATGTTTTAGCTGAAGGAAGAATACCTTAAACCTGGGTAGTTGAAACCCGTGGAATGGGTACCATGCAATATGACTTCAAAGGGTCTTCATTTGCTCACCGAACCTCTCCAATCCTATCACTGCTGCGTTTATGTCCCTGTACACATGCTTGATTCTCTTTCGGAGACATAGCAATCCATAGGTTTTAAGATACTTAAGAGTCAGGTACATTCTTAGGCGTTTAATATGCGGTGTTGAGTCCATTTCGTTGAGCAAGGAGTAGCTCTTGTCTATTCCATACTTGGCTTAAGGAACTTTATCTGTGCTCATTTCAATCTCTGGTTTTATGCAGCACCCCAACTCACCTTTACCCTTAAACAAGCATAAGTTGGTTTTCTAAATTTGAGACCCTGTTCTGTTCTGTAATTCAGTTCCTGTGTAGCCAAGTTTACATTCCGTGTATTACTGATATCTTATGATGTTTCTTTTTCTGTGTGACTTATTTCAGTTAGAATCATCGTACCTGAATCCACTCATTGTGCTGCTACGGGCCTGATGACATAGATTTCACTGCTGAGTGATACTGCATTGTACGTAAGTACCACAAGTTCTTTATCCATTTTTCACTTTCTGTGATATTGAACTTGTACGGTAAACGAGGTTCTTGTAAACAGAGGCGTCCCAAACATTGGGGTGGCTGTGTCTTTTTGATTTTAATTTCCCTAAGCTATAGGACCATAAGTGGAAGTGCCCTAGGCTCTGTTGCTTTGTTTTTTAGATGTTTCAGGAAACACCATACACTTCTCCCGAGTGTCTGTTGGCAGTTTACATCCCGCCCATCAGCATAACAAGGCTCCCAGTTCTCCATGGCCTGTCCTGCCTTTCTGGATTTTACACTTTTTTCAGATGGCCCTTTTGACCGGGGGGAAGTGAGACTTCATTGTAGTGCAGATTTCCTTTGCAAGCTTGCTTGGTTGGCCAAAAAGGGCGTATGCGTTTTTTCCTGAATATATTCAGGAAAAAACGCATACGCCCTTTTTGGCCAAGTGCATCATTGTGGACGTTCTGCCTCTTTTCCTATGCTTTCAGTGCAATTCCAGTCTACCTCCTGAAATCGGTTTCCTGCAATTCTGCCCCGCTTTCAAGTCCTCTTGGCAGCCTTATTTCAGTATATTTTTGGACGATAGCTGTCATTTATAACTCTGCAGGTTTGTGAATTACAGTGCCCCTGAGCTCCTTTCTTCAACTCGTTTTCTTGTGAGCTGGCCGCAACACCGCAGGATGGCTTCAGGCCCTAATCTGGTTCCGGCACGGCACGCTGAGCCTTTGGTTATTTCCTCTTCCTGGTGGGAAATGAGAGTTAAATTTGCCCGTCCAGACACCTCCAGCTAGTCTCTCATTAGTTCTCGCTATTCCTGTTCATCTTCCGCAGAAATTGCAAACTGGGCCAAACAGGAGGTTAAAGGGACTGACTCTCCAAGTCGGGAGAGTGTTAGTAAAGCGTCTGGAATGTTGCACCCGAGTACCAGGGTACGAAAACTGAGACATATTTGAACACGTCTCCCGATCACATGGTTGATCATACTCTAGGTTCCACATGCATGTTTTAGCTGAAGGAAGAATACCTTAAACCTGGGTAGTTGAAACCCGTGGAATGGGTACCATGCAATATGACTTCAAAGGGTCTTCATTTGCTCACCGAACCTCTCCAATCCTATCACTGCTGCGTTTATGTCCCTGTACACATGCTTGATTCTCTTTCGGAGACATAGCAATCCATAGGTTTTAAGATACTTAAGAGTCAGGTACATTCTTAGGCGTTTAATATGCGGTGTTGAGTCCATTTCGTTGAGCAAGGAGTAGCTCTTGTCTATTCCATACTTGGCTTAAGGAACTTTATCTGTGCTCATTTCAATCTCTGGTTTTATGCAGCACCCCAACTCACCTTTACCCTTAAACAAGCATAAGTTGGTTTTCTAAATTTGAGACCCTGTTCTGTTCTGTAATTCAGTTCCTGTGTAGCCAAGTTTACATTCCGTGTATTACTGATATCTTATGATGTTTCTTTTTCTGTGTGACTTATTTCAGTTAGAATCATCGTACCTGAATCCACTCATTGTGCTGCTACGGGCCTGATGACATAGATTTCACTGCTGAGTGATACTGCATTGTACGTAAGTACCACAAGTTCTTTATCCATTTTTCACTTTCTGTGATATTGAACTTGTACGGTAAACGAGGTTCTTGTAAACAGAGGCGTCCCAAACATTGGGGTGGCTGTGTCTTTTTGATTTTAATTTCCCTAAGCTATAGGACCATAAGTGGAAGTGCCCTAGGCTCTGTTGCTTTGTTTTTTAGATGTTTCAGGAAACACCATACACTTCTCCCGAGTGTCTGTTGGCAGTTTACATCCCGCCCATCAGCATAACAAGGCTCCCAGTTCTCCATGGCCTGTCCTGCCTTTCTGGATTTTACACTTTTTTCAGATGGCCCTTTTGACCGGGGGGAAGTGAGACTTCATTGTAGTGCAGATTTCCTTTGCAAGCTTGCTTGGTTGGCCAAAAAGGGCGTATGCGTTTTTTCCTGAATATATTCAGGAAAAAACGCATACGCCCTTTTTGGCCAAGTGCATCATTGTGGACGTTCTGCCTCTTTTCCTATGCTTTCAGTGCAATTCCAGTCTACCTCCTGAAATCGGTTTCCTGCAATTCTGCCCCGCTTTCAAGTCCTCTTGGCAGCCTTATTTCAGTATATTTTTGGACGATAGCTGTCATTTATAACTCTGCAGGTTTGTGAATTACAGTGCCCCTGAGCTCCTTTCTTCAACTCGTTTTCTTGTGAGCTGGCCGCAACACCGCAGGATGGCTTCAGGCCCTAATCTGGTTCCGGCACGGCACGCTGAGCCTTTGGTTATTTCCTCTTCCTGGTGGGAAATGAGAGTTAAATTTGCCCGTCCAGACACCTCCAGCTAGTCTCTCATTGGTTCTCGCTATTCCTGTTCATCTTCCGCAGAAATTGCAAACTGGGCCAAACAGGAGGTTAAAGGGACTGACTCTCCAAGTCGGGAGAGTGTTAGTAAAGCGTCTGGAATGTTGCACCCGAGTACCAGGGTACGAAAACTGAGACATATTTGAACACGTCTCCCGATCACATGGTTGATCATACTCTAGGTTCCACATGCATGTTTTAGCTGAAGGAAGAATACCTTAAACCTGGGTAGTTGAAACCCGTGGCATGGGTACCATGCAATATGACTTCAAAGGGTCTTCATTTGCTCACCGAACCTCTCCAATCCTATCACTGCTGCGTTTATGTCCCTGTACACATGCTTGATTCTCTTTCGGAGACATAGCAATCCATAGGTTTTAAGATACTTAAGAGTCAGGTACATTCTTAGGCGTTTAATATGCGGTGTTGAGTCCATTTCGTTGAGCAAGGAGTAGCTCTTGTCTATTCCATACTTGGCTTAAGGAACTTTATCTGTGCTCATTTCAATCTCTGGTTTTATGCAGCACCCCAACTCACCTTTACCCTTAAACAAGCATAAGTTGGTTTTCTAAATTTGAGACCCTGTTCTGTTCTGTAATTCAGTTCCTGTGTAGCCAAGTTTACATTCCGTGTATTACTGATATCTTATGATGTTTCTTTTTCTGTGTGACTTATTTCAGTTAGAATCATCGTACCTGAATCCACTCATTGTGCTGCTACGGGCCTGATGACATAGATTTCACTGCTGAGTGATACTGCATTGTACGTAAGTACCACAAGTTCTTTATCCATTTTTCACTTTCTGTGATATTGAACTTGTACGGTAAACGAGGTTCTTGTAAACAGAGGCGTCCCAAACATTGGGGTGGCTGTGTCTTTTTGATTTTAATTTCCCTAAGCTATAGGACCATAAGTGGAAGTGCCCTAGGCTCTGTTGCTTTGTTTTTTAGATGTTTCAGGAAACACCATACACTTCTCCCGAGTGTCTGTTGGCAGTTTACATCCCGCCCATCAGCATAACAAGGCTCCCAGTTCTCCATGGCCTGTCCTGCCTTTCTGGATTTTACACTTTTTTCAGATGGCCCTTTTGACCGGGGGGAAGTGAGACTTCATTGTAGTGCAGATTTCCTTTGCAAGCTTGCTTGGTTGGCCAAAAAGGGCGTATGCGTTTTTTCCTGAATATATTCAGGTAAAAACGCATACGCCCTTTTTGGCCAAGTGCATCATTGTGGACGTTCTGCCTCTTTTCCTATGCTTTCAATGCAATTCCAGTCTACCTCCTGAAATCGGTTTCCTGCAATTCTGCCCCGCTTTCAAGTCCTCTTGGCAGCCTTACTTCAGTATATTTTTGGACGATAGCTGTCATTTATAACTCTGCAGGTTTGTGAATTACAGTGCCCCTGAGCTCCTTTCTTCAACTCGTTTTCTTGTGAGCTGGCCGCAACACCGCAGGATGGCTTCAGGCCCTAATCTGGTTCCGGCACGGCACGCTGAGCCTTTGGTTATTTCCTCTTCCTGGTGGGAAATGAGAGTTAAATTTGCCCGTCCAGACACCTCCAGCTAGTCTCTCATTGGTTCTCGCTATTCCTGTTCATCTTCCGCAGAAATTGCAAACTGGGCCAAACAGGAGTTTAAAGGGACTGACTCTCCAAGTCGGGAGAGTGTTAGTAAAGCGTCTGGAATGTTGCACCCGAGTACAAGGGTACGAAAACTGAGACATATTTGAACACGTCTCCCGATCACATGGTTGATCATACTCTAGGTTCCACATGCATGTTTTAGCTGAAGGAAGAATACCTTAAACCTGGGTAGTTGAAACCCGTGGAATGGGTACCATGCAATATGACTTCAAAGGGTCTTCATTTGCTCACCGAACCTCTCCAATCCTATCACTGCTGCGTTTATGTCCCTGTACACATGCTTGATTCTCTTTCGGAGACATAGCAATCCATAGGTTTTAAGATACTTAAGAGTCAGGTACATTCTTAGGCGTTTAATATGCGGTGTTGAGTCCATTTCGTTGAGCAAGGAGTAGCTCTTGTCTATTCCATACTTGGCTTAAGGAACTTTATCTGTGCTCATTTCAATCTCTGGTTTTATGCAGCACCCCAACTCACCTTTACCCTTAAACAAGCATAAGTTGGTTTTCTAAATTTGAGACCCTGTTCTGTTCTGTAATTCAGTTCCTGTGTAGCCAAGTTTACATTCCGTGTATTACTGATATCTTATGATGTTTCTTTTTCTGTGTGACTTATTTCAGTTAGAATCATCGTACCTGAATCCACTCATTGTGCTGCTACGGGCCTGATGACATAGATTTCACTGCTGAGTGATACTGCATTGTACGTAAGTACCACAAGTTCTTTATCCATTTTTCACTTTCTGTGATATTGAACTTGTACGGTAAACGAGGTTCTTGTAAACAGAGGCGTCCCAAACATTGGGGTGGCTGTGTCTTTTTGATTTTAATTTCCCTAAGCTATAGGACCATAAGTGGAAGTGCCCTAGGCTCTGTTGCTTTGTTTTTTAGATGTTTCAGGAAACACCATACACTTCTCCCGAGTGTCTGTTGGCAGTTTACATCCCGCCCATCAGCATAACAAGGCTCCCAGTTCTCCATGGCCTGTCCTGCCTTTCTGGATTTTACACTTTTTTCAGATGGCCCTTTTGACCGGGGGGAAGTGAGACTTCATTGTAGTGCAGATTTCCTTTGCAAGCTTGCTTGGTTGGCCAAAAAGGGCGTATGCGTTTTTTCCTGAATATATTCAGGAAAAAACGCATACGCCCTTTTTGGCCAAGTGCATCATTGTGGACGTTCTGCCTCTTTTCCTATGCTTTCAATGCAATTCCAGTCTACCTCCTGAAATCGGTTTCCTGCAATTCTGCCCCGCTTTCAAGTCCTCTTGGCAGCCTTACTTCAGTATATTTTTGGACGATAGTTGTCATTTATAACTCTGCAGGTTTTTGAATTACAGTGCCCCTGAGCTCCTTTCTTCAACTCGTTTTCTTGTGAGCTGGCCGCAACACCGCAGGATGGCTTCAGGCCCTAATCTGGTTCCGGCACGGCACGCTGAGCCTTTGGTTATTTCCTCTTCCTGGTGGGAAATGAGAGTTAAATTTGCCCGTCCAGACACCTCCAGCTAGTCTCTCATTGGTTCTCGCTATTCCTGTTCATCTTCCGCAGAAATTGCAAACTGGGCCAAACAGGAGGTTAAAGGGACTGACTCTCCAAGTCGGGAGAGTGTTAGTAAAGCGTCTGGAATGTTGCACCCGAGTACCAGGGTACGAAAACTGAGACATATTTGAACACGTCTCCCGATCACATGGTTGATCATACTCTAGGTTCCACATGCATGTTTTAACTGAAGGAAGAATACCTTAAACCTGGGTAGTTGAAACCCGTGGAATGGGTACCATGCAATATGACTTCAAAGGGTCTTCATTTGCTCACCGAACCTCTCCAATCCTATCACTGCTGCGTTTATGTCCCTGTACACATGCTTGATTCTCTTTCGGAGACATAGCAATCCATAGGTTTTAAGATACTTAAGAGTCAGGTACATTCTTAGGCGTTTAATATGCGGTGTTGAGTCCATTTCGTTGAGCAAGGAGTAGCTCTTGTCTATTCCATATTTGGCTTAAGGAACTTTATCTGTGCTCATTTCAATCTCTGGTTTTATGCAGCACCCCAACTCACCTTTCCCCTTAAGCAAGCAGAAGTTGGTTTTCTAAATTTGAGACCCTGTTCTGTTCTGTAATTCAGTTCCTGTGTAGCCAAGTTTACATTCCGTGTATTAGTGATATCTTATGATGTTTCTTTTTCTGTGTGACTTATTTCAGTTAGAATCATCGTACCTGAATCCACTCATTGTGCTGCTACGGGCCTGATGACATAGATTTCACTGCTGAGTGATACTGCATTGTACGTAAGTACCACAAGTTCTTTATCCATTTTTCACTTTCTGTGATATTGAACTTGTACGGTAAACGAGGTTCTTGTAAACAGAGGCGTCCCAAACATTGGGGTGGCTGTATCTTTTTGATTTTAATTTCCCTAAGCTATAGGACCATAATTGGAAGTGCCCTAGGCTCTGTTGCTTTGTTGTTTAGATGTTTCAGGAAACACCATACACTTCTCCCGAGTGGCTGTTGGCAATTGACATCCCGCCCATCAGCATAACAAGGCTCCCAGTTCTCCATGGCCTGTCCTGCCTTTCTGGATTTTACACTTTTTTCAGATGGCCCTTTTGACCGGGGGCGGGGGGGAAGTGAGACTTCATTGTAGTGCAGATTTCCTTTGCAAGCTTGCTTGGTTGGCCAAAAAGGGCGTACGTGTTTTTTCCTGAATATATTCAGGAAAAAACGCATACGCCCTTTTTGGCCAAGTGCATCATTGTGGACGTTCTGCCTCTTTTCCTATGCTTTCAATGCAATTCCAGTCTACCTCCTGAAATCGGTTTCCTGCAATTCTGCCCCGCTTTCAAGTCCTCTTGGCAGCCTTACTTCAGTATATTTTTGGACGATAGCTGTCATTTATAACTCTGCAGGTTTGTGAATTACAGTGCCCCTGAGCTCCTTTCTTCAACTCGTTTTCTTGTGAGCTGGCCGCAACACCGCAGGATGGCTTCAGGCCCTAATCTGGTTCCGGCACGGCACGCTGAGCCTTTGGTTATTTCCTCTTCCTGGTGGGAAATGAGAGTTAAATTTGCCCGTCCAGACACCTCCAGCTAGTCTCTCATTGGTTCTCGCTATTCCTGTTCATCTTCCGCAGAAATTGCAAACTGGGCCAAACAGGAGGTTAAAGGGACTGACTCTCCAAGTCGGGAGAGTGTTAGTAAAGCGTCTGGAATGTTGCACCCGAGTACCAGGGTACGAAAACTGAGACATATTTGAACACGTCTCCCGATCACATGGTTGATCATACTCTAGGTTCCACATGCATGTTTTAGCTGAAGGAAGAATACCTTAAACCTGGGTAGTTGAAACCCGTGGAATGGGTACCATGCAATATGACTTCAAAGGGTCTTCATTTGCTCACCGAACCTCTCCAATCCTATCACTGCTGCGTTTATGTCCCTGTACACATGCTTGATTCTCTTTCGGAGACATAGCAATCCATAGGTTTTAAGATACTTAAGAGTCAGGTACATTCTTAGGCGTTTAATATGCGGTGTTGAGTCCATTTCGTTGAGCAAGGAGTAGCTCTTGTCTATTCCATACTTGGCTTAAGGAACTTTATCTGTGCTCATTTCAATCTCTGGTTTTATGCAGCACCCCAACTCACCTTTACCCTTAAACAAGCATAAGTTGGTTTTCTAAATTTGAGACCCTGTTCTGTTCTGTAATTCAGTTCCTGTGTAGCCAAGTTTACATTCCGTGTATTACTGATATCTTATGATGTTTCTTTTTCTGTGTGACTTATTTCAGTTAGAATCATCGTACCTGAATCCACTCATTGTGCTGCTACGGGCCTGATGACATAGATTTCACTGCTGAGTGATACTGCATTGTACGTAAGTACCACAAGTTCTTTATCCATTTTTCACTTTCTGTGATATTGAACTTGTACGGTAAACGAGGTTCTTGTAAACAGAGGCGTCCCAAACATTGGGGTGGCTGTGTCTTTTTGATTTTAATTTCCCTAAGCTATAGGACCATAAGTGGAAGTGCCCTAGGCTCTGTTGCTTTGTTTTTTAGATGTTTCAGGAAACACCATACACTTCTCCCGAGTGTCTGTTGGCAGTTTACATCCCGCCCATCAGCATAACAAGGCTCCCAGTTCTCCATGGCCTGTCCTGCCTTTCTGGATTTTACACTTTTTTCAGATGGCCCTTTTGACCGGGGGGAAGTGAGACTTCATTGTAGTGCAGATTTCCTTTGCAAGCTTGCTTGGTTGGCCAAAAAGGGCGTATGCGTTTTTTCCTGAATATATTCAGGAAAAAACGCATACGCCCTTTTTGGCCAAGTGCATCATTGTGGACGTTCTGCCTCTTTTCCTATGCTTTCAATGCAATTCCAGTCTACCTCCTGAAATCGGTTTCCTGCAATTCTGCCCCGCTTTCAAGTCCTCTTGGCAGCCTTACTTCAGTATATTTTTGGACGATAGTTGTCATTTATAACTCTGCAGGTTTTTGAATTACAGTGCCCCTGAGCTCCTTTCTTCAACTCGTTTTCTTGTGAGCTGGCCGCAACACCGCAGGATGGCTTCAGGCCCTAATCTGGTTCCGGCACGGCACGCTGAGCCTTTGGTTATTTCCTCTTCCTGGTGGGAAATGAGAGTTAAATTTGCCCGTCCAGACACCTCCAGCTAGTCTCTCATTGGTTCTCGCTATTCCTGTTCATCTTCCGCAGAAATTGCAAACTGGGCCAAACAGGAGGTTAAAGGGACTGACTCTCCAAGTCGGGAGAGTGTTAGTAAAGCGTCTGGAATGTTGCACCCGAGTACCAGGGTACGAAAACTGAGACATATTTGAACACGTCTCCCGATCACATGGTTGATCATACTCTAGGTTCCACATGCATGTTTTAACTGAAGGAAGAATACCTTAAACCTGGGTAGTTGAAACCCGTGGAATGGGTACCATGCAATATGACTTCAAAGGGTCTTCATTTGCTCACCGAACCTCTCCAATCCTATCACTGCTGCGTTTATGTCCCTGTACACATGCTTGATTCTCTTTCGGAGACATAGCAATCCATAGGTTTTAAGATACTTAAGAGTCAGGTACATTCTTAGGCGTTTAATATGCGGTGTTGAGTCCATTTCGTTGAGCAAGGAGTAGCTCTTGTCTATTCCATATTTGGCTTAAGGAACTTTATCTGTGCTCATTTCAATCTCTGGTTTTATGCAGCACCCCAACTCACCTTTCCCCTTAAGCAAGCAGAAGTTGGTTTTCTAAATTTGAGACCCTGTTCTGTTCTGTAATTCAGTTCCTGTGTAGCCAAGTTTACATTCCGTGTATTAGTGATATCTTATGATGTTTCTTTTTCTGTGTGACTTATTTCAGTTAGAATCATCGTACCTGAATCCACTCATTGTGCTGCTACGGGCCTGATGACATAGATTTCACTGCTGAGTGATACTGCATTGTACGTAAGTACCACAAGTTCTTTATCCATTTTTCACTTTCTGTGATATTGAACTTGTACGGTAAACGAGGTTCTTGTAAACAGAGGCGTCCCAAACATTGGGGTGGCTGTATCTTTTTGATTTTAATTTCCCTAAGCTATAGGACCATAATTGGAAGTGCCCTAGGCTCTGTTGCTTTGTTGTTTAGATGTTTCAGGAAACACCATACACTTCTCCCGAGTGGCTGTTGGCAATTGACATCCCGCCCATCAGCATAACAAGGCTCCCAGTTCTCCATGGCCTGTCCTGCCTTTCTGGATTTTACACTTTTTTCAGATGGCCCTTTTGACCGGGGGCGGGGGGGAAGTGAGACTTCATTGTAGTGCAGATTTCCTTTGCAAGCTTGCTTGGTTGGCCAAAAAGGGCGTACGTGTTTTTTCCTGAATATATTCAGGAAAAAACGCATACGCCCTTTTTGGCCAAGTGCATCATTGTGGACGTTCTGCCTCTTTTCCTATGCTTTCAATGCAATTCCAGTCTACCTCCTGAAATCGGTTTCCTGCAATTCTGCCCCGCTTTCAAGTCCTCTTGGCAGCCTTACTTCAGTATATTTTTGGACGATAGTTGTCATTTATAACTCTGCAGGTTTGTGAATTACAGTGCCCCTGAGCTCCTTTCTTCAACTCGTTTTCTTGTGAGCTGGCCGCAACACCGCAGGATGGCTTCAGGCCCTAATCTGGTTCCGGCACGGCACGCTGAGCCTTTGGTTATTTCCTCTTCCTGGTGGGAAATGAGAGTTAAATTTGCCCGTCCAGACACCTCCAGCTAGTCTCTCATTGGTTCGCGCTATTCCTGTTCATCTTCCGCAGAAATTGCAAACTGGGCCAAACAGGAGGTTAAAGGGACTGACTCTCCAAGTCGGGAGAGTGTTAGTAAAGCGTCTGGAATGTTGCACCCGAGTACCAGGGTACATATTTGAACACGTCTCCCGATCACATGGTTGATCATACTCTAGGTTCCACATGCATGTTTTAGCTGAAGGAAGAATACCTTAAACCTGGGTAGTTGAAACCCGTGGCATGGGTACCATGCAATATGACTTCAAAGGGTCTTCATTTGCTCACCGAACCTCTCCAATCCTATCACTGCTGCGTTTATGTCCCTGTACACATGCTTGATTCTCTTTCGGAGACATAGCAATCCATAGGTTTTAAGATACTTAAGAGTCAGGTACATTCTTAGGCGTTTAATATGCGGTGTTGAGTCCATTTCGTTGAGCAAGGAGTAGCTCTTGTCTATTCCATATTTGGCTTAAGGAACTTTATCTGTGCTCATTTCAATCTCTGGTTTTATGCAGCACCCCAACTCACCTTTACCCTTAAACAAGCATAAGTTGGTTTTCTAAATTTGAGACCCTGTTCTGTTCTGTAATTCAGTTCCTGTGTAGCCAAGTTTACATTCCGTGTATTACTGATATCTTATGATGTTTCTTTTTCTGTGTGACTTATTTCAGTTAGAATCATCGTACCTGAATCCACTCATTGTGCTGCTACGGGCCTGATGACATAGATTTCACTGCTGAGTGATACTGCATTGTACGTAAGTACCACAAGTTCTTTATCCATTTTTCACTTTCTGTGATATTGAACTTGTACGGTAAACGAGGTTCTTGTAAACAGAGGCGTCCCAAACATTGGGGTGGCTGTGTCTTTTTGATTTTAATTTCCCTAAGCTATAGGACCATAAGTGGAAGTGGCCTAGGCTCTGTTGCTTTGTTTTTTAGATGTTTCAGGAAACACCATACACTTCTCCCGAGTGTCTGTTGGCAGTTTACATCCCGCCCATCAGCATAACAAGGCTCCCAGTTCTCCATGGCCTGTCCTGCCTTTCTGGATTTTACACTTTTTTCAGATGACCCTTTTGACCGGGGGGAAGTGAGACTTCATTGTAGTGCAGATTTCCTTTGCAAGCTTGCTTGGTTGGCCAAAAAGGGCGTATGCGTTTTTTCCTGAATATATTCAGGAAAAAACGCATACGCCCTTTTTGGCCAAGTGCATCATTGTGGACGTTCTGCCTCTTTTCCTATGCTTTCAATGCAATTCCAGTCTACCTCCTGAAATCGGTTTCCTGCAATTCTGCCCCGCTTTCAAGTCCTCTTGGCAGCCTTACTTCAGTATATTTTTGGACGATAGCTGTCATTTATAACTCTGCAGGTTTGTGAATTACAGTGCCCCTGAGCTCCTTTCTTCAACTCGCTTTCTTGTGAGCTGGCCGCAACACCGCAGGATGGCTTCAGGCCCTAATCTGGTTCCGGCACGGCACGCTGAGCCTTTGGTTATTTCCTCTTCCTGGTGGGAAATGAGAGTTAAATTTGCCCGTCCAGACACCTCCAGCTAGTCTCTCATTGGTTCTCGCTATTCCTGTTCATCTTCCGCAGAAATTGCAAACTGGGCCAAACAGGAGGTTAAAGGGACTGACTCTCCAAGTCAGGAGAGTGTTAGTAAAGCGTCTGGAATGTTGCACCCGAGTACCAGGGTACGAAAACTGAGACATATTTGAACACGTCTCCCGATCACATGGTTGATCATACTCTAGGTTCCACATGCATGTTTTAGCTGAAGGAAGAATACCTTAAACCTGGGTAGTTGAAACCCGTGGCATGGGTACCATGCAATATGACTTCAAAGGGGCTTCATTTGCTCACCGAACCTCTCCAATCCTATCACTGCTGCGTTTATGTCCCTGTACACATGCTTGATTCTCTTTCGGAGACATAGCAATCCATAGGTTTTAAGATACTTAAGAGTCAGGTACATTCTTAGGCGTTTAATATGCGGTGTTGAGTCCATTTCGTTGAGCAAGGAGTAGCTCTTGTCTATTCCATATTTGGCTTAAGGAACTTTATCTGTGCTCATTTCAATCTCTGGTTTTATGCAGCACCCCAACTCACCTTTACCCTTAAACAAGCATAAGTTGGTTTTCTAAATTTGAGACCCTGTTCTGTTCTGTAATTCATTTCCTGTGTAGCCAAGTTTACATTCCGTGTATTACTGATATCTTATGATGTTTCTTTTTCTGTGTGACTTATTTCAGTTAGAATCATCGTACCTGAATCCACTCATTGTGCTGCTACGGGCCTGATGACATAGATTTCACTGCTGAGTGATACTGCATTGTACGTAAGTACCACAAGTTCTTTATCCATTTTTCACTTTCTGTGATATTGAACTTGTACGGTAAACGAGGTTCTTGTAAACAGAGGCGTCCCAAACATTGGGGTGGCTGTGTCTTTTTGATTTTAATTTCCCTAAGCTATAGGACCATAAGTGGAAGTGCCCTAGGCTCTGTTGCTTTGTTTTTTAGATGTTTCAGGAAACACCATACACTTCTCCCGAGTGTCTGTTGGCAGTTTACATCCCGCCCATCAGCATAACAAGGCTCCCAGTTCTCCATGGCCTGTCCTGCCTTTCTGGATTTTACACTTTTTTCAGATGGCCCTTTTGACCGGGGGGAAGTGAGACTTCATTGTAGTGCAGATTTCCTTTGCAAGCTTGCTTGGTTGGCTAAAAAGGGCGTATGCGTTTTTTCCTGAATATATTCAGGAAAAAACGCATACGCCCTTTTTGGCCAAGTGCATCATTGTGGACGTTCTGCCTCTTTTCCTATGCTTTCAATGCAATTCCAGTCTACCTCCTGAAATCGGTTTCCTGCAATTCTGCCCCGCTTTCAAGTCCTCTTGGCAGCCTTACTTCAGTATATTTTTGGACGATAGCTGTCATTTATAACTCTGCAGGTTTGTGAATTACAGTGCCCCTGAGCTCCTTTCTTCAACTCGCTTTCTTGTGAGCTGGCCGCAACACCGCAGGATGGCTTCAGGCCCTAATCTGGTTCCGGCACGGCACGCTGAGCCTTTGGTTATTTCCTCTTCCTGGTGGGAAATGAGAGTTAAATTTGCCCGTCCAGACACCTCCAGCTAGTCTCTCATTGGTTCTCGCTATTCCTGTTCATCTTCCGCAGAAATTGCAAACTGGGCCAAACAGGAGGTTAAAGGGACTGACTCTCCAAGTCGGGAGAGTGTTAGTAAAGCGTCTGGAATGTTGCACCCGAGTACCAGGGTACGAAAACTGAGACATATTTGAACACGTCTCCCGATCACATGGTTGATCATACTCTAGGTTCCACATGCATGTTTTAGCTGAAGGAAGAATACCTTAAACCTGGGTAGTTGAAACCCGTGGCATGGGTACCATGCAATATGACTTCAAAGGGTCTTCATTTGCTCACCGAACCTCTCCAATCCTATCACTGCTGCGTTTATGTCCCTGTACACATGCTTGATTCTCTTGCGGAGACATAGCAATCCATACGTTTTAAGATACTTAAGAGTCAGGTACATTCTTAGGCGTTTAATATGCGGTGTTGAGTCCATTTCGTTGAGCAAGGAGTAGCTCTTGTCTATTCCATATTTGGCTTAAGGAACTTTATCTGTGCTCATTTCAATCTCTGGTTTTATGCAGCACCCCAACTCACCTTTACCCTTAAACAAGCATAAGTTGGTTTTCTAAATTTGAGACCCTGTTCTGTTCTGTAATTCAGTTCCTGTGTAGCCAAGTTTACATTCCGTGTATTACTGATATCTTATGATGTTTCTTTTTCTGTGTGACTTATTTCAGTTAGAATCATCGTACCTGAATCCACTCATTGTGCTGCTACGGGCCTGATGACATAGATTTCACTGCTGAGTGATACTGCATTGTACGTAAGTACCACAAGTTCTTTATCCATTTTTCACTTTCTGTGATATTGAACTTGTACGGTAAACGAGGTTCTTGTAAACAGAGGCGTCCCAAACATTGGGGTGGCTGTGTCTTTTTGATTTTAATTTCCCTAAGCTATAGGACCATAAGTGGAAGTGCCCTAGGCTCTGTTGCTTTGTTTTTTAGATGTTTCAGGAAACACCATACACTTCTCCCGAGTGTCTGTTGGCAGTTTACATCCCGCCCATCAGCATAACAAGGCTCCCAGTTCTCCATGGCCTGTCCTGCCTTTCTGGATTTTACACTTTTTTCAGATGGCCCTTTTGACCGGGGGGAAGTGAGACTTCATTGTAGTGCAGATTTCCTTTGCAAGCTTGCTTGGTTGGCCAAAAAGGGCGTATGCGTTTTTTCCTGAATATATTCAGGAAAAAACGCATACGCCCTTTTTGGCCAAGTGCATCATTGTGGACGTTCTGCCTCTTTTCCTATGCTTTCAATGCAATTCCAGTCTACCTCCTGAAATCGGTTTCCTGCAATTCTGCCCCGCTTTCAAGTCCTCTTGGCAGCCTTACTTCAGTATATTTTTGGACGATAGCTGTCATTTATAACTCTGCAGGTTTGTGAATTACAGTGCCCCTGAGCTCCTTTCTTCAACTCGCTTTCTTGTGAGCTGGCCGCAACACCGCAGGATGGCTTCAGGCCCTAATCTGGTTCCGGCACGGCACGCTGAGCCTTTGGTTATTTCCTCTTCCTGGTGGGAAATGAGAGTTAAATTTGCCCGTCCAGACACCTCCAGCTAGTCTCTCATTGGTTCTCGCTATTCCTGTTCATCTTCCGCAGAAATTGCAAACTGGGCCAAACAGGAGGTTAAAGGGACTGACTCTCCAAGTCGGGAGAGTGTTAGTAAAGCGTCTGGAATGTTGCACCCGAGTACCAGGGTACGAAAACTGAGACATATTTGAACACGTCTCCCGATCACATGGTTGATCATACTCTAGGTTCCACATGCATGTTTTAGCTGAAGGAAGAATACCTTAAACCTGGGTAGTTGAAACCCGTGGCATGGGTACCATGCAATATGACTTCAAAGGGTCTTCATTTGCTCACCGAACCTCTCCAATCCTATCACTGCTGCGTTTATGTCCCTGTACACATGCTTGATTCTCTTGCGGAGACATAGCAATCCATACGTTTTAAGATACTTAAGAGTCAGGTACATTCTTAGGCGTTTAATATGCGGTGTTGAGTCCATTTCGTTGAGCAAGGAGTAGCTCTTGTCTATTCCATATTTGGCTTAAGGAACTTTATCTGTGCTCATTTCAATCTCTGGTTTTATGCAGCACCCCAACTCACCTTTACCCTTAAACAAGCATAAGTTGGTTTTCTAAATTTGAGACCCTGTTCTGTTCTGTAATTCAGTTCCTGTGTAGCCAAGTTTACATTCCGTGTATTACTGATATCTTATGATGTTTCTTTTTCTGTGTGACTTATTTCAGTTAGAATCATCGTACCTGAATCCACTCATTGTGCTGCTACGGGCCTGATGACATAGATTTCACTGCTGAGTGATACTGCATTGTACGTAAGTACCACAAGTTCTTTATCCATTTTTCACTTTCTGTGATATTGAACTTGTACGGTAAACGAGGTTCTTGTAAACAGAGGCGTCCCAAACATTGGGGTGGCTGTGTCTTTTTGATTTTAATTTCCCTAAGCTATAGGACCATAAGTGGAAGTGCCCTAGGCTCTGTTGCTTTGTTTTTTAGATGTTTCAGGAAACACCATACACTTCTCCCGAGTGTCTGTTGGCAGTTTACATCCCGCCCATCAGCATAACAAGGCTCCCAGTTCTCCATGGCCTGTCCTGCCTTTCTGGATTTTACACTTTTTTCAGATGGCCCTTTTGACCGGGGGGAAGTGAGACTTCATTGTAGTGCAGATTTCCTTTGCAAGCTTGCTTGGTTGGCCAAAAAGGGCGTATGCGTTTTTTCCTGAATATATTCAGGAAAAAACGCATACGCCCTTTTTGGCCAAGTGCATCATTGTGGACGTTCTGCCTCTTTTCCTATGCTTTCAATGCAATTCCAGTCTACCTCCTGAAATCGGTTTCCTGCAATTCTGCCCCGCTTTCAAGTCCTCTTGGCAGCCTTACTTCAGTATATTTTTGGACGATAGCTGTCATTTATAACTCTGCAGGTTTGTGAATTACAGTGCCCCTGAGCTCCTTTCTTCAACTCGCTTTCTTGTGAGCTGGCCGCAACACCGCAGGATGGCTTCAGGCCCTAATCTGGTTCCGGCACGGCACGCTGAGCCTTTGGTTATTTCCTCTTCCTGGTGGGAAATGAGAGTTAAATTTGCCCGTCCAGACACCTCCAGCTAGTCTCTCATTGGTTCTCGCTATTCCTGTTCATCTTCCGCAGAAATTGCAAACTGGGCCAAACAGGAGGTTAAAGGGACTGACTCTCCAAGTCGGGAGAGTGTTAGTAAAGCGTCTGGAATGTTGCACCCGAGTACCAGGGTACGAAAACTGAGACATATTTGAACACGTCTCCCGATCACATGGTTGATCATACTCTAGGTTCCACATGCATGTTTTAGCTGAAGGAAGAATACCTTAAACCTGGGTAGTTGAAACCCGTGGAATGGGTACCATGCAATATGACTTCAAAGGGTCTTCATTTGCTCACCGAACCTCTCCAATCCTATCACTGCTGCGTTTATGTCCCTGTACACATGCTTGATTCTCTTTCGGAGACATAGCAATCCATAGGTTTTAAGATACTTAAGAGTCAGGTACATTCTTAGGCGTTTAATATGCGGTGTTGAGTCCATTTCGTTGAGCAAGGAGTAGCTCTTGTCTATTCCATATTTGGCTTAAGGAACTTTATCTGTGCTCATTTCAATCTCTGGTTTTATGCAGCACCCCAACTCACCTTTACCCTTAAACAAGCATAAGTTGGTTTTCTAAATTTGAGACCCTGTTCTGTTCTGTAATTCAGTTCCTGTGTAGCCAAGTTTACATTCCGTGTATTACTGATATCTTATGATGTTTCTTTTTCTGTGTGACTTATTTCAGTTAGAATCATCGTACCTGAATCCACTCATTGTGCTGCTACGGGCCTGATGACATAGATTTCACTGCTGAGTGATACTGCATTGTACGTAAGTACCACAAGTTCTTTATCCATTTTTCACTTTCTGTGATATTGAACTTGTACGGTAAACGAGGTTCTTGTAAACAGAGGCGTCCCAAACATTGGGGTGGCTGTGTCTTTTTGATTTTAATTTCCCTAAGCTATAGGACCATAAGTGGAAGTGCCCTAGGCTCTGTTGCTTTG
Organism: Globicephala melas; assembly: GCF_963455315.2. Classification (NCBI taxonomy): domain Eukaryota; kingdom Metazoa; phylum Chordata; class Mammalia; order Artiodactyla; family Delphinidae; genus Globicephala; species Globicephala melas. The sequence continues at coordinate 313,947 of NW_027207453.1, read as the reverse complement.
TTTTTTAGATGTTTCAGGAAACACCATACACTTCTCCCGAGTGTCTGTTGGCAGTTTACATCCCGCCCATCAGCATAACAAGGCTCCCAGTTCTCCATGGCCTGTCCTGCCTTTCTGGATTTTACACTTTTTTCAGATGGCCCTTTTGACCGGGGGGAAGTGAGACTTCATTGTAGTGCAGATTTCCTTTGCAAGCTTGCTTGGTTGGCTAAAAAGGGCGTATGCGTTTTTTCCTGAATATATTCAGGAAAAAACGCATACGTCCTTTTTGGCCAAGTGCATCATTGTGGACGTTCTGCCTCTTTTCCTATGCTTTCAATGCAATTCCAGTCTACCTCCTGAAATCGGTTTCCTGCAATTCTGCCCCGCTTTCAAGTCCTCTTGGCAGCCTTACTTCAGTATATTTTTGGACGATAGCTGTCATTTATAACTCTGCAGGTTTGTGAATTACAGTGCCCCTGAGCTCCTTTCTTCAACTCGCTTTCTTGTGAGCTGGCCGCAACACCGCAGGATGGCTTCAGGCCCTAATCTGGTTCCGGCACGGCACGCTGAGCCTTTGGTTATTTCCTCTTCCTGGTGGGAAATGAGAGTTAAATTTGCCCGTCCAGACACCTCCAGCTAGTCTCTCATTGGTTCTCGCTATTCCTGTTCATCTTCCGCAGAAATTGCAAACTGGGCCAAACAGGAGGTTAAAGGGACTGACTCTCCAAGTCGGGAGAGTGTTAGTAAAGCGTCTGGAATGTTGCACCCGAGTACCAGGGTACGAAAACTGAGACATATTTGAACACGTCTCCCGATCACATGGTTGATCATACTCTAGGTTCCACATGCATGTTTTAGCTGAAGGAAGAATACCTTAAACCTGGGTAGTTGAAACCCGTGGCATGGGTACCATGCAATATGACTTCAAAGGGTCTTCATTTGCTCACCGAACCTCTCCAATCCTATCACTGCTGCGTTTATGTCCCTGTACACATGCTTGATTCTCTTGCGGAGACATAGCAATCCATACGTTTTAAGATACTTAAGAGTCAGGTACATTCTTAGGCGTTTAATATGCGGTGTTGAGTCCATTTCGTTGAGCAAGGAGTAGCTCTTGTCTATTCCATATTTGGCTTAAGGAACTTTATCTGTGCTCATTTCAATCTCTGGTTTTATGCAGCACCCCAACTCACCTTTACCCTTAAACAAGCATAAGTTGGTTTTCTAAATTTGAGACCCTGTTCTGTTCTGTAATTCAGTTCCTGTGTAGCCAAGTTTACATTCCGTGTATTACTGATATCTTATGATGTTTCTTTTTCTGTGTGACTTATTTCAGTTAGAATCATCGTACCTGAATCCACTCATTGTGCTGCTACGGGCCTGATGACATAGATTTCACTGCTGAGTGATACTGCATTGTACGTAAGTACCACAAGTTCTTTATCCATTTTTCACTTTCTGTGATATTGAACTTGTACGGTAAACGAGGTTCTTGTAAACAGAGGCGTCCCAAACATTGGGGTGGCTGTGTCTTTTTGATTTTAATTTCCCTAAGCTATAGGACCATAAGTGGAAGTGCCCTAGGCTCTGTTGCTTTGTTTTTTAGATGTTTCAGGAAACACCATACACTTCTCCCGAGTGTCTGTTGGCAGTTTACATCCCGCCCATCAGCATAACAAGGCTCCCAGTTCTCCATGGCCTGTCCTGCCTTTCTGGATTTTACACTTTTTTCAGATGGCCCTTTTGACCGGGGGGAAGTGAGACTTCATTGTAGTGCAGATTTCCTTTGCAAGCTTGCTTGGTTGGCCAAAAAGGGCGTATGCGTTTTTTCCTGAATATATTCAGGAAAAAACGCATACGCCCTTTTTGGCCAAGTGCATCATTGTGGACGTTCTGCCTCTTTTCCTATGCTTTCAATGCAATTCCAGTCTACCTCCTGAAATCGGTTTCCTGCAATTCTGCCCCGCTTTCAAGTCCTCTTGGCAGCCTTACTTCAGTATATTTTTGGACGATAGCTGTCATTTATAACTCTGCAGGTTTGTGAATTACAGTGCCCCTGAGCTCCTTTCTTCAACTCGCTTTCTTGTGAGCTGGCCGCAACACCGCAGGATGGCTTCAGGCCCTAATCTGGTTCCGGCACGGCACGCTGAGCCTTTGGTTATTTCCTCTTCCTGGTGGGAAATGAGAGTTAAATTTGCCCGTCCAGACACCTCCAGCTAGTCTCTCATTGGTTCTCGCTATTCCTGTTCATCTTCCGCAGAAATTGCAAACTGGGCCAAACAGGAGGTTAAAGGGACTGACTCTCCAAGTCGGGAGAGTGTTAGTAAAGCGTCTGGAATGTTGCACCCGAGTACCAGGGTACGAAAACTGAGACATATTTGAACACGTCTCCCGATCACATGGTTGATCATACTCTAGGTTCCACATGCATGTTTTAGCTGAAGGAAGAATACCTTAAACCTGGGTAGTTGAAACCCGTGGCATGGGTACCATGCAATATGACTTCAAAGGGTCTTCATTTGCTCACCGAACCTCTCCAATCCTATCACTGCTGCGTTTATGTCCCTGTACACATGCTTGATTCTCTTGCGGAGACATAGCAATCCATACGTTTTAAGATACTTAAGAGTCAGGTACATTCTTAGGCGTTTAATATGCGGTGTTGAGTCCATTTCGTTGAGCAAGGAGTAGCTCTTGTCTATTCCATATTTGGCTTAAGGAACTTTATCTGTGCTCATTTCAATCTCTGGTTTTATGCAGCACCCCAACTCACCTTTACCCTTAAACAAGCATAAGTTGGTTTTCTAAATTTGAGACCCTGTTCTGTTCTGTAATTCAGTTCCTGTGTAGCCAAGTTTACATTCCGTGTATTACTGATATCTTATGATGTTTCTTTTTCTGTGTGACTTATTTCAGTTAGAATCATCGTACCTGAATCCACTCATTGTGCTGCTACGGGCCTGATGACATAGATTTCACTGCTGAGTGATACTGCATTGTACGTAAGTACCACAAGTTCTTTATCCATTTTTCACTTTCTGTGATATTGAACTTGTACGGTAAACGAGGTTCTTGTAAACAGAGGCGTCCCAAACATTGGGGTGGCTGTGTCTTTTTGATTTTAATTTCCCTAAGCTATAGGACCATAAGTGGAAGTGCCCTAGGCTCTGTTGCTTTGTTTTTTAGATGCTTCAGGAAACACCATACACTTCTCCCGAGTGTCTGTTGGCAGTTTACATCCCGCCCATCAGCATAACAAGGCTCCCAGTTCTCCATGGCCTGTCCTGCCTTTCTGGATTTTACACTTTTTTCAGATGGCCCTTTTGACCGGGGGGAAGTGAGACTTCATTGTAGTGCAGATTTCCTTTGCAAGCTTGCTTGGTTGGCCAAAAAGGGCGTATGCGTTTTTTCCTGAATATATTCAGGAAAAAACGCATACGCCCTTTTTGGCCAAGTGCATCATTGTGGACGTTCTGCCTCTTTTCCTATGCTTTCAATGCAATTCCAGTCTACCTCCTGAAATCGGTTTCCTGCAATTCTGCCCCGCTTTCAAGTCCTCTTGGCAGCCTTACTTCAGTATATTTTTGGACGATAGCTGTCATTTATAACTCTGCAGGTTTGTGAATTACAGTGCCCCTGAGCTCCTTTCTTCAACTCGCTTTCTTGTGAGCTGGCCGCAACACCGCAGGATGGCTTCAGGCCCTAATCTGGTTCCGGCACGGCACGCTGAGCCTTTGGTTATTTCCTCTTCCTGGTGGGAAATGAGAGTTAAATTTGCCCGTCCAGACACCTCCAGCTAGTCTCTCATTGGTTCTCGCTATTCCTGTTCATCTTCCGCAGAAATTGCAAACTGGGCCAAACAGGAGGTTAAAGGGACTGACTCTCCAAGTCGGGAGAGTGTTAGTAAAGCGTCTGGAATGTTGCACCCGAGTACCAGGGTACGAAAACTGAGACATATTTGAACACGTCTCCCGATCACATGGTTGATCATACTCTAGGTTCCACATGCATGTTTTAGCTGAAGGAAGAATACCTTAAACCTGGGTAGTTGAAACCCGTGGAATGGGTACCATGCAATATGACTTCAAAGGGTCTTCATTTGCTCACCGAACCTCTCCAATCCTATCACTGCTGCGTTTATGTCCCTGTACACATGCTTGATTCTCTTTCGGAGACATAGCAATCCATAGGTTTTAAGATACTTAAGAGTCAGGTACATTCTTAGGCGTTTAATATGCGGTGTTGAGTCCATTTCGTTGAGCAAGGAGTAGCTCTTGTCTATTCCATATTTGGCTTAAGGAACGTTATCTGTGCTCATTTCAATCTCTGGTTTTATGCAGCACCCCAACTCACCTTTACCCTTAAACAAGCATAAGTTGGTTTTCTAAATTTGAGACCCTGTTCTGTTCTGTAATTCAGTTCCTGTGTAGCCAAGTTTACATTCCGTGTATTACTGATATCTTATGATGTTTCTTTTTCTGTGTGACTTATTTCAGTTAGAATCATCGTACCTGAATCCACTCATTGTGCTGCTACGGGCCTGATGACATAGATTTCACTGCTGAGTGATACTGCATTGTACGTAAGTACCACAAGTTCTTTATCCATTTTTCACTTTCTGTGATATTGAACTTGTACGGTAAACGAGGTTCTTGTAAACAGAGGCGTCCCAAACATTGGGGTGGCTGTGTCTTTTTGATTTTAATTTCCCTAAGCTATAGGACCATAAGTGGAAGTGCCCTAGGCTCTGTTGCTTTGTTTTTTAGATGTTTCAGGAAACACCATACACTTCTCCCGAGTGTCTGTTGGCAATTTACATCCCGCCCATCAGCATAACAAGGCTCCCAGTTCTCCATGGCCTGTCCTGCCTTTCTGGATTTTACACTTTTTTCAGATGGCCCTTTTGACCGGGGGGAAGTGAGACTTCATTGTAGTGCAGATTTCCTTTGCAAGCTTGCTTGGTTGGCCAAAAAGGGCGTATGCGTTTTTTCCTGAATATATTCAGGAAAAAACGCATACGCCCTTTTTGGCCAAGTGCATCATTGTGGACGTTCTGCCTCTTTTCCTATGCTTTCAATGCAATTCCAGTCTACCTCCTGAAATCGGTTTCCTGCAATTCTGCCCCGCTTTCAAGTCCTCTTGGCAGCCTTACTTCAGTATATTTTTGGACGATAGCTGTCATTTATAACTCTGCAGGTTTGTGAATTACAGTGCCCCTGAGCTCCTTTCTTCAACTCGCTTTCTTGTGAGCTGGCCGCAACACCGCAGGATGGCTTCAGGCCCTAATCTGGTTCCGGCACGGCACGCTGAGCCTTTGGTTATTTCCTCTTCCTGGTGGGAAATGAGAGTTAAATTTGCCCGTCCAGACACCTCCAGCTAGTCTCTCATTGGTTCTCGCTATTCCTGTTCATCTTCCGCAGAAATTGCAAACTGGGCCAAACAGGAGGTTAAAGGGACTGACTCTCCAAGTCGGGAGAGTGTTAGTAAAGCGTCTGGAATGTTGCACCCGAGTACCAGGGTACGAAAACTGAGACATATTTGAACACGTCTCCCGATCACATGGTTGATCATACTCTAGGTTCCACATGCATGTTTTAGCTGAAGGAAGAATACCTTAAACCTGGGTAGTTGAAACCCGTGGCATGGGTACCATGCAATATGACTTCAAAGGGTCTTCATTTGCTCACCGAACCTCTCCAATCCTATCACTGCTGCGTTTATGTCCCTGTACACATGCTTGATTCTCTTTCGGAGACATAGCAATCCATAGGTTTTAAGATACTTAAGAGTCAGGTACATTCTTAGGCGTTTAATATGCGGTGTTGAGTCCATTTCGTTGAGCAAGGAGTAGCTCTTGTCTATTCCATATTTGGCTTAAGGAACTTTATCTGTGCTCATTTCAATCTCTGGTTTTATGCAGCACCCCAACTCACCTTTACCCTTAAACAAGCATAAGTTGGTTTTCTAAATTTGAGACCCTGTTCTGTTCTGTAATTCAGTTCCTGTGTAGCCAAGTTTACATTCCGTGTATTACTGATATCTTATGATGTTTCTTTTTCTGTGTGACTTATTTCAGTTAGAATCATCGTACCTGAATCCACTCATTGTGCTGCTACGGGCCTGATGACATAGATTTCACTGCTGAGTGATACTGCATTGTACGTAAGTACCACAAGTTCTTTATCCATTTTTCACTTTCTGTGATATTGAACTTGTACGGTAAACGAGGTTCTTGTAAACAGAGGCGTCCCAAACATTGGGGTGGCTGTGTCTTTTTGATTTTAATTTCCCTAAGCTATAGGACCATAAGTGGAAGTGCCCTAGGCTCTGTTGCTTTGTTTTTTAGATGTTTCAGGAAACACCATACACTTCTCCCGAGTGTCTGTTGGCAATTTACATCCCGCCCATCAGCATAACAAGGCTCCCAGTTCTCCATGGCCTGTCCTGCCTTTCTGGATTTTACACTTTTTTCAGATGGCCCTTTTGACCGGGGGGAAGTGAGACTTCATTGTAGTGCAGATTTCCTTTGCAAGCTTGCTTGGTTGGCCAAAAAGGGCGTATGCGTTTTTTCCTGAATATATTCAGGAAAAAACGCATACGCCCTTTTTGGCCAAGTGCATCATTGTGGACGTTCTGCCTCTTTTCCTATGCTTTCAATGCAATTCCAGTCTACCTCCTGAAATCGGTTTCCTGCAATTCTGCCCCGCTTTCAAGTCCTCTTGGCAGCCTTACTTCAGTATATTTTTGGACGATAGCTGTCATTTATAACTCTGCAGGTTTGTGAATTACAGTGCCCCTGAGCTCCTTTCTTCAACTCGCTTTCTTGTGAGCTGGCCGCAACACCGCAGGATGGCTTCAGGCCCTAATCTGGTTCCGGCACGGCACGCTGAGCCTTTGGTTATTTCCTCTTCCTGGTGGGAAATGAGAGTTAAATTTGCCCGTCCAGACACCTCCAGCTAGTCTCTCATTGGTTCTCGCTATTCCTGTTCATCTTCCGCAGAAATTGCAAACTGGGCCAAACAGGAGGTTAAAGGCGCTGACTCTCCAAGTGGGGAGAGTGTTAGTAAAGCGTCTGGAATGTTGCACCCGAGTACCAGGGTACTAAAACTGAGACATATTTGAACACGTCTCCCGATCACATGGTTGATCATACTCTAGGTTCCACATGCATGTTTTAGCTGAAGGAAGAATACCTTAAACCTGGGTAGTTGAAACCCGTGGAATGGGTACCATGCAATATGACTTCAAAGGGTCTTCATTTGCTCACCGAACCTCTCCAATCCTATCACTGCTGCGTTTATGTCCCTGTACACATGCTTGATTCTCTTTTGGAGACATAGCAATCCATAGGTTTTAAGATACTTAAGAGTCAGGTACATTCTTAGGCGTTTAATATGCGGTGTTGAGTCCATTTCGTTGAGCAAGGAGTAGCTCTTGTCTATTCCATATTTGGCTTAAGGAACTTTATCTGTGCTCATTTCAATCTCTTGTTTTATGCAGCACCCCAACTCACCTTTACCCTTAAACAAGCATAAGTTGGTTTTCTAAATTTGAGACCCTGTTCTGTTCTGTAATTCAGTTCCTGTGTAGCCAAGTTTACATTCCGTGTATTACTGATATCTTATGATGTTTCTTTTTCTGTGTGACTTATTTCAGTTAGAATCATCGTACCTGAATCCACTCATTGTGCTGCTACGGGCCTGATGACATAGATTTCACTGCTGAGTGATACTGCATTGTACGTAAGTACCACAAGTTCTTTATCCATTTTTCACTTTCTGTGATATTGAACTTGTACGGTAAACGAGGTTCTTGTAAACAGAGGCGTCCCAAACATTGGGGTGGCTGTGTCTTTTTGATTTTAATTTCCCTAAGCTATAGGACCATAAGTGGAAGTGCCCTAGGCTCTGTTGCTTTGTTTTTTAGATGTTTCAGGAAACACCATACACTTCTCCCGAGTGTCTGTTGTCAATTTACATCCCGCCCATCAGCATAACAAGGCTCCCAGTTCTCCATGGCCTGTCCTGCCTTTCTGGATTTTACACTTTTTTCAGATGGCCCTTTTGACCGGGGGGAAGTGAGACTTCATTGTAGTGCAGATTTCCTTTGCAAGCTTGCTTGGTTGGCCAAAAAGGACGTATGCGTTTTTTCCTGAATATATTCAGGAAAAAACGCATACGCCCTTTTTGGCCAAGTGCATCATTGTGGACGTTCTGCCTCTTTTCCTATGCTTTCAATGCAATTCCAGTCTACCTCCTGAAATCGGTTTCCTGCAATTCTGCCCCGCTTTCAAGTCCTCTTGGCAGCCTTACTTCAGTATATTTTTGGACGATAGTTGTCATTTATAACTCTGCAGGTTTGTGAATTACAGTGCCCCTGAGCTCCTTTCTTCAACTCGTTTTCTTGTGAGCTGGCCGCAACACCGCAGGATGGCTTCAGGCCCTAATCTGGTTCCGGCACGGCACGCTGAGCCTTTGGTTATTTCCTCTTCCTGGTGGGAAATGAGAGTTAAATTTGCCCGTCCAGACACCTCCAGCTAGTCTCTCATTGGTTCTCGCTATTCCTGTTCATCTTCCGCAGAAATTGCAAACTGGGCCAAACAGGAGGTTAAAGGGACTGACTCTCCAAGTCGGGAGAGTGTTAGTAAAGCGTCTGGAATGTTGCACCCGAGTACCAGGGTACGAAAACTGAGACATATTTGAACACGTCTCCCGATCACATGGTTGATCATACTCTAGGTTCCACATGCATGTTTTAGCTGAAGGAAGAATACCTTAAACCTGGGTAGTTGAAACCCGTGGCATGGGTACCATGCAATATGACTTCAAAGGGTCTTCATTTGCTCACCGAACCTCTCCAATCCTATCACTGCTGCGTTTATGTCCCTGTACACATGCTTGATTCTCTTTCGGAGACATAGCAATCCATAGGTTTTAAGATACTTAAGAGTCAGGTACATTCTTAGGCGTTTAATATGCGGTGTTGAGTCCATTTCGTTGAGCAAGGAGTAGCTCTTGTCTATTCCATATTTGGCTTAAGGAACTTTATCTGTGCTCATTTCAATCTCTGGTTTTATGCAGCACCCCAACTCACCTTTACCCTTAAACAAGCATAAGTTGGTTTTCTAAATTTGAGACCCTGTTCTGTTCTGTAATTCAGTTCCTGTGTAGCCAAGTTTACATTCCGTGTATTACTGATATCTTATGATGTTTCTTTTTCTGTGTGACTTATTTCAGTTAGAATCATCGTACCTGAATCCACTCATTGTGCTGCTACGGGCCTGATGACATAGATTTCACTGCTGAGTGATACTGCATTGTACGTAAGTACCACAAGTTCTTTATCCATTTTTCACTTTCTGTGATATTGAACTTGTACGGTAAACGAGGTTCTTGTAAACAGAGGCGTCCCAAACATTGGGGTGGCTGTGTCTTTTTGATTTTAATTTCCCTAAGCTATAGGACCATAAGTGGAAGTGCCCTAGGCTCTGTTGCTTTGTTTTTTAGATGTTTCAGGAAACACCATACACTTCTCCCGAGTGTCTGTTGGCAGTTTACATCCCGCCCATCAGCATAACAAGGCTCCCAGTTCTCCATGGCCTGTCCTGCCTTTCTGGATTTTACACTTTTTTCAGATGGCCCTTTTGACCGGGGGGAAGTGAGACTTCATTGTAGTGCAGATTTCCTTTGCAAGCTTGCTTGGTTGGCCAAAAAGGGCGTATGCGTTTTTTCCTGAATATATTCAGGAAAAAACGCATACGCCCTTTTTGGCCAAGTGCATCATTGTGGACGTTCTGCCTCTTTTCCTATGCTTTCAATGCAATTCCAGTCTACCTCCTGAAATCGGTTTCCTGCAATTCTGCCCCGCTTTCAAGTCCTCTTGGCAGCCTTACTTCAGTATATTTTTGGACGATAGCTGTCATTTATAACTCTGCAGGTTTGTGAATTACAGTGCCCCTGAACTCCTTTCTTCAACTCGTTTTCTTGTGAGCTGGCCGCAACACCGCAGGATGGCTTCAGGCCCTAATCTGGTTCCGGCACGGCACGCTGAGCCTTTGGTTATTTCCTCTTCCTGGTGGGAAATGAGAGTTAAATTTGCCCGTCCAGACACCTCCAGCTAGTCTCTCATTGGTTCTCGCTATTCCTGTTCATCTTCCGCAGAAATTGCAAACTGGGCCAAACAGGAGGTTAAAGGCGCTGACTCTCCAAGTGGGGAGAGTGTTAGTAAAGCGTCTGGAATGTTGCACCCGAGTACCAGGGTACTAAAACTGAGACATATTTGAACACGTCTCCCGATCACATGGTTGATCATACTCTAGGTTCCACATGCATGTTTTAGCTGAAGGAAGAATACCTTAAACCTGGGTAGTTGAAACCCGTGGAATGGGTACCATGCAATATGACTTCAAAGGGTCTTCATTTGCTCACCGAACCTCTCCAATCCTATCACTGCTGCGTTTATGTCCCTGTACACATGCTTGATTCTCTTTTGGAGACATAGCAATCCATAGGTTTTAAGATACTTAAGAGTCAGGTACATTCTTAGGCGTTTAATATGCGGTGTTGAGTCCATTTCGTTGAGCAAGGAGTAGCTCTTGTCTATTCCATATTTGGCTTAAGGAACTTTATCTGTGCTCATTTCAATCTCTTGTTTTATGCAGCACCCCAACTCACCTTTACCCTTAAACAAGCATAAGTTGGTTTTCTAAATTTGAGAACCTGTTCTGTTCTGTAATTCAGTTCCTGTGTAGCCAAGTTTACATTCCGTGTATTACTGATATCTTATGATGTTTCTTTTTCTGTGTGACTTATTTCAGTTAGAATCATCGTACCTGAATCCACTCATTGTGCTGCTACGGGCCTGATGACATAGATTTCACTGCTGAGTGATACTGCATTGTACGTAAGTACCACAAGTTCTTTATCCATTTTTCACTTTCTGTGATATTGAACTTGTACGGTAAACGAGGTTCTTGTAAACAGAGGCGTCCCAAACATTGGGGTGGCTGTGTCTTTTTGATTTTAATTTCCCTAAGCTATAGGACCATAAGTGGAAGTGCCCTAGGCTCTGTTGCTTTGTTTTTTAGATGTTTCAGGAAACACCATACACTTCTCCCGAGTGTCTGTTGGCACTTTACATCCCGCCCATCAGCATAACAAGGCTCCCAGTTCTCCATGGCCTGTCCTGCCTTTCTGGATTTTACACTTTTTTCAGATGGCCCTTTTGACCGGGGGGAAGTGAGACTTCATTGTAGTGCAGATTTCCTTTGCAAGCTTGCTTGGTTGGCCAAAAAGGACGTATGCGTTTTTTCCTGAATATATTCAGGAAAAAACGCATACGCCCTTTTTGGCCAAGTGCATCATTGTGGACGTTCTGCCTCTTTTCCTATGCTTTCAATGCAATTCCAGTCTACCTCCTGAAATCGGTTTCCTGCAATTCTGCCCCGCTTTCAAGTCCTCTTGGCAGCCTTACTTCAGTATATTTTTGGACGATAGTTGTCATTTATAACTCTGCAGGTTTGTGAATTACAGTGCCCCTGAGCTCCTTTCTTCAACTCGTTTTCTTGTGAGCTGGCCGCAACACCGCAGGATGGCTTCAGGCCCTAATCTGGTTCCGGCACGGCACGCTGAGCCTTTGGTTATTTCCTCTTCCTGGTGGGAAATGAGAGTTAAATTTGCCCGTCCAGACACCTCCAGCTAGTCTCTCATTGGTTCTCACTATTCCTGTTCATCTTCCGCAGAAATTGCAAACTGGGCCAAACAGGAGGTTAAAGGGACTGACTCTCCAAGTCGGGAGAGTGTTAGTAAAGCGTCTGGAATGTTGCACCCGAGTACCAGGGTACGAAAACTGAGACATATTTGAACACGTCTCCCGATCACATGGTTGATCATACTCTAGGTTCCACATGCATGTTTTAGCTGAAGGAAGAATACCTTAAACCTGGGTAGTTGAAACCCGTGGCATGGGTACCATGCAATATGACTTCAAAGGGTCTTCATTTGCTCACCGAACCTCTCCAATCCTATCACTGCTGCGTTTATGTCCCTGTACACATGCTTGATTCTCTTTCGGAGACATAGCAATCCATAGGTTTTAAGATACTTAAGAGTCAGGTACATTCTTAGGCGTTTAATATGCGGTGTTGAGTCCATTTCGTTGAGCAAGGAGTAGCTCTTGTCTATTCCATATTTGGCTTAAGGAACTTTATCTGTGCTCATTTCAATCTCTGGTTTTATGCAGCACCCCAACTCACCTTTACCCTTAAACAAGCATAAGTTGGTTTTCTAAATTTGAGACCCTGTTCTGTTCTGTAATTCAGTTCCTGTGTAGCCAAGTTTACATTCCGTGTATTACTGATATCTTATGATGTTTCTTTTTCTGTGTGACTTATTTCAGTTAGAATCATCGTACCTGAATCCACTCATTGTGCTGCTACGGGCCTGATGACATAGATTTCACTGCTGAGTGATACTGCATTGTACGTAAGTACCACAAGTTCTTTATCCATTTTTCACTTTCTGTGATATTGAACTTGTACGGTAAACGAGGTTCTTGTAAACAGAGGCGTCCCAAACATTGGGGTGGCTGTGTCTTTTTGATTTTAATTTCCCTAAGCTATAGGACCATAAGTGGAAGTGCCCTAGGCTCTGTTGCTTTGTTTTTTAGATGTTTCAGGAAACACCATACACTTCTCCCGAGTGTCTGTTGGCAGTTTACATCCCGCCCATCAGCATAACAAGGCTCCCAGTTCTCCATGGCCTGTCCTGCCTTTCTGGATTTTACACTTTTTTCAGATGGCCCTTTTGACCGGGGGGAAGTGAGACTTCATTGTAGTGCAGATTTCCTTTGCAAGCTTGCTTGGTTGGCCAAAAAGGGCGTATGCGTTTTTTCCTGAATATATTCAGGAAAAAACGCATACGCCCTTTTTGGCCAAGTGCATCATTGTGGACGTTCTGCCTCTTTTCCTATGCTTTCAATGCAATTCCAGTCTACCTCCTGAAATCGGTTTCCTGCAATTCTGCCCCGCTTTCAAGTCCTCTTGGCAGCCTTACTTCAGTATATTTTTGGACGATAGCTGTCATTTATAACTCTGCAGGTTTGTGAATTACAGTGCCCCTGAACTCCTTTCTTCAACTCGTTTTCTTGTGAGCTGGCCGCAACACCGCAGGATGGCTTCAGGCCCTAATCTGGTTCCGGCACGGCACGCTGAGCCTTTGGTTATTTCCTCTTCCTGGTGGGAAATGAGAGTTAAATTTGCCCGTCCAGACACCTCCAGCTAGTCTCTCATTGGTTCTCGCTATTCCTGTTCATCTTCCGCAGAAATTGCAAACTGGGCCAAACAGGAGGTTAAAGGCGCTGACTCTCCAAGTGGGGAGAGTGTTAGTAAAGCGTCTGGAATGTTGCACCCGAGTACCAGGGTACTAAAACTGAGACATATTTGAACACGTCTCCCGATCACATGGTTGATCATACTCTAGGTTCCACATGCATGTTTTAGCTGAAGGAAGAATACCTTAAACCTGGGTAGTTGAAACCCGTGGAATGGGTACCATGCAATATGCCTTCAAAGGGTCTTCATTTGCTCACCGAACCTCTCCAATCCTATCACTGCTGCGTTTATGTCCCTGTACACATGCTTGATTCTCTTTTGGAGACATAGCAATCCATAGGTTTTAAGATACTTAAGAGTCAGGTACATTCTTAGGCGTTTAATATGCGGTGTTGAGTCCATTTCGTTGAGCAAGGAGTAGCTCTTGTCTATTCCATATTTGGCTTAAGGAACTTTATCTGTGCTCATTTCAATCTCTTGTTTTATGCAGCACCCCAACTCACCTTTACCCTTAAACAAGCATAAGTTGGTTTTCTAAATTTGAGACCCTGTTCTGTTCTGTAATTCAGTTCCTGTGTAGCCAAGTTTACATTCCGTGTATTACTGATATCTTATGATGTTTCTTTTTCTGTGTGACTTATTTCAGTTAGAATCATCGTACCTGAATCCACTCATTGTGCTGCTACGGGCCTGATGACATAGATTTCACTGCTGAGTGATACTGCATTGTACGTAAGTACCACAAGTTCTTTATCCATTTTTCACTTTCTGTGATATTGAACTTGTACGGTAAACGAGGTTCTTGTAAACAGAGGCGTCCCAAACATTGGGGTGGCTGTGTCTTTTTGATTTTAATTTCCCTAAGCTATAGGACCATAAGTGGAAGTGCCCTAGGCTCTGTTGCTTTGTTTTTTAGATGTTTCAGGAAACACCATACACTTCTCCCGAGTGTCTGTTGGCACTTTACATCCCGCCCATCAGCATAACAAGGCTCCCAGTTCTCCATGGCCTGTCCTGCCTTTCTGGATTTTACACTTTTTTCAGATGGCCCTTTTGACCGGGGGGAAGTGAGACTTCATTGTAGTGCAGATTTCCTTTGCAAGCTTGCTTGGTTGGCCAAAAAGGACGTATGCGTTTTTTCCTGAATATATTCAGGAAAAAACGCATACGCCCTTTTTGGCCAAGTGCATCATTGTGGACGTTCTGCCTCTTTTCCTATGCTTTCAATGCAATTCCAGTCTACCTCCTGAAATCGGTTTCCTGCAATTCTGCCCCGCTTTCAAGTCCTCTTGGCAGCCTTACTTCAGTATATTTTTGGACGATAGTTGTCATTTATAACTCTGCAGGTTTGTGAATTACAGTGCCCCTGAGCTCCTTTCTTCAACTCGTTTTCTTGTGAGCTGGCCGCAACACCGCAGGATGGCTTCAGGCCCTAATCTGGTTCCGGCACGGCACGCTGAGCCTTTGGTTATTTCCTCTTCCTGGTGGGAAATGAGAGTTAAATTTGCCCGTCCAGACACCTCCAGCTAGTCTCTCATTGGTTCTCACTATTCCTGTTCATCTTCCGCAGAAATTGCAAACTGGGCCAAACAGGAGGTTAAAGGGACTGACTCTCCAAGTCGGGAGAGTGTTAGTAAAGCGTCTGGAATGTTGCACCCGAGTACCAGGGTACGAAAACTGAGACATATTTGAACACGTCTCCCGATCACATGGTTGATCATACTCTAGGTTCCACATGCATGTTTTAGCTGAAGGAAGAATACCTTAAACCTGGGTAGTTGAAACCCGTGGCATGGGTACCATGCAATATGACTTCAAAGGGTCTTCATTTGCTCACCGAACCTCTCCAATCCTATCACTGCTGCGTTTATGTCCCTGTACACATGCTTGATTCTCTTTCGGAGACATAGCAATCCATAGGTTTTAAGATACTTAAGAGTCAGGTACATTCTTAGGCGTTTAATATGCGGTGTTGAGTCCATTTCGTTGAGCAAGGAGTAGCTCTTGTCTATTCCATATTTGGCTTAAGGAACTTTATCTGTGCTCATTTCAATCTCTGGTTTTATGCAGCACCCCAACTCACCTTTACCCTTAAACAAGCATAAGTTGGTTTTCTAAATTTGAGACCCTGTTCTGTTCTGTAATTCAGTTCCTGTGTAGCCAAGTTTACATTCCGTGTATTACTGATATCTTATGATGTTTCTTTTTCTGTGTGACTTATTTCAGTTAGAATCATCGTACCTGAATCCACTCATTGTGCTGCTACGGGCCTGATGACATAGATTTCACTGCTGAGTGATACTGCATTGTACGTAAGTACCACAAGTTCTTTATCCATTTTTCACTTTCTGTGATATTGAACTTGTACGGTAAACGAGGTTCTTGTAAACAGAGGCGTCCCAAACATTGGGGTGGCTGTGTCTTTTTGATTTTAATTTCCCTAAGCTATAGGACCATAAGTGGAAGTGCCCTAGGCTCTGTTGCTTTGTTTTTTAGATGTTTCAGGAAACACCATACACTTCTCCCGAGTGTCTGTTGGCAGTTTACATCCCGCCCATCAGCATAACAAGGCTCCCAGTTCTCCATGGCCTGTCCTGCCTTTCTGGATTTTACACTTTTTTCAGATGGCCCTTTTGACCGGGGGGAAGTGAGACTTCATTGTAGTGCAGATTTCCTTTGCAAGCTTGCTTGGTTGGCCAAAAAGGGCGTATGCGTTTTTTCCTGAATATATTCAGGAAAAAACGCATACGCCCTTTTTGGCCAAGTGCATCATTGTGGACGTTCTGCCTCTTTTCCTATGCTTTCAATGCAATTCCAGTCTACCTCCTGAAATCGGTTTCCTGCAATTCTGCCCCGCTTTCAAGTCCTCTTGGCAGCCTTACTTCAGTATATTTTTGGACGATAGCTGTCATTTATAACTCTGCAGGTTTGTGAATTACAGTGCCCCTGAGCTCCTTTCTTCAACTCGTTTTCTTGTGAGCTGGCCGCAACACCGCAGGATGGCTTCAGGCCCTAATCTGGTTCCGGCACGGCACGCTGAGCCTTTGGTTATTTCCTCTTCCTGGTGGGAAATGAGAGTTAAATTTGCCCGTCCAGACACCTCCAGCTAGTCTCTCATTGGTTCTCGCTATTCCTGTTCATCTTCCGCAGAAATTGCAAACTGGGCCAAACAGGAGGTTAAAGGGACTGACTCTCCAAGTCGGGAGAGTGTTAGTAAAGCGTCTGGAATGTTGCACCCGAGTACCAGGGTACGAAAACTGAGACATATTTGAACACGTCTCCCGATCACATGGTTGATCATACTCTAGGTTCCACATGCATGTTTTAGCTGAAGGAAGAATACCTTAAACCTGGGTAGTTGAAACCCGTGGCATGGGTACCATGCAATATGACTTCAAAGGGTTTTCATTTGCTCACCGAACCTCTCCAATCCTATCACTGCTGCGTTTATGTCCCTGTACACATGCTTGATTCTCTTTCGGAGACATAGCAATCCATACGTTTTAAGATACTTAAGAGTCAGGTACATTCTTAGGCGTTTAATATGCGGTGTTGAGTCCATTTCGTTGAGCAAGGAGTAGCTCTTGTCTATTCCATATTTGGCTTAAGGAACTTTATCTGTGCTCATTTCAATCTCTGGTTTTATGCAGCACCCCAACTCACCTTTACCCTTAAACAAGCATAAGTTGGTTTTCTAAATTTGAGACCCTGTTCTGTTCTGTAATTCAGTTCCTGTGTAGCCAAGTTTACATTCCGTGTATTACTGATATCTTATGATGTTTCTTTTTCTGTGTGACTTATTTCAGTTAGAATCATCGTACCTGAATCCACTCATTGTGCTGCTACGGGCCTGATGACATAGATTTCACTGCTGAGTGATACTGCATTGTACGTAAGTACCACAAGTTCTTTATCCATTTTTCACTTTCTGTGATATTGAACTTGTACGGTAAACGAGGTTCTTGTAAACAGAGGCGTCCCAAACATTGGGGTGGCTGTGTCTTTTTGATTTTAATTTCCCTAAGCTATAGGACCATAAGTGGAAGTGGCCTAGGCTCTGTTGCTTTGTTTTTTAGATGTTTCAGGAAACACCATACACTTCTCCCGAGTGTCTGTTGGCAGTTTACATCCCGCCCATCAGCATAACAAGGCTCCCAGTTCTCCATGGCCTGTCCTGCCTTTCTGGATTTTACACTTTTTTCAGATGGCCCTTTTGACCGGGGGGAAGTGAGACTTCATTGTAGTGCAGATTTCCTTTGCAAGCTTGCTTGGTTGGCCAAAAAGGGCGTATGCGTTTTTTCCTGAATATATTCAGGAAAAAACGCATACGCCCTTTTTGGCCAAGTGCATCATTGTGGACGTTCTGCCTCTTTTCCTATGCTTTCAATGCAATTCCAGTCTACCTCCTGAAATCGGTTTCCTGCAATTCTGCCCCGCTTTCAAGTCCTCTTGGCAGCCTTACTTCAGTATATTTTTGGACGATAGCTGTCATTTATAACTCTGCAGGTTTGTGAATTACAGTGCCCCTGAGCTCCTTTCTTCAACTCGCTTTCTTGTGAGCTGGCCGCAACACCGCAGGATGGCTTCAGGCCCTAATCTGGTTCCGGCACGGCACGCTGAGCCTTTGGTTATTTCCTCTTCCTGGTGGGAAATGAGAGTTAAATTTGCCCGTCCAGACACCTCCAGCTAGTCTCTCATTGGTTCTCGCTATTCCTGTTCATCTTCCGCAGAAATTGCAAACTGGGCCAAACAGGAGGTTAAAGGGACTGACTCTCCAAGTCGGGAGAGTGTTAGTAAAGCGTCTGGAATGTTGCACCCGAGTACCAGGGTACGAAAACTGAGACATATTTGAACACGTCTCCCGATCACATGGTTGATCATACTCTAGGTTCCACATGCATGTTTTAGCTGAAGGAAGAATACCTTAAACCTGGGTAGTTGAAACCCGTGGAATGGGTACCATGCAATATGACTTCAAAGGGTCTTCATTTGCTCACCGAACCTCTCCAATCCTATCACTGCTGCGTTTATGTCCCTGTACACATGCTTGATTCTCTTTCGGAGACATAGCAATCCATAGGTTTTAAGATACTTAAGAGTCAGGTACATTCTTAGGCGTTTAATATGCGGTGTTGAGTCCATTTCGTTGAGCAAGGAGTAGCTCTTGTCTATTCCATATTTGGCTTAAGGAACTTTATCTGTGCTCATTTCAATCTCTGGTTTTATGCAGCACCCCAACTCACCTTTACCCTTAAACAAGCATAAGTTGGTTTTCTAAATTTGAGACCCTGTTCTGTTCTGTAATTCAGTTCCTGTGTAGCCAAGTTTACATTCCGTGTATTACTGATATCTTATGATGTTTCTTTTTCTGTGTGACTTATTTCAGTTAGAATCATCGTACCTGAATCCACTCATTGTGCTGCTACGGGCCTGATGACATAGATTTCACTGCTGAGTGATACTGCATTGTACGTAAGTACCACAAGTTCTTTATCCATTTTTCACTTTCTGTGATATTGAACTTGTACGGTAAACGAGGTTCTTGTAAACAGAGGCGTCCCAAACATTGGGGTGGCTGTGTCTTTTTGATTTTAATTTCCCTAAGCTATAGGACCATAAGTGGAAGTGCCCTAGGCTCTGTTGCTTTGTTTTTTAGATGTTTCAGGAAACACCATACACTTCTCCCGAGTGTCTGTTGGCAATTTACATCCCGCCCATCAGCATAACAAGGCTCCCAGTTCTCCATGGCCTGTCCTGCCTTTCTGGATTTTACACTTTTTTCAGATGGCCCTTTTGACCGGGGGGAAGTGAGACTTCATTGTAGTGCAGATTTCCTTTGCAAGCTTGCTTGGTTGGCCAAAAAGGGCGTATGCGTTTTTTCCTGAATATATTCAGGAAAAAACGCATACGCCCTTTTTGGCCAAGTGCATCATTGTGGACGTTCTGCCTCTTTTCCTATGCTTTCAATGCAATTCCAGTCTACCTCCTGAAATCGGTTTCCTGCAATTCTGCCCCGCTTTCAAGTCCTCTTGGCAGCCTTACTTCAGTATATTTTTGGACGATAGCTGTCATTTATAACTCTGCAGGTTTGTGAATTACAGTGCCCCTGAGCTCCTTTCTTCAACTCGTTTTCTTGTGAGCTGGCCGCAACACCGCAGGATGGCTTCAGGCCCTAATCTGGTTCCGGCACGGCACGCTGAGCCTTTGGTTATTTCCTCTTCCTGGTGGGAAATGAGAGTTAAATTTGCCCGTCCAGACACCTCCAGCTAGTCTCTCATTGGTTCTCGCTATTCCTGTTCATCTTCCGCAGAAATTGCAAACTGGGCCAAACAGGAGTTTAAAGGGACTGACTCTCCAAGTCGGGAGAGTGTTAGTAAAGCGTCTGGAATGTTGCACCCGAGTACCAGGGTACGAAAACTGAGACATATTTGAACACGTCTCCCGATCACATGGTTGATCATACTCTAGGTTCCACATGCATGTTTTAGCTGAAGGAAGAATACCTTAAACCTGGGTAGTTGAAACCCGTGGAATGGGTACCATGCAATATGACTTCAAAGGGTCTTCATTTGCTCACCGAACCTCTCCAATCCTATCACTGCTGCGTTTATGTCCCTGTACACATGCTTGATTCTCTTTCGGAGACATAGCAATCCATAGGTTTTAAGATACTTAAGAGTCAGGTACATTCTTAGGCGTTTAATATGCGGTGTTGAGTCCATTTCGTTGAGCAAGGAGTAGCTCTTGTCTATTCCATATTTGGCTTAAGGAACTTTATCTGTGCTCATTTCAATCTCTGGTTTTATGCAGCACCCCAACTCACCTTTACCCTTAAACAAGCATAAGTTGGTTTTCTAAATTTGAGACCCTGTTCTGTTCTGTAATTCAGTTCCTGTGTAGCCAAGTTTACATTCCGTGTATTACTGATATCTTATGATGTTTCTTTTTCTGTGTGACTTATTTCAGTTAGAATCATCATACCTGAATCCACTCATTGTGCTGCTACGGGCCTGATGACATAGATTTCACTGCTGAGTGATACTGCATTGTACGTAAGTACCACAAGTTCTTTATCCATTTTTCACTTTCTGTGATATTGAACTTGTACGGTAAACGAGGTTCTTGTAAACAGAGGCGTCCCAAACATTGGGGTGGCTGTGTCTTTTTGATTTTAATTTCCCTAAGCTATAGGACCATAAGTGGAAGTGGCCTAGGCTCTGTTGCTTTGTTTTTTAGATGTTTCAGGAAACACCATACACTTCTCCCGAGTGTCTGTTGGCAGTTTACATCCCGCCCATCAGCATAACAAGGCTCCCAGTTCTCCATGGCCTGTCCTGCCTTTCTGGATTTTACACTTTTTTCAGATGGCCCTTTTGACCGGGGGGAAGTGAGACTTCATTGTAGTGCAGATTTCCTTTGCAAGCTTGCTTGGTTGGCCAAAAAGGGCGTATGCGTTTTTTCCTGAATATATTCAGGAAAAAACGCATACGCCCTTTTTGGCCAAGTGCATCATTGTGGACGTTCTGCCTCTTTTCCTATGCTTTCAATGCAATTCCAGTCTACCTCCTGAAATCGGTTTCCTGCAATTCTGCCCCGCTTTCAAGTCCTCTTGGCAGCCTTACTTCAGTATATTTTTGGACGATAGCTGTCATTTATAACTCTGCAGGTTTGTGAATTACAGTGCCCCTGAGCTCCTTTCTTCAACTCGTTTTCTTGTGAGCTGGCCGCAACACCGCAGGATGGCTTCAGGCCCTAATCTGGTTCCGGCACGGCACGCTGAGCCTTTGGTTATTTCCTCTTCCTGGTGGGAAATGAGAGTTAAATTTGCCCGTCCAGACACCTCCAGCTAGTCTCTCATTGGTTCTCGCTATTCCTGTTCATCTTCCGCAGAAATTGCAAACTGGGCCAAACAGGAGGTTAAAGGGACTGACTCTCCAAGTCGGGAGAGTGTTAGTAAAGCGTCTGGAATGTTGCACCCGAGTACCAGGGTATGAAAACTGAGACATATTTGAACACGTCTCCCGATCACATGGTTGATCATACTCTAGGTTCCACATGCATGTTTTAGCTGAAGGAAGAATACCTTAAACCTGGGTAGTTGAAACCCGTGGAATGGGTACCATGCAATATGACTTCAAAGGGGCTTCATTTGCTCACCGAACCTCTCCAATCCTATCACTGCTGCGTTTATGTCCCTGTACACATGCTTGATTCTCTTTCGGAGACATAGCAATCCATAGGTTTTAAGATACTTAAGAGTCAGGTACATTCTTAGGCGTTTAATATGCGGTGTTGAGTCCATTTCGTTGAGCAAGGAGTAGCTCTTGTCTATTCCATATTTGGCTTAAGGAACTTTATCTGTGCTCATTTCAATCTCTGGTTTTATGCAGCACCCCAACTCACCTTTACCCTTAAACAAGCATAAGTTGGTTTTCTAAATTTGAGACCCTGTTCTGTTCTGTAATTCAGTTCCTGTGTAGCCAAGTTTACATTCCGTGTATTACTGATATCTTATGATGTTTCTTTTTCTGTGTGACTTATTTCAGTTAGAATCATCGTACCTGAATCCACTCATTGTGCTGCTACGGGCCTGATGACATAGATTTCACTGCTGAGTGATACTGCATTGTACGTAAGTACCACAAGTTCTTTATCCATTTTTCACTTTCTGTGATATTGAACTTGTACGGTAAACGAGGTTCTTGTAAACAGAGGCGTCCCAAACATTGGGGTGGCTGTGTCTTTTTGATTTTAATTTCCCTAAGCTATAGGACCATAAGTGGAAGTGGCCTAGGCTCTGTTGCTTTGTTTTTTAGATGTTTCAGGAAACACCATACACTTCTCCCGAGTGTCTGTTGGCAGTTTACATCCCGCCCATCAGCATAACAAGGCTCCCAGTTCTCCATGGCCTGTCCTGCCTTTCTGGATTTTACACTTTTTTCAGATGGCCCTTTTGACCGGGGGGAAGTGAGACTTCATTGTAGTGCAGATTTCCTTTGCAAGCTTGCTTGGTTGGCCAAAAAGGGCGTATGCGTTTTTTCCTGAATATATTCAGGAAAAAACGCATACGCCCTTTTTGGCCAAGTGCATCATTGTGGACGTTCTGCCTCTTTTCCTATGCTTTCAATGCAATTCCAGTCTACCTCCTGAAATCGGTTTCCTGCAATTCTGCCCCGCTTTCAAGTCCTCTTGGCAGCCTTACTTCAGTATATTTTTGGACGATAGTTGCCATTTATAACTCTGCAGGTTTGTGAATTACAGTGCCCCTGAGCTCCTTTCTTCAACTCGTTTTCTTGTGAGCTGGCCGCAACACCGCAGGATGGCTTCAGGCCCTAATCTGGTTCCGGCACGGCACGCTGAGCCTTTGGTTATTTCCTCTTCCTGGTGGGAAATGAGAGTTAAATTTGCCCGTCCAGACACCTCCAGCTAGTCTCTCATTGGTTCTCGCTATTCCTGTTCATCTTCCGCAGAAATTGCAAACTGGGCCAAACAGGAGGTTAAAGGGACTGACTCTCCAAGTCGGGAGAGTGTTAGTAAAGCGTCTGGAATGTTGCACCCGAGTACCAGGGTACGAAAACTGAGACATATTTGAACACGTCTCCCGATCACATGGTTGATCATACTCTAGGTTCCACATGCATGTTTTAGCTGAAGGAAGAATACCTTAAACCTGGGTAGTTGAAACCCGTGGCATGGGTACCATGCAATATGACTTCAAAGGGTCTTCATTTGCTCACCGAACCTCTCCAATCCTATCACTGCTGCGTTTATGTCCCTGTACACATGCTTGATTCTCTTTCGGAGACATAGCAATCCATAGGTTTTAAGATACTTAAGAGTCAGGTACATTCTTAGGCGTTTAATATGCGGTGTTGAGTCCATTTCGTTGAGCAAGGAGTAGCTCTTGTCTATTCCATATTTGGCTTAAGGAACTTTATCTGTGCTCATTTCAATCTCTGGTTTTATGCAGCACCCCAACTCACCTTTACCCTTAAACAAGCATAAGTTGGTTTTCTAAATTTGAGACCCTGTTCTGTTCTGTAATTCAGTTCCTGTGTAGCCAAGTTTACATTCCGTGTATTACTGATATCTTATGATGTTTCTTTTTCTGTGTGACTTATTTCAGTTAGAATCATCGTACCTGAATCCACTCATTGTGCTGCTACGGGCCTGATGACATAGATTTCACTGCTGAGTGATACTGCATTGTACGTAAGTACCACAAGTTCTTTATCCATTTTTCACTTTCTGTGATATTGAACTTGTACGGTAAACGAGGTTCTTGTAAACAGAGGCGTCCCAAACATTGGGGTGGCTGTGTCTTTTTGATTTTAATTTCCCTAAGCTATAGGACCATAAGTGGAAGTGGCCTAGGCTCTGTTGCTTTGTTTTTTAGATGTTTCAGGAAACACCATACACTTCTCCCGAGTGTCTGTTGGCAGTTTACATCCCGCCCATCAGCATAACAAGGCTCCCAGTTCTCCATGGCCTGTCCTGCCTTTCTGGATTTTACACTTTTTTCAGATGGCCCTTTTGACCGGGGGGAAGTGAGACTTCATTGTAGTGCAGATTTCCTTTGCAAGCTTGCTTGGTTGGCCAAAAAGGGCGTATGCATTTTTTCCTGAATATATTCAGGAAAAAACGCATACGCCCTTTTTGGCCAAGTGCATCATTGTGGACGTTCTGCCTCTTTTCCTATGCTTTCAATGCAATTCCAGTCTACCTCCTGAAATCGGTTTCCTGCAATTCTGCCCCGCTTTCAAGTCCTCTTGGCAGCCTTACTTCAGTATATTTTTGGACGATAGCTGTCATTTATAACTCTGCAGGTTTGTGAATTACAGTGCCCCTGAGCTCCTTTCTTCAACTCGCTTTCTTGTGAGCTGGCCGCAACACCGCAGGATGGCTTCAGGCCCTAATCTGGTTCCGGCACGGCACGCTGAGCCTTTGGTTATTTCCTCTTCCTGGTGGGAAATGAGAGTTAAATTTGCCCGTCCAGACACCTCCAGCTAGTCTCTCATTGGTTCTCGCTATTCCTGTTCATCTTCCGCAGAAATTGCAAACTGGGCCAAACAGGAGGTTAAAGGGACTGACTCTCCAAGTCGGGAGAGTGTTAGTAAAGCGTCTGGAATGTTGCACCCGAGTACCAGGGTACGAAAACTGAGACATATTTGAACACGTCTCCCGATCACATGGTTGATCATACTCTAGGTTCCACATGCATGTTTTAGCTGAAGGAAGAATACCTTAAACCTGGGTAGTTGAAACCCGTGGCATGGGTACCATGCAATATGACTTCAAAGGGGCTTCATTTGCTCACCGAACCTCTCCAATCCTATCACTGCTGCGTTTATGTCCCTGTACACATGC
This sequence comes from Globicephala melas, assembly GCF_963455315.2. Classification (NCBI taxonomy): domain Eukaryota; kingdom Metazoa; phylum Chordata; class Mammalia; order Artiodactyla; family Delphinidae; genus Globicephala; species Globicephala melas. The sequence continues at coordinate 289,268 of NW_027207453.1, read as the reverse complement.
TTGATTCTCTTTCGGAGACATAGCAATCCATAGGTTTTAAGATACTTAAGAGTCAGGTACATTCTTAGGCGTTTAATATGCGGTGTTGAGTCCATTTCGTTGAGCAAGGAGTAGCTCTTGTCTATTCCATATTTGGCTTAAGGAACTTTATCTGTGCTCATTTCAATCTCTGGTTTTATGCAGCACCCCAACTCACCTTTACCCTTAAACAAGCATAAGTTGGTTTTCTAAATTTGAGACCCTGTTCTGTTCTGTAATTCATTTCCTGTGTAGCCAAGTTTACATTCCGTGTATTACTGATATCTTATGATGTTTCTTTTTCTGTGTGACTTATTTCAGTTAGAATCATCGTACCTGAATCCACTCATTGTGCTGCTATGGGCCTGATGACATAGATTTCACTGCTGAGTGATACTGCATTGTACGTAAGTACCACAAGTTCTTTATCCATTTTTCACTTTCTGTGATATTGAACTTGTACGGTAAACGAGGTTCTTGTAAACAGAGGCGTCCCAAACATTGGGGTGGCTGTGTCTTTTTGATTTTAATTTCCCTAAGCTATAGGACCATAAGTGGAAGTGGCCTAGGCTCTGTTGCTTTGTTTTTTAGATGTTTCAGGAAACACCATACACTTCTCCCGAGTGTCTGTTGGCAGTTTACATCCCGCCCATCAGCATAACAAGGCTCCCAGTTCTCCATGGCCTGTCCTGCCTTTCTGGATTTTACACTTTTTTCAGATGGCCCTTTTGACCGGGGGGAAGTGAGACTTCATTGTAGTGCAGATTTCCTTTGCAAGCTTGCTTGGTTGGCCAAAAAGGGCGTATGCGTTTTTTCCTGAATATATTCAGGAAAAAACGCATACGCCCTTTTTGGCCAAGTGCATCATTGTGGACGTTCTGCCTCTTTTCCTATGCTTTCAATGCAATTCCAGTCTACCTCCTGAAATCGGTTTCCTGCAATTCTGCCCCGCTTTCAAGTCCTCTTGGCAGCCTTACTTCAGTATATTTTTGGACGATAGCTGTCATTTATAACTCTGCAGGTTTGTGAATTACAGTGCCCCTGAGCTCCTTTCTTCAACTCGCTTTCTTGTGAGCTGGCCGCAACACCGCAGGATGGCTTCAGGCCCTAATCTGGTTCCGGCACGGCACGCTGAGCCTTTGGTTATTTCCTCTTCCTGGTGGGAAATGAGAGTTAAATTTGCCCGTCCAGACACCTCCAGCTAGTCTCTCATTGGTTCTCGCTATTCCTGTTCATCTTCCGCAGAAATTGCAAACTGGGCCAAACAGGAGGTTAAAGGGACTGACTCTCCAAGTCGGGAGAGTGTTAGTAAAGCGTCTGGAATGTTGCACCCGAGTACCAGGGTACGAAAACTGAGACATATTTGAACACGTCTCCCGATCACATGGTTGATCATACTCTAGGTTCCACATGCATGTTTTAGCTGAAGGAAGAATACCTTAAACCTGGGTAGTTGAAACCCGTGGCATGGGTACCATGCAATATGACTTCAAAGGGTCTTCATTTGCTCACCGAACCTCTCCAATCCTATCACTGCTGCGTTTATGTCCCTGTACACATGCTTGATTCTCTTTCGGAGACATAGCAATCCATAGGTTTTAAGATACTTAAGAGTCAGGTACATTCTTAGGCGTTTAATATGCGGTGTTGAGTCCATTTCGTTGAGCAAGGAGTAGCTCTTGTCTATTCCATATTTGGCTTAAGGAACTTTATCTGTGCTCATTTCAATCTCTGGTTTTATGCAGCACCCCAACTCACCTTTACCCTTAAACAAGCATAAGTTGGTTTTCTAAATTTGAGACCCTGTTCTGTTCTGTAATTCAGTTCCTGTGTAGCCAAGTTTACATTCCGTGTATTACTGATATCTTATGATGTTTCTTTTTCTGTGTGACTTATTTCAGTTAGAATCATCGTACCTGAATCCACTCATTGTGCTGCTACGGGCCTGATGACATAGATTTCACTGCTGAGTGATACTGCATTGTACGTAAGTACCACAAGTTCTTTATCCATTTTTCACTTTCTGTGATATTGAACTTGTACGGTAAACGAGGTTCTTGTAAACAGAGGCGTCCCAAACATTGGGGTGGCTGTGTCTTTTTGATTTTAATTTCCCTAAGCTATAGGACCATAAGTGGAAGTGCTCTAGGCTCTGTTGCTTTGTTTTTTAGATGTTTCAGGAAACACCATACACTTCTCCCGAGTGTCAGTTGGCAGTTTACATCCCGCCCATCAGCATAACAAGGCTCCCAGTTCTCCATGGCCTGTCCTGCCTTTCTGGATTTTACACTTTTTTCAGATGGCCCTTTTGACCGGCGGGAAGTGAGACTTCATTGTAGTGCAGATTTCCTTTGCAAGCTTGCTTGGTTGGCCAAAAAGGGCGTATGCGTTTTTTCCTGAATATATTCAGGAAAAAACGCATACGCCCTTTTTGGCCAAGTGCATCATTGTGGACGTTCTGCCTCTTTTCCTATGCTTTCAATGCAATTCCAGTCTACCTCCTGAAATCGGTTTCCTGCAATTCTGCCCCGCTTTCAAGTCCTCTTGGCAGCCTTACTTTAGTATATTTTTGGACGATAGCTGTCATTTATAACTCTGCAGGTTTGTGAATTACAGTGCCCCTGAGCTCCTTTCTTCAACTCGCTTTCTTGTGAGCTGGCCGCAACACCGCAGGATGGCTTCAGGCCCTAATCTGGTTCCGGCACGGCACGCTGAGCCTTTGGTTATTTCCTCTTCCTGGTGGGAAATGAGAGTTAAATTTGCCCGTCCAGACACCTCCAGCTAGTCTCTCATTGGTTCTCGCTATTCCTGTTCATCTTCCGCAGAAATTGCAAACTGGGCCAAACAGGAGGTTAAAGGGACTGACTCTCCAAGTCGGGAGAGTGTTAGTAAAGCGTCTGGAATGTTGCACCCGAGTACCAGGGTACGAAAACTGAGACATATTTGAACACGTCTCCCGATCACATGGTTGATCATACTCTAGGTTCCACATGCATGTTTTAGCTGAAGGAAGAATACCTTAAACCTGGGTAGTTGAAACCCGTTGCATGGGTACCATGCAATATGACTTCAAAGGGTCTTCATTTGCTCACCGAACCTCTCCAATCCTATCACTGCTGCGTTTATGTCCCTGTACACATGCTTGATTCTCTTTCGGAGACATAGCAATCCATACGTTTTAAGATACTTAAGAGTCAGGTACATTCTTAGGCGTTTAATATGCGGTGTTGAGTCCATTTCGTTGAGCAAGGAGTAGCTCTTGTCTATTCCATATTTGGCTTAAGGAACTTTATCTGTGCTCATTTCAATCTCTGGTTTTATGCAGCACCCCAACTCACCTTTACCCTTAAACAAGCATAAGTTGGTTTTCTAAATTTGAGACCCTGTTCTGTTCTGTAATTCAGTTCCTGTGTAGCCAAGTTTACATTCCGTGTATTACTGATATCTTATGATGTTTCTTTTTCTGTGTGACTTATTTCAGTTAGAATCATCGTACCTGAATCCACTCATTGTGCTGCTACGGGCCTGATGACATAGATTTCACTGCTGAGTGATACTGCATTGTACGTAAGTACCACAAGTTCTTTATCCATTTTTCACTTTCTGTGATATTGAACTTGTATGGTAAACGAGGTTCTTGTAAACAGAGGCGTCCCAAACATTGGGGTGGCTGTGTCTTTTTGATTTTAATTTCCCTAAGCTATAGGACCATAAGTGGAAGTGGCCTAGGCTCTGTTGCTTTGTTTTTTAGATGTTTCAGGAAACACCATACACTTCTCCCGAGTGTCTGTTGGCAGTTTACATCCCGCCCATCAGCATAACAAGGCTCCCAGTTCTCCATGGCCTGTCCTGCCTTTCTGGATTTTACACTTTTTTCAGATGGCCCTTTTGACCGGGGGGAAGTGAGACTTCATTGTAGTGCAGATTTCCTTTGCAAGCTTGCTTGGTTGGCCAAAAAGGGCGTATGCGTTTTTTCCTGAATATATTCAGGAAAAAACGCATACGCCCTTTTTGGCCAAGTGCATCATTGTGGACGTTCTGCCTCTTTTCCTATGCTTTCAATGCAATTCCAGTCTACCTCCTGAAATCGGTTTCCTGCAATTCTGCCCCGCTTTCAAGTCCTCTTGGCAGCCTTACTTCAGTATATTTTTGGACGATAGCTGTCATTTATAACTCTGCAGGTTTGTGAATTACAGTGCCCCTGAGCTCCTTTCTTCAACTCGCTTTCTTGTGAGCTGGCCGCAACACCGCAGGATGGCTTCAGGCCCTAATCTGGTTCCGGCACGGCACGTTGAGCCTTTGGTTATTTCCTCTTCCTGGTGGGAAATGAGAGTTAAATTTGCCCGTCCAGACACCTCCAGCTAGTCTCTCATTGGTTCTCGCTATTCCTGTTCATCTTCCGCAGAAATTGCAAACTGGGCCAAACAGGAGGTTAAAGGGACTGACTCTCCAAGTCGGGAGAGTGTTAGTAAAGCGTCTGGAATGTTGCACCCGAGTACCAGGGTACGAAAACTGAGACATATTTGAACACGTCTCCCGATCACATGGTTGATCATACTCTAGGTTCCACATGCATGTTTTAGCTGAAGGAAGAATACCTTAAACCTGGGTAGTTGAAACCCGTTGCATGGGTACCATGCAATATGACTTCAAAGGGTCTTCATTTGCTCACCGAACCTCTCCAATCCTATCACTGCTGCGTTTATGTCCCTGTACACATGCTTGATTCTCTTTCGGAGACATAGCAATCCATACGTTTTAAGATACTTAAGAGTCAGGTACATTCTTAGGCGTTTAATATGCGGTGTTGAGTCCATTTCGTTGAGCAAGGAGTAGCTCTTGTCTATTCCATATTTGGCTTAAGGAACTTTATCTGTGCTCATTTCAATCTCTGGTTTTATGCAGCACCCCAACTCACCTTTACCCTTAAACAAGCATAAGTTGGTTTTCTAAATTTGAGACCCTGTTCTGTTCTGTAATTCAGTTCCTGTGTAGCCAAGTTTACATTCCGTGTATTACTGATATCTTATGATGTTTCTTTTTCTGTGTGACTTATTTCAGTTAGAATCATCGTACCTGAATCCACTCATTGTGCTGCTACGGGCCTGATGACATAGATTTCACTGCTGAGTGATACTGCATTGTACGTAAGTACCACAAGTTCTTTATCCATTTTTCACTTTCTGTGATATTGAACTTGTACGGTAAACGAGGTTCTTGTAAACAGAGGCGTCCCAAACATTGGGGTGGCTGTGTCTTTTTGATTTTAATTTCCCTAAGCTATAGGACCATAAGTGGAAGTGGCCTAGGCTCTGTTGCTTTGTTTTTTAGATGTTTCAGGAAACACCATACACTTCTCCCGAGTGTCTGTTGGCAGTTTACATCCCGCCCATCAGCATAACAAGGCTCCCAGTTCTCCATGGCCTGTCCTGCCTTTCTGGATTTTACACTTTTTTCAGATGGCCCTTTTGACCGGGGGGAAGTGAGACTTCATTGTAGTGCAGATTTCCTTTGCAAGCTTGCTTGGTTGGCCAAAAAGGGCGTATGCGTTTTTTCCTGAATATATTCAGGAAAAAACGCATACGCCCTTTTTGGCCAAGTGCATCATTGTGGACGTTCTGCCTCTTTTCCTATGCTTTCAATGCAATTCCAGTCTACCTCCTGAAATCGGTTTCCTGCAATTCTGCCCCGCTTTCAAGTCCTCTTGGCAGCCTTACTTCAGTATATTTTTGGACGATAGCTGTCATTTATAACTCTGCAGGTTTGTGAATTACAGTGCCCCTGAGCTCCTTTCTTCAACTCGCTTTCTTGTGAGCTGGCCGCAACACCGCAGGATGGCTTCAGGCCCTAATCTGGTTCCGGCACGGCACGTTGAGCCTTTGGTTATTTCCTCTTCCTGGTGGGAAATGAGAGTTAAATTTGCCCGTCCAGACACCTCCAGCTAGTCTCTCATTGGTTCTCGCTATTCCTGTTCATCTTCCGCAGAAATTGCAAACTGGGCCAAACAGGAGGTTAAAGGGACTGACTCTCCAAGTCGGGAGAGTGTTAGTAAAGCGTCTGGAATGTTGCACCCGAGTACCAGGGTACGAAAACTGAGACATATTTGAACACGTCTCCCGATCACATGGTTGATCATACTCTAGGTTCCACATGCATGTTTTAGCTGAAGGAAGAATACCTTAAACCTGGGTAGTTGAAACCCGTGGCATGGGTACCATGCAATATGACTTCAAAGGGTCTTCATTTGCTCACCGAACCTCTCCAATCCTATCACTGCTGCGTTTATGTCCCTGTACACATGCTTGATTCTCTTTCGGAGACATAGCAATCCATAGGTTTTAAGATACTTAAGAGTCAGGTACATTCTTAGGCGTTTAATATGCGGTGTTGAGTCCATTTCGTTGAGCAAGGAGTAGCTCTTGTCTATTCCATATTTGGCTTAAGGAACTTTATCTGTGCTCATTTCAATCTCTGGTTTTATGCAGCACCCCAACTCACCTTTACCCTTAAACAAGCATAAGTTGGTTTTCTAAATTTGAGACCCTGTTCTGTTCTGTAATTCAGTTCCTGTGTAGCCAAGTTTACATTCCGTGTATTACTGATATCTTATGATGTTTCTTTTTCTGTGTGACTTATTTCAGTTAGAATCATCGTACCTGAATCCACTCATTGTGCTGCTACGGGCCTGATGACATAGATTTCACTGCTGAGTGATACTGCATTGTACGTAAGTACCACAAGTTCTTTATCCATTTTTCACTTTCTGTGATATTGAACTTGTACGGTAAACGAGGTTCTTGTAAACAGAGGCGTCCCAAACATTGGGGTGGCTGTGTCTTTTTGATTTTAATTTCCCTAAGCTATAGGACCATAAGTGGAAGTGCCCTAGGCTCTGTTGCTTTGTTTTTTAGATGTTTCAGGAAACACCATACACTTCTCCGGAGTGGCTGTTGGCAGTTTACATCCCGCTCATCAGCATAACAAGGCTCCCAGTTCTCCATGGCCTGTCCTGCCTTTCTGGATTTTACACTTTTTTCAGATGGCCCTTTTGACCGGGGGCAAGTGAGACTTCATTGTAGTGCAGATTTCCTTTGCAAGCTTGCTTGGTTGGCCAAAAAGGACGTATGCGTTTTTTCCTGAATATATTCAGGAAAAAACGCATACGCCCTTTTTGGCCAAGTGCATCATTGTGGACGTTCTGCCTCTTTTCCTATGCTTTCAATGCAATTCCAGTCTACCTCCTGAAATCGGTTTCCTGCAATTCTGCCCCGCTTTCAAGTCCTCTTGGCAGCCTTACTTCAGTATATTTTTGGACGATAGCTGTCATTTATAACTCTGCAGGTTTGTGAATTACAGTGCCCCTGAGCTCCTTTCTTCAACTCGCTTTCTTGTGAGCTGGCCGCAACACCGCAGGATGGCTTCAGGCCCTAATCTGGTTCCGGCACGGCACGCTGAGCCTTTGGTTATTTCCTCTTCCTGGTGGGAAATGAGAGTTAAATTTGCCCGTCCAGACACCTCCAGCTAGTCTCTCATTGGTTCTCGCTATTCCTGTTCATCTTCCGCAGAAATTGCAAACTGGGCCAAACAGGAGGTTAAAGGGACTGACTCTCCAAGTCGGGAGAGTGTTAGTAAAGCGTCTGGAATGTTGCACCCGAGTACCAGGGTACGAAAACTGAGACATATTTGAACACGTCTCCCGATCACATGGTTGATCATACTCTAGGTTCCACATGCATGTTTTAGCTGAAGGAAGAATACCTTAAACCTGGGTAGTTGAAACCCGTGGAATGGGTACCATGCAATATGACTTCAAAGGGTCTTCATTTGCTCACCGAACCTCTCCAATCCTATCACTGCTGCGTTTATGTCCCTGTACACATGCTTGATTCTCTTTCGGAGACATAGCAATCCATAGGTTTTAAGATACTTAAGAGTCAGGTACATTCTTAGGCGTTTAATATGCGGTGTTGAGTCCATTTCGTTGAGCAAGGAGTAGCTCTTGTCTATTCCATATTTGGCTTAAGGAACTTTATCTGTGCTCATTTCAATCTCTGGTTTTATGCAGCACCCCAACTCACCTTTACCCTTAAACAAGCATAAGTTGGTTTTCTAAATTTGAGACCCTGTTCTGTTCTGTAATTCAGTTCCTGTGTAGCCAAGTTTACATTCCGTGTATTACTGATATCTTATGATGTTTCTTTTTCTGTGTGACTTATTTCAGTTAGAATCATCGTACCTGAATCCACTCATTGTGCTGCTACGGGCCTGATGACATAGATTTCACTGCTGAGTGATACTGCATTGTACGTAAGTACCACAAGTTCTTTATCCATTTTTCACTTTCTGTGATATTGAACTTGTACGGTAAACGAGGTTCTTGTAAACAGAGGCGTCCCAAACATTGGGGTGGCTGTGTCTTTTTGATTTTAATTTCCCTAAGCTATAGGACCATAAGTGGAAGTGCCCTAGGCTCTTTTGCTTTGTTTTTTAGATGTTTCAGGAAACACCATACACTTCTCCGGAGTGGCTGTTGGCAGTTTACATCCCGCTCATCAGCATAACAAGGCTCCCAGTTCTCCATGGCCTGTCCTGCCTTTCTGGATTTTACACTTTTTTCAGATGGCCCTTTTGACCGGGGGGAAGTGAGACTTCATTGTAGTGCAGATTTCCTTTGCAAGCTTGCTTGGTTGGCCAAAAAGGGCGTATGCGTTTTTTCCTGAATATATTCAGGAAAAAACGCATACGCCCTTTTTGGCCAAGTGCATCATTGTGGACGTTCTGCCTCTTTTCCTATGCTTTCAATGCAATTCCAGTCTACCTCCTGAAATCTGTTTCCTGCAATTCTGCCCCGCTTTCAAGTCCTCTTGGCAGCCTTACTTCAGTATATTTTTGGACGATAGCTGTCATTTATAACTCTGCAGGTTTGTGAATTACAGTGCCCCTGAGCTCCTTTCTTCAACTCGTTTTCTTGTGAGCTGGCCGCAACACCGCAGGATGGCTTCAGGCCCTAATCTGGTTCCGGCACGGCACGCTGAGCCTTTGGTTATTTCCTCTTCCTGGTGGGAAATGAGAGTTAAATTTGCCCGTCCAGACACCTCCAGCTAGTCTCTCATTGGTTCTCGCTATTCCTGTTCATCTTCCGCAGAAATTGCAAACTGGGCCAAACAGGAGGTTAAAGGGACTGACTCTCCAAGTCGGGAGAGTGTTAGTAAAGCGTCTGGAATGTTGCACCCGAGTACCAGGGTACGAAAACTGAGACATATTTGAACACGTCTCCCGATCACATGGTTGATCATACTCTAGGTTCCACATGCATGTTTTAGCTGAAGGAAGAATACCTTAAACCTGGGTAGTTGAAACCCGTGGCATGGGTACCATGCAATATGACTTCAAAGGGTCTTCATTTGCTCACCGAACCTCTCCAATCCTATCACTGCTGCGTTTATGTCCCTGTACACATGCTTGATTCTCTTTCGGAGACATAGCAATCCATAGGTTTTAAGATACTTAAGAGTCAGGTACATTCTTAGGCGTTTAATATGCGGTGTTGAGTCCATTTCGTTGAGCAAGGAGTAGCTCTTGTCTATTCCATATTTGGCTTAAGGAACTTTATCTGTGCTCATTTCAATCTCTGGTTTTATGCAGCACCCCAACTCACCTTTACCCTTAAACAAGCATAAGTTGGTTTTCTAAATTTGAGACCCTGTTCTGTTCTGTAATTCAGTTCCTGTGTAGCCAAGTTTACATTCCGTGTATTACTGATATCTTATGATGTTTCTTTTTCTGTGTGACTTATTTCAGTTAGAATCATCGTACCTGAATCCACTCATTGTGCTGCTACGGGCCTGATGACATAGATTTCACTGCTGAGTGATACTGCATTGTACGTAAGTACCACAAGTTCTTTATCCATTTTTCACTTTCTGTGATATTGAACTTGTACGGTAAACGAGGTTCTTGTAAACAGAGGCATCCCAAACATTGGGGTGGCTGTGTCTTTTTGATTTTAATTTCCCTAAGCTATAGGACCATAAGTGGAAGTGCCCTAGGCTCTGTTGCTTTGTTTTTTAGATGTTTCAGGAAACACCATACACTTCTCCCGAGTGTCTGTTGGCAGTTTACATCCCGCCCATCAGCATAACAAGGCTCCCAGTTCTCCATGGCCTGTCCTGCCTTTCTGGATTTTACACTTTTTTCAGATGGCCCTTTTGACCGGGGGGAAGTGAGACTTCATTGTAGTGCAGATTTCCTTTGCAAGCTTGCTTGGTTGGCCAAAAAGGGCGTATGCGTTTTTTCCTGAATATATTCAGGAAAAAACGCATACGCCCTTTTTGGCCAAGTGCATCATTGTGGACGTTCTGCCTCTTTTCCTATGCTTTCAATGCAATTCCAGTCTACCTCCTGAAATCGGTTTCCTGCAATTCTGCCCCGCTTTCAAGTCCTCTTGGCAGCCTTACTTCAGTATATTTTTGGACGATAGCTGTCATTTATAACTCTGCAGGTTTGTGAATTACAGTGCCCCTGAGCTCCTTTCTTCAACTCGCTTTCTTGTGAGCTGGCCGCAACACCGCAGGATGGCTTCAGGCCCTAATCTGGTTCCGGCACGGCACGCTGAGCCTTTGGTTATTTCCTCTTCCTGGTGGGAAATGAGAGTTAAATTTGCCCGTCCAGACACCTCCAGCTAGTCTCTCATTGGTTCTCGCTATTCCTGTTCATCTTCCGCAGAAATTGCAAACTGGGCCAAACAGGAGGTTAAAGGGACTGACTCTCCAAGTCGGGAGAGTGTTAGTAAAGCGTCTGGAATGTTGCACCCGAGTACCAGGGTACGAAAACTGAGACATATTTGAACACGTCTCCCGATCACATGGTTGATCATACTCTAGGTTCCACATGCATGTTTTAGCTGAAGGAAGAATACCTTAAACCTGGGTAGTTGAAACCCGTGGCATGGGTACCATGCAATATGACTTCAAAGGGTCTTCATTTGCTCACCGAACCTCTCCAATCCTATCACTGCTGCGTTTATGTCCCTGTACACATGCTTGATTCTCTTTCGGAGACATAGCAATCCATAGGTTTTAAGATACTTAAGAGTCAGGTACATTCTTAGGCGTTTAATATGCGGTGTTGAGTCCATTTCGTTGAGCAAGGAGTAGCTCTTGTCTATTCCATATTTGGCTTAAGGAACTTTATCTGTGCTCATTTCAATCTCTGGTTTTATGCAGCACCCCAACTCACCTTTACCCTTAAACAAGCATAAGTTGGTTTTCTAAATTTGAGACCCTGTTCTGTTCTGTAATTCAGTTCCTGTGTAGCCAAGTTTACATTCCGTGTATTACTGATATCTTATGATGTTTCTTTTTCTGTGTGACTTATTTCAGTTAGAATCATCGTACCTGAATCCACTCATTGTGCTGCTATGGGCCTGATGACATAGATTTCACTGCTGAGTGATACTGCATTGTACGTAAGTACCACAAGTTCTTTATCCATTTTTCACTTTCTGTGATATTGAACTTGTACGGTAAACGAGGTTCTTGTAAACAGAGGCGTCCCAAACATTGGGGTGGCTGTGTCTTTTTGATTTTAATTTCCCTAAGCTATAGGACCATAAGTGGAAGTGCCCTAGGCTCTGTTGCTTTGTTTTTTAGATGTTTCAGGAAACACCATACACTTCTCCGGAGTGGCTGTTGGCAATTTACATCCCGCTCATCAGCATAACAAGGCTCCCAGTTCTCCATGGCCTGTCCTGCCTTTCTGGATTTTACACTTTTTTCAGATGGCCCTTTTGACCGGGGGGAAGTGAGACTTCATTGTAGTGCAGATTTCCTTTGCAAGCTTGCTTGGTTGGCCAAAAAGGGCGTATGCGTTTTTTCCTGAATATATTCAGGAAAAAACGCATACGCCCTTTTTGGCCAAGTGCATCATTGTGGACGTTCTGCCTCTTTTCCTATGCTTTCAATGCAATTCCAGTCTACCTCCTGAAATCGGTTTCCTGCAATTCTGCCCCGCTTTCAAGTCCTCTTGGCAGCCTTACTTCAGTATATTTTTGGACGATAGCTGTCATTTATAACTCTGCAGGTTTGTGAATTACAGTGCCCCTGAGCTCCTTTCTTCAACTCGTTTTCTTGTGAGCTGGCCGCAACACCGCAGGATGGCTTCAGGCCCTAATCTGGTTCCGGCACGGCACGCTGAGCCTTTGGTTATTTCCTCTTCCTGGTGGGAAATGAGAGTTAAATTTGCCCGTCCAGACACCTCCAGCTAGTCTCTCATTGGTTCTCGCTATTCCTGTTCATCTTCCGCAGAAATTGCAAACTGGGCCAAACAGGAGGTTAAAGGGACTGACTCTCCAAGTCGGGAGAGTGTTAGTAAAGCGTCTGGAATGTTGCACCCGAGTACCAGGGTACGAAAACTGAGACATATTTGAACACGTCTCCCGATCACATGGTTGATCATACTCTAGGTTCCACATGCATGTTTTAGCTGAAGGAAGAATACCTTAAACCTGGGTAGTTGAAACCCGTGGCATGGGTACCATGCAATATGACTTCAAAGGGTCTTCATTTGCTCACCGAACCTCTCCAATCCTATTACTGCTGCGTTTATGTCCCTGTACACATGCTTGATTCTCTTTCGGAGACATAGCAATCCATAGGTTTTAAGATACTTAAGAGTCAGGTACATTCTTAGGCGTTTAATATGCGGTGTTGAGTCCATTTCGTTGAGCAAGGAGTAGCTCTTGTCTATTCCATATTTGGCTTAAGGAACTTTATCTGTGCTCATTTCAATCTCTGGTTTTATGCAGCACCCCAATTCACCTTTACCCTTAAACAAGCATAAGTTGGTTTTCTAAATTTGAGACCCTGTTCTGTTCTGTAATTCAGTTCCTGTGTAGCCAAGTTTACATTCCGTGTATTACTGATATCTTATGATGTTTCTTTTTCTGTGTGACTTATTTCAGTTAGAATCATCGTACCTGAATCCACTCATTGTGCTGCTACGGTCCTGATGACATAGATTTCACTGCTGAGTGATACTGCATTGTACGTAAGTACCACAAGTTCTTTATCCATTTTTCACTTTCTGTGATATTGAACTTGTACGGTAAACGAGGTTCTTGTAAACAGAGGCGTCCCAAACATTGGGGTGGCTGTGTCTTTTTGATTTTAATTTCCCTAAGCTATAGGACCATAAGTGGAAGTGCCCTAGGCTCTGTTGCTTTGTTTTTTAGATGTTTCAGGAAACACCATACACTTCTCCCGAGTGTCTGTTGGCAGTTTACATCCCGCCCATCAGCATAACAAGGCTCCCAGTTCTCCATGGCCTGTCCTGCCTTTCTGGATTTTACACTTTTTTCAGATGGCCCTTTTGACCGGGGGGAAGTGAGACTTCATTGTAGTGCAGATTTCCTTTGCAAGCTTGCTTGGTTGGCCAAAAAGGGCGTATGCGTTTTTTCCTGAATATATTCAGGAAAAAACGCATACGCCCTTTTTGGCCAAGTGCATCATTGTGGACGTTCTGCCTCTTTTCCTATGCTTTCAATGCAATTCCAGTCTACCTTCTGAAATCTGTTTCCTGCAATTCTGCCCCGCTTTCAAGTCCTCTTGGCAGCCTTACTTCAGTATATTTTTGGACGATAGCTGTCATTTATAACTCTGCAGGTTTGTGAATTACAGTGCCCCTGAGCTCCTTTCTTCAACTCGCTTTCTTGTGAGCTGGCCGCAACACCGCAGGATGGCTTCAGGCCCTAATCTGGTTCCGGCACGGCACGCTGAGCCTTTGGTTATTTCCTCTTCCTGGTGGGAAATGAGAGTTAAATTTGCCCGTCCAGACACCTCCAGCTAGTCTCTCATTGGTTCTCGCTATTCCTGTTCATCTTCCGCAGAAATTGCAAACTGGGCCAAACAGGAGGTTAAAGGGACTGACTCTCCAAGTCGGGAGAGTGTTAGTAAAGCGTCTGGAATGTTGCACCCGAGTACCAGGGTACGAAAACTGAGACATATTTGAACACGTCTCCCGATCACATGGTTGATCATACTCTAGGTTCCACATGCATGTTTTAGCTGAAGGAAGAATACCTTAAACCTGGGTAGTTGAAACCCGTGGCATGGGTACCATGCAATATGACTTCAAAGGGTCTTCATTTGCTCACCGAACCTCTCCAATCCTATCACTGCTGCGTTTATGTCCCTGTACACATGCTTGATTCTCTTTCGGAGACATAGCAATCCATAGGTTTTAAGATACTTAAGAGTCAGGTACATTCTTAGGCGTTTAATATGCGGTGTTGAGTCCATTTCGTTGAGCAAGGAGTAGCTCTTGTCTATTCCATATTTGGCTTAAGGAACTTTATCTGTGCTCATTTCAATCTCTGGTTTTATGCAGCACCCCAACTCACCTTTACCCTTAAACAAGCATAAGTTGGTTTTCTAAATTTGAGACCCTGTTCTGTTCTGTAATTCAGTTCCTGTGTAGCCAAGTTTACATTCCGTGTATTACTGATATCTTATGATGTTTCTTTTTCTGTGTGACTTATTTCAGTTAGAATCATCGTACCTGAATCCACTCATTGTGCTGCTACGGGCCTGATGACATAGATTTCACTGCTGAGTGATACTGCATTGTACGTAAGTACCACAAGTTCTTTATCCATTTTTCACTTTCTGTGATATTGAACTTGTACGGTAAACGAGGTTCTTGTAAACAGAGGCGTCCCAAACATTGGGGTGGCTGTGTCTTTTTGATTTTAATTTCCCTAAGCTATAGGACCATAAGTGGAAGTGCCCTAGGCTCTGTTGCTTTGTTTTTTAGATGTTTCAGGAAACACCATACACTTCTCCGGAGTGGCTGTTGGCAATTTACATCCCACCCATCAGCATAACAAGGCTCCCAGTTCTCCATGGCCTGTCCTGCCTTTCTGGATTTTACACTTTTTTCAGATGGCCCTTTTGACCGGGGGGAAGTGAGACTTCATTGTAGTGCAGATTTCCTTTGCAAGCTTGCTTGGTTGGCCAAAAAGGGCGTATGCGTTTTTTCCTGAATATATTCAGGAAAAAACGCATACGCCCTTTTTGGCCAAGTGCATCATTGTGGACGTTCTGCCTCTTTTCCTATGCTTTCAATGCAATTCCAGTCTACCTCCTGAAATCGGTTTCCTGCAATTCTGCCCCGCTTTCAAGTCCTCTTGGCAGCCTTACTTCAGTATATTTTTGGACGATAGCTGTCATTTATAACTCTGCAGGTTTGTGAATTACAGTGCCCCTGAGCTCCTTTCTTCAACTCGTTTTCTTGTGAGCTGGCCGCAACACCGCAGGATGGCTTCAGGCCCTAATCTGGTTCCGGCACGGCACGCTGAGCCTTTGGTTATTTCCTCTTCCTGGTGGGAAATGAGAGTTAAATTTGCCCGTCCAGACACCTCCAGCTAGTCTCTCATTGGTTCTCGCTATTCCTGTTCATCTTCCGCAGAAATTGCAAACTGGGCCAAACAGGAGGTTAAAGGGACTGACTCTCCAAGTCGGGAGAGTGTTAGTAAAGCGTCTGGAATGTTGCACCCGAGTACCAGGGTACGAAAACTGAGACATATTTGAACACGTCTCCCGATCACATGGTTGATCATACTCTAGGTTCCACATGCATGTTTTAGCTGAAGGAAGAATACCTTAAACCTGGGTAGTTGAAACCCGTGGCATGGGTACCATGCAATATGACTTCAAAGGGTCTTCATTTGCTCACCGAACCTCTCCAATCCTATCACTGCTGCGTTTATGTCCCTGTACACATGCTTGATTCTCTTTCGGAGACATAGCAATCCATAGGTTTTAAGATACTTAAGAGTCAGGTACATTCTTAGGCGTTTAATATGCGGTGTTGAGTCCATTTCGTTGAGCAAGGAGTAGCTCTTGTCTATTCCATATTTGGCTTAAGGAACTTTATCTGTGCTCATTTCAATCTCTGGTTTTATGCAGCACCCCAACTCACCTTTACCCTTAAACAAGCATAAGTTGGTTTTCTAAATTTGAGACCCTGTTCTGTTCTGTAATTCAGTTCCTGTGTAGCCAAGTTTACATTCCGTGTATTACTGATATCTTATGATGTTTCTTTTTCTGTGTGACTTATTTCAGTTAGAATCATCGTACCTGAATCCACTCATTGTGCTGCTACGGGCCTGATGACATAGATTTCACTGCTGAGTGATACTGCATTGTACGTAAGTACCACAAGTTCTTTATCCATTTTTCACTTTCTGTGATATTGAACTTGTACGGTAAACGAGGTTCTTGTAAACAGAGGCGTCCCAAACATTGGGGTGGCTGTGTCTTTTTGATTTTAATTTCCCTAAGCTATAGGACCATAAGTGGAAGTGCCCTAGGCTCTGTTGCTTTGTTTTTTAGATGTTTCAGGAAACACCATACACTTCTCCCGAGTGTCTGTTGGCAGTTTACATCCCGCCCATCAGCATAACAAGGCTCCCAGTTCTCCATGGCCTGTCCTGCCTTTCTGGATTTTACACTTTTTTCAGATGGCCCTTTTGACCGGGGGGAAGTGAGACTTCATTGTAGTGCAGATTTCCTTTGCAAGCTTGCTTGGTTGGCCAAAAAGGGCTTATGCGTTTTTTCCTGAATATATTCAGGAAAAAACGCATACGCCCTTTTTGGCCAAGTGCATCATTGTGGACGTTCTGCCTCTTTTCCTATGCTTTCAATGTAATTCCAGTCTACCTCCTGAAATCGGTTTCCTGCAATTCTGCCCCGCTTTCAAGTCCTCTTGGCAGCCTTACTTCAGTATATTTTTGGACGATAGCTGTCATTTATAACTCTGCAGGTTTGTGAATTACAGTGCCCCTGAGCTCCTTTCTTCAACTCGCTTTCTTGTGAGCTGGCCGCAACACCGCAGGATGGCTTCAGGCCCTAATCTGGTTCCGGCACGGCACGCTGAGCCTTTGGTTATTTCCTCTTCCTGGTGGGAAATGAGAGTTAAATTTGCCCGTCCAGACACCTCCAGCTAGTCTCTCATTGGTTCTCGCTATTCCTGTTCATCTTCCGCAGAAATTGCAAACTGGGCCAAACAGGAGGTTAAAGGGACTGACTCTCCAAGTCGGGAGAGTGTTAGTAAAGCGTCTGGAATGTTGCACCCGAGTACCAGGGTACGAAAACTGAGACATATTTGAACACGTCTCCCGATCACATGGTTGATCATACTCTAGGTTCCACATGCATGTTTTAGCTGAAGGAAGAATACCTTAAACCTGGGTAGTTGAAACCCGTGGCATGGGTACCATGCAATATGACTTCAAAGGGTCTTCATTTGCTCACCGAACCTCTCCAATCCTATCACTGCTGCGTTTATGTCCCTGTACACATGCTTGATTCTCTTTCGGAGACATAGCAATCCATAGGTTTTAAGATACTTAAGAGTCAGGTACATTCTTAGGCGTTTAATATGCGGTGTTGAGTCCATTTCGTTGAGCAAGGAGTAGCTCTTGTCTATTCCATATTTGGCTTAAGGAACTTTATCTGTGCTCATTTCAATCTCTGGTTTTATGCAGCACCCCAACTCACCTTTACCCTTAAACAAGCATAAGTTGGTTTTCTAAATTTGAGACCCTGTTCTGTTCTGTAATTCAGTTCCTGTGTAGCCAAGTTTACATTCCGTGTATTACTGATATCTTATGATGTTTCTTTTTCTGTGTGACTTATTTCAGTTAGAATCATCGTACCTGAATCCACTCATTGTGCTGCTACGGGCCTGATGACATAGATTTCACTGCTGAGTGATACTGCATTGTACGTAAGTACCACAAGTTCTTTATCCATTTTTCACTTTCTGTGATATTGAACTTGTACGGTAAACGAGGTTCTTGTAAACAGAGGCGTCCCAAACATTGGGGTGGCTGTGTCTTTTTGATTTTAATTTCCCTAAGCTATAGGACCATAAGTGGAAGTGGCCTAGGCTCTGTTGCTTTGTTTTTTAGATGTTTCAGGAAACACCATACACTTCTCCCGAGTGTCTGTTGGCAGTTTACATCCCACCCATCAGCATAACAAGGCTCCCAGTTCTCCATGGCCTGTCCTGCCTTTCTGGATTTTACACTTTTTTCAGATGGCCCTTTTGACCGGGGGGAAGTGAGACTTCATTGTAGTGCAGATTTCCTTTGCAAGCTTGCTTGGTTGGCCAAAAAGGGCGTATGCGTTTTTTCCTGAATATATTCAGGAAAAAACGCATACGCCCTTTTTGGCCAAGTGCATCATTGTGGACGTTCTGCCTCTTTTCCTATGCTTTCAATGCAATTCCAGTCTACCTCCTGAAATTGGTTTCCTGCAATTCTGCCCCGCTTTCAAGTCCTCTTGGCAGCCTTACTTCAGTATATTTTTGGACGATAGTTGTCATTTATAACTCTGCATGTTTGTGAATTACAGTGCCCCTGAGCTCCTTTCTTCAACTCGTTTTCTTGTGAGCTGGCCGCAACACCGCAGGATGGCTTCAGGCCCTAATCTGGTTCCGGCACGGCACGCTGAGCCTTTGGTTATTTCCTCTTCCTGGTGGGAAATGAGAGTTAAATTTGCCCGTCCAGACACCTCCAGCTAGTCTCTCATTGGTTCTCGCTATTCCTGTTCATCTTCCGCAGAAATTGCAAACTGGGCCAAACAGGAGGTTAAAGGGACTGACTCTCCAAGTCGGGAGAGTGTTAGTAAAGCGTCTGGAATGTTGCACCCGAGTACCAGGGTACGAAAACTGAGACATATTTGAACACGTCTCCCGATCACATGGTTGATCATACTCTAGGTTCCACATGCATGTTTTAGCTGAAGGAAGAATACCTTAAACCTGGGTAGTTGAAACCCGTGGCATGGGTACCATGCAATATGACTTCAAAGGGTCTTCATTTGCTCACCGAACCTCTCCAATCCTATCACTGCTGCGTTTATGTCCCTGTACACATGCTTGATTCTCTTTCGGAGACATAGCAATCCATAGGTTTTAAGATACTTAAGAGTCAGGTACATTCTTAGGCGTTTAATATGCGGTGTTGAGTCCATTTCGTTGAGCAAGGAGTAGCTCTTGTCTATTCCATATTTGGCTTAAGGAACTTTATCTGTGCTCATTTCAATCTCTGGTTTTATGCAGCACCCCAACTCACCTTTACCCTTAAACAAGCATAAGTTGGTTTTCTAAATTTGAGACCCTGTTCTGTTCTGTAATTCAGTTCCTGTGTAGCCAAGTTTACATTCCGTGTATTACTGATATCTTATGATGTTTCTTTTTCTGTGTGAATTATTTCAGTTAGAATCATCGTACCTGAATCCACTCATTGTGCTGCTACGGGCCTGATGACATAGATTTCACTGCTGAGTGATACTGCATTGTACGTAAGTACCACAAGTTCTTTATCCATCTTTCACTTTCTGTGATATTGAACTTGTACGGTAAACGAGGTTCTTGTAAACAGAGGCGTCCCAAACATTGGGGTGGCTGTGTCTTTTTGATTTTAATTTCCCTAAGCTATAGGACCATAAGTGGAAGTGCCCTAGGCTCTGTTGCTTTGTTTTTTAGATGTTTCAGGAAACACCATACACTTCTCCCGAGTGTCTGTTGGCAGTTTACATCCCGCCCATCAGCATAACAAGGCTCCCAGTTCTCCATGGCCTGTCCTGCCTTTCTGGATTTTACACTTTTTTCAGATGGCCCTTTTGACCGGGGGGAAGTGAGACTTCATTGTAGTGCAGATTTCCTTTGCAAGCTTGCTTGGTTGGCCAAAAAGGGCGTATGCGTTTTTTCCTGAATATATTCAGGAAAAAACGCATACGCCCTTTTTGGCCAAGTGCATCATTGTGGACGTTCTGCCTCTTTTCCTATGCTTTCAATGCAATTCCAGTCTACCTCCTGAAATCGGTTTCCTGCAATTCTGCCCCGCTTTCAAGTCCTCTTGGCAGCCTTACTTCAGTATATTTTTGGACGATAGCTGTCATTTATAACTCTGCAGGTTTGTGAATTACAGTGCCCCTGAGCTCCTTTCTTCAACTCGCTTTCTTGTGAGCTGGCCGCAACACCGCAGGATGGCTTCAGGCCCTAATCTGGTTCCGGCACGGCACGCTGAGCCTTTGGTTATTTCCTCTTCCTGGTGGGAAATGAGAGTTAAATTTGCCCGTCCAGACACCTCCAGCTAGTCTCTCATTGGTTCTCGCTATTCCTGTTCATCTTCCGCAGAAATTGCAAACTGGGCCAAACAGGAGTTTAAAGGGACTGACTCTCCAAGTCGGGAGAGTGTTAGTAAAGCGTCTGGAATGTTGCACCCGAGTACCAGGGTACGAAAACTGAGACATATTTGAACACGTCTCCCGATCACATGGTTGATCATACTCTAGGTTCCACATGCATGTTTTAGCTGAAGGAAGAATACCTTAAACCTGGGTAGTTGAAACCCGTGGAATGGGTACCATGCAATATGACTTCAAAGGGTCTTCATTTGCTCACCGAACCTCTCCAATCCTATCACTGCTGCGTTTATGTCCCTGTACACATGCTTGATTCTCTTTCGGAGACATAGCAATCCATAGGTTTTAAGATACTTAAGAGTCAGGTACATTCTTAGGCGTTTAATATGCGGTGTTGAGTCCATTTCGTTGAGCAAGGAGTAGCTCTTGTGTATTCCATATTTGGCTTAAGGAACTTTATCTGTGCTCATTTCAATCTCTGGTTTTATGCAGCACCCCAACTCACCTTTACCCTTAAACAAGCATAAGTTGGTTTTCTAAATTTGAGACCCTGTTCTGTTCTGTAATTCAGTTCCTGTGTAGCCAAGTTTACATTCCGTGTATTACTGATATCTTATGATGTTTCTTTTTCTGTGTGACTTATTTCAGTTAGAATCATCGTACCTGAATCCACTCATTGTGCTGCTACGGGCCTGATGACATAGATTTCACTGCTGAGTGATACTGCATTGTACGTAAGTACCACAAGTTCTTTATCCATTTTTCACTTTCTGTGATATTGAACTTGTACGGTAAACGAGGTTCTTGTAAACAGAGGCGTCCCAAACATTGGGGTGGCTGTGTCTTTTTGATTTTAGTTTCCCTAAGCTATAGGACCATAAGTGGAAGTGCCCTAGGCTCTGTTGCTTTGTTTTTTAGATGTTTCAGGAAACACCATACACTTCTCCCGAGTGTCTGTTGGCAGTTTACATCCCGCCCATCAGCATAACAAGGCTCCCAGTTCTCCATGGCCTGTCCTGCCTTTCTGGATTTTACACTTTTTTCAGATGGCCCTTTTGACCAGGGGGAAGTGAGACTTCATTGTAGTGCAGATTTCCTTTGCAAGCTTGCTTGGTTGGCCAAAAAGGGCGTATGCGTTTTTTCCTGAATATATTCAGGAAAAAACGCATACGCCCTTTTTGGCCAAGTGCATCATTGTGGACGTTCTGCCTCTTTTCCTATGCTTTCAATGCAATTCCAGTCTACCTCCTGAAATCAGTTTCCTGCAATTCTGCCCCGCTTTCAAGTCCTCTTGGCAGCCTTACTTCAGTATATTTTTGGACGATAGCTGTCATTTATAACTCTGCAGGTTTGTGAATTACAGTGCCCCTGAGCTCCTTTCTTCAACTCGTTTTCTTGTGAGCTGGCCGCAACACCGCAGGATGGCTTCAGGCCCTAATCTGGTTCCGGCACGGCACGCTGAGCCTTTGGTTATTTCCTCTTCCTGGTGGGAAATGAGAGTTAAATTTGCCCGTCCAGACACCTCCAGCTAGTCTCTCATTGGTTCTCGCTATTCCTGTTCATCTTCCGCAGAAATTGCAAACTGGGCCAAACAGGAGGTTAAAGGGACTGACTCTCCAAGTCGGGAGAGTGTTAGTAAAGCGTCTGGAATGTTGCACCCGAGTACCAGGGTACGAAAACTGAGACATATTTGAACACGTCTCCCGATCACATGGTTGATCATACTCTAGGTTCCACATGCATGTTTTAGCTGAAGGAAGAATACCTTAAACCTGGGTAGTTGAAACCCGTGGAATGGGTACCATGCAATATGACTTCAAAGGGTCTTCATTTGCTCACCGAACCTCTCCAATCCTATCACTGCTGCGTTTATGTCCCTGTACACATGCTTGATTCTCTTTCGGAGACATAGCAATCCATAGGTTTTAAGATACTTAAGAGTCAGGTACATTCTTAGGCGTTTAATATGCGGTGTTGAGTCCATTTCGTTGAGCAAGGAGTAGCTCTTGTCTATTCCATATTTGGCTTAAGGAACTTTATCTGTGCTCATTTCAATCTCTGGTTTTATGCAGCACCCCAACTCACCTTTACCCTTAAACAAGCATAAGTTGGTTTTCTAAATTTGAGACCCTGTTCTGTTCTGTAATTCAGTTCCTGTGTAGCCAAGTTTACATTCCGTGTATTACTGATATCTTATGATGTTTCTTTTTCTGTGTGACTTATTTCAGTTAGAATCATCGTACCTGAATCCACTCATTGTGCTGCTACGGGCCTGATGACATAGATTTCACTGCTGAGTGATACTGCATTGTACGTAAGTACCACAAGTTCTTTATCCATTTTTCACTTTCTGTGATATTGAACTTGTATGGTAAATGAGGTTCTTGTAAACAGAGGCGTCCCAAACATTGGGGTGGCTGTGTCTTTTTGATTTTAATTTCCCTAAGCTATAGGACCATAAGTGGAAGTGGCCTAGGCTCTGTTGCTTTGTTTTTTAGATGTTTCAGGAAACACCATACACTTCTCCCGAGTGTCTGTTGGCAGTTTACATCCCGCCCATCAGCATAACAAGGCTCCCAGTTCTCCATGGCCTGTCCTGCCTTTCTGGATTTTACACTTTTTTCAGATGGCCCTTTTGACCGGGGGGAAGTGAGACTTCATTGTAGTGCAGATTTCCTTTGCAAGCTTGCTTGGTTGGCCAAAAAGGGCGTATGCGTTTTTTCCTGAATATATTCAGGAAAAAACGCATACGCCCTTTTTGGCCAAGTGCATCATTGTGGACGTTCTGCCTCTTTTCCTATGCTTTCAATGCAATTCCAGTCTACCTCCTGAAATCGGTTTCCTGCAATTCTGCCCCGCTTTCAAGTCCTCTTGGCAGCCTTACTTCAGTATATTTTTGGACGATAGTTGTCATTTATAACTCTGCAGGTTTGTGAATTACAGTGCCCCTGAGCTCCTTTCTTCAACTCGTTTTCTTGTGAGCTGGCCGCAACACCGCAGGATGGCTTCAGGCCCTAATCTGGTTCCGGCACGGCACGCTGAGCCTTTGGTTATTTCCTCTTCCTGGTGGGAAATGAGAGTTAAATTTGCCCGTCCAGACACCTCCAGCTAGTCTCTCATTGGTTCTCGCTATTCCTGTTCATCTTCCGCAGAAATTGCAAACTGGGCCAAACAGGAGGTTAAAGGGACTGACTCTCCAAGTCGGGAGAGTGTTAGTAAAGCGTCTGGAATGTTGCACCCGAGTACCAGGGTACGAAAACTGAGACATATTTGAACACGTCTCCCGATCACATGGTTGATCATACTCTAGGTTCCACATGCATGTTTTAGCTGAAGGAAGAATACCTTAAACCTGGGTAGTTGAAACCCGTGGCATGGGTACCATGCAATATGACTTCAAAGGGTCTTCATTTGCTCACCGAACCTCTCCAATCCTATCACTGCTGCGTTTATGTCCCTGTACACATGCTTGATTCTCTTTCGGAGACATAGCAATCCATAGGTTTTAAGATACTTAAGAGTCAGGTACATTCTTAGGCGTTTAATATGCGGTGTTGAGTCCATTTCGTTGAGCAAGGAGTAGCTCTTGTCTATTCCATATTTGGCTTAAGGAACTTTATCTGTGCTCATTTCAATCTCTGGTTTTATGCAGCACCCCAACTCACCTTTACCCTTAAACAAGCATAAGTTGGTTTTCTAAATTTGAGACCCTGTTCTGTTCTGTAATTCAGTTCCTGTGTAGCCAAGTTTACATTCCGTGTATTACTGATATCTTATGATGTTTCTTTTTCTGTGTGACTTATTTCAGTTAGAATCATCGTACCTGAATCCACTCATTGTGCTGCTACGGGCCTGATGACATAGATTTCACTGCTGAGTGATACTGCATTGTACGTAAGTACCACAAGTTCTTTATCCATTTTTCACTTTCTGTGATATTGAACTTGTACGGTAAACGAGGTTCTTGTAAACAGAGGCGTCCCAAACATTGGGGTGGCTGTGTCTTTTTGATTTTAATTTCCCTAAGCTATAGGACCATAAGTGGAAGTGCCCTAGGCTCTGTTGCTTTGTTTTTTAGATGTTTCAGGAAACACCATACACTTCTCCCGAGTGTCTGTTGGCAGTTTACATCCCGCCCATCAGCATAACAAGGCTCCCAGTTCTCCATGGCCTGTCCTGCCTTTCTGGATTTTACACTTTTTTCAGATGGCCCTTTTGACCGGGGGGAAGTGAGACTTCATTGTAGTGCAGATTTCCTTTGCAAGCTTGCTTGGTTGGCCAAAAAGGGCGTATGCGTTTTTTCCTGAATATATTCAGGAAAAAACGCATACGCCCTTTTTGGCCAAGTGCATCATTGTGGACGTTCTGCCTCTTTTCCTATGCTTTCAATGCAATTCCAGTCTACCTCCTGAAATCGGTTTCCTGCAATTCTGCCCCGCTTTCAAGTCCTCTTGGCAGCCTTACTTCAGTATATTTTTGGACGATAGCTGTCATTTATAACTCTGCAGGTTTGTGAATTACAGTGCCCCTGAGCTCCTTTCTTCAACTCGCTTTCTTGTGAGCTGGCCGCAACACCGCAGGATGGCTTCAGGCCCTAATCTGGTTCCGGCACGGCACGCTGAGCCTTTGGTTATTTCCTCTTCCTGGTGGGAAATGAGAGTTAAATTTGCCCGTCCAGACACCTCCAGCTAGTCTCTCATTGGTTCTCGCTATTCCTGTTCATCTTCCGCAGAAATTGCAAACTGGGCCAAACAGGAGGTTAAAGGGACTGACTCTCCAAGTCGGGAGAGTGTTAGTAAAGCGTCTGGAATGTTGCACCCGAGTACCAGGGTACGAAAACTGAGACATATTTGAACACGTCTCCCGATCACATGGTTGATCATACTCTAGGTTCCACATGCATGTTTTAGCTGAAGGAAGAATACCTTAAACCTGGGTAGTTGAAACCCGTGGCATGGGTACCATGCAATATGACTTCAAAGGGTCTTCATTTGCTCACCGAACCTCTCCAATCCTATCACTGCTGCGTTTATGTCCCTGTACACATGCTTGATTCTCTTTCGGAGACATAGCAATCCATAGGTTTTAAGATACTTAAGAGTCAGGTACATTCTTAGGCGTTTAATATGCGGTGTTGAGTCCATTTCGTTGAGCAAGGAGTAGCTCTTGTCTATTCCATATTTGGCTTAAGGAACTTTATCTGTGCTCATTTCAATCTCTGGTTTTATGCAGCACCCCAACTCACCTTTACCCTTAAACAAGCATAAGTTGGTTTTCTAAATTTGAGACCCTGTTCTGTTCTGTAATTCAGTTCCTGTGTAGCCAAGTTTACATTCCGTGTATTACTGATATCTTATGATGTTTCTTTTTCTGTGTGACTTATTTCAGTTAGAATCATCGTACCTGAATCCACTCATTGTGCTGCTACGGGCCTGATGACATAGATTTCACTGCTGAGTGATACTGCATTGTACGTAAGTACCACAAGTTCTTTATCCATTTTTCACTTTCTGTGATATTGAACTTGTACGGTAAACGAGGTTCTTGTAAACAGAGGCGTCCCAAACATTGGGGTGGCTGTGTCTTTTTGATTTTAATTTCCCTAAGCTATAGGACCATAAGTGGAAGTGCCCTAGGCTCTGTTGCTTTGTTTTTTAGATGTTTCAGGAAACACCATACACTTCTCCCGAGTGTCTGTTGGCAGTTTACATCCCGCCCATCAGCATAACAAGGCTCCCAGTTCTCCATGGCCTGTCCTGCCTTTCTGGATTTTACACTTTTTTCAGATGGCCCTTTTGACCGGGGGGGAAGTGAGACTTCATTGTAGTGCAGATTTCCTTTGCAAGCTTGCTTGGTTGGCCAAAAAGGGCGTATGCGTTTTTTCCTGAATATATTCAGGAAAAAACGCATACGCCCTTTTTGGCCAAGTGCATCATTGTGGACGTTCTGCCTCTTTTCCTATGCTTTCAATGCAATTCCAGTCTACCTCCTGAAATCGGTTTCCTGCAATTCTGCCCCGCTTTCAAGTCCTCTTGGCAGCCTTACTTCAGTATATTTTTGGACGATAGCTGTCATTTATAACTCTGCAGGTTTGTGAATTACAGTGCCCCTGAGCTCCTTTCTTCAACTCGCTTTTTTGTGAGCTGGCCGCAACACCGCAAGATGGCTTCAGGCCCTAATCTGGTTCTGGCACGGCACGCTGAGCCTTTGGTTATTTCCTCTTCCTGGTGGGAAATGAGAGTTAAATTTGCCCGTCCAGACACCTCCAGCTAGTCTCTCATTGGTTCTCGCTATTCCTGTTCATCTTCCGCAGAAATTGCAAACTGGGCCAAACAGGAGGTTAAAGGGACTGACTCTCCAAGTCGGGAGAGTGTTAGTAAAGCGTCTGGAATGTTGCACCCGAGTACCAGGGTACGAAAACTGAGACATATTTGAACACGTCTCCCGATCACATGGTTGATCATACTCTAGGTTCCACATGCATGTTTTAGCTGAAGGAAGAATACCTTAAACCTGGGTAGTTGAAACCCGTGGCATGGGTACCATGCAATATGACTTCAAAGGGTCTTCATTTGCTCACCGAACCTCTCCAATCCTATCACTGCTGCGTTTATGTCCCTGTACACATGCTTGATTCTCTTTCAGAGACATAGCAATCCATAGGTTTTAAGATACTTAAGAGTCAGGTACATTCTTAGGCGTTTAATATGCGGTGTTGAGTCCATTTCGTTGAGCAAGGAGTAGCTCTTGTCTATTCCATATTTGGCTTAAGGAACTTTATCTGTGCTCATTTCAATCTCTGGTTTTATGCAGCACCCCAACTCACCTTTACCCTTAAACAAGCATAAGTTGGTTTTCTAAATTTGAGACCCTGTTCTGTTCTGTAATTCAGTTCCTGTGTAACCAAGTTTACATTCCGTGTATTACTGATATCTTATGATGTTTCTTTTTCTGTGTGACTTATTTCAGTTAGAATCATCGTACCTGAATCCACTCATTGTGCTGCTACGGGCCTGATGACATAGATTTCACTGCTGAGTGATACTGCATTGTACGTAAGTACCACAAGTTCTTTATCCATTTTTCACTTTCTGTGATATTGAACTTGTACGGTAAACGAGGTTCTTGTAAACAGAGGCGTCCCAAACATTGGGGTGGCTGTGTCTTTTTGATTTTAATTTCCCTAAGCTATAGGACCATAAGTGGAAGTGCCCTAGGCTCTGTTGCTTTGTTTTTTAGATGTTTCAGGAAACACCATACACTTCTCCCGAGTGTCTGTTGGCAGTTTACATCCCGCCCATCAGCATAACAAGGCTCCCAGTTCTCCATGGCCTGTCCTGCCTTTCTGGATTTTACACTTTTTTCAGATGGCCCTTTTGACCGGGGGGAAGTGAGACTTCATTGTAGTGCAGATTTCCTTTGCAAGCTTGCTTGGTTGGCCAAAAAGGGCGTATGCGTTTTTTCCTGAATATATTCAGGAAAAAACGCATACGCCCTTTTTGGCCAAGTGCATCATTGTGGACGTTCTGCCTCTTTTCCTATGCTTTCAATGCAATTCCAGTCTACCTCCTGAAATCGGTTTCCTGCAATTCTGCCCCGCTTTCAAGTCCTCTTGGCAGCCTTACTTCAGTATATTTTTGGACGATAGCTGTCATTTATAACTCTGCAGGTTTGTGAATTACAGTGCCCCTGAGCTCCTTTCTTCAACTCGCTTTCTTGTGAGCTGGCCGCAACACCGCAGGATGGCTTCAGGCCCTAATCTGGTTCCGGCACGGCACGCTGAGCCTTTGATTATTTCCTCTTCCTGGTGGGAAATGAGAGTTAAATTTGCCCGTCCAGACACCTCCAGCTAGTCTCTCATTGGTTCTCGCTATTCCTGTTCATCTTCCGCAGAAATTGCAAACTGGGCCAAACAGGAGGTTAAAGGGACTGACTCTCCAAGTCGGGAGAGTGTTAGTAAAGCGTCTGGAATGTTGCACCCGAGTACCAGGGTACGAAAACTGAGACATATTTGAACACGTCTCCCGATCACATGGTTGATCATACTCTAGGTTCCACATGCATGTTTTAGCTGAAGGAAGAATACCTTAAACCTGGGTAGTTGAAACCCGTGGCATGGGTACCATGCAATATGACTTCAAAGGGTCTTCATTTGCTCACCGAACCTCTCCAATCCTATCACTGCTGCGTTTATGTCCCTGTACACATGCTTGATTCTCTTTCGGAGACATAGCAATCCATAGGTTTTAAGATACTTAAGAGTCAGGTACATTCTTAGGCGTTTAATATGCGGTGTTGAGTCCATTTCGTTGAGCAAGGAGTAGCTCTTGTCTATTCCATATTTGGCTTAAGGAACTTTATCTGTGCTCATTTCAATCTCTGGTTTTATGCAGCACCCCAACTCACCTTTACCCTTAAACAAGCATAAGTTGGTTTTCTAAATTTGAGACACTGTTCTGTTCTGTAATTCAGTTCCTGTGTAGCCAAGTTTACATTCCGTGTATTACTGATATCTTATGATGTTTCTTTTTCTGTGTGACTTATTTCAGTTAGAATCATCGTACCTGAATCCACTCATTGTGCTGCTACGGGCCTGATGACATAGATTTCACTGCTGAGTGATACTGCATTGTACGTAAGTACCACAAGTTCTTTATCCATTTTTCACTTTCTGTGATATTGAACTTGTACGGTAAACGAGGTTCTTGTAAACAGAGGCGTCCCAAACATTGGGGTGGCTGTGTCTTTTTGATTTTAATTTCCCTAAGCTATAGGACCATAAGTGGAAGTGCCCTAGGCTCTGTTGCTTTGTTTTTTAGATGTTTCAGGAAACACCATACACTTCTCCCGAGTGTCTGTTGGCAGTTTACATCCCGCCCATCAGCATAACAAGGCTCCCAGTTCTCCATGGCCTGTCCTGCCTTTCTGGATTTTACACTTTTTTCAGATGGCCCTTTTGACCGGGGGGAAGTGAGACTTCATTGTAGTGCAGATTTCCTTTGCAAGCTTGCTTGGTTGGCCAAAAAGGGCGTATGCGTTTTTTCCTGAATATATTCAGGAAAAAACGCATACGCCCTTTTTGGCCAAGTGCATCATTGTGGACGTTCTGCCTCTTTTCCTATGCTTTCAATGCAATTCCAGTCTACCTCCTGAAATCGGTTTCCTGCAATTCTGCCCCGCTTTCAAGTCCTCTTGGCAGCCTTACTTCAGTATATTTTTGGACGATAGCTGTCATTTATAACTCTGCAGGTTTGTGAATTACAGTGCCCCTGAGCTCCTTTCTTCAACTCGCTTTCTTGTGAGCTGGCCGCAACACCGCAGGATGGCTTCAGGCCCTAATCTGGTTCCGGCACGGCACGCTGAGCCTTTGGTTATTTCCTCTTCCTGGTGGGAAATGAGAGTTAAATTTGCCCGTCCAGACACCTCCAGCTAGTCTCTCATTGGTTCTCGCTATTCCTGTTCATCTTCCGCAGAAATTGCAAACTGGGCCAAACAGGAGGTTAAAGGGACTGACTCTCCAAGTCGGGAGAGTGTTAGTAAAGCGTCTGGAATGTTGCACCCGAGTACCAGGGTACGAAAACTGAGACATATTTGAACACGTCTCCCGATCACATGGTTGATCATACTCTAGGTTCCACATGCATGTTTTAGCTGAAGGAAGAATACCTTAAACCTGGGTAGTTGAAACCCGTGGAATGGGTACCATGCAATATGACTTCAAAGGGTCTTCATTTGCTCACCGAACCTCTCCAATCCTATCACTGCTGCGTTTATGTCCCTGTACACATGCTTGATTCTCTTTCGGAGACATAGCAATCCATAGGTTTTAAGATACTTAAGAGTCAGGTACATTCTTAGGCGTTTAATATGCGGTGTTGAGTCCATTTCGTTGAGCAAGGAGTAGCTCTTGTCTATTCCATATTTGGCTTAAGGAACTTTATCTGTGCTCATTTCAATCTCTGGTTTTATGCAGCACCCCAACTCACCTTTACCCTTAAACAAGCATAAGTTGGTTTTCTAAATTTGAGACCCTGTTCTGTTCTGTAATTCAGTTCCTGTGTAGCCAAGTTTACATTCCGTGTATTACTGATATCTTATGATGTTTCTTTTTCTGTGTGACTTATTTCAGTTAGAATCATCGTACCTGAATCCACTCATTGTGCTGCTACGGGCCTGATGACATAGATTTCACTGCTGAGTGATACTGCATTGTACGTAAGTACCACAAGTTCTTTATCCATTTTTCACTTTCTGTGATATTGAACTTGTACGGTAAACGAGGTTCTTGTAAACAGAGGCGTCCCAAACATTGGGGTGGCTGTGTCTTTTTGATTTTAATTTCCCTAAGCTATAGGACCATAAGTGGAAGTGCCCTAGGCTCTGTTGCTTTGTTTTTTAGATGTTTCAGGAAACACCATACACTTCTCCCGAGTGTCTGTTGGCAGTTTACATCCCGCCCATCAGCATAACAAGGCTCCCAGTTCTCCATGGCCTGTCCTGCCTTTCTGGATTTTACACTTTTTTCAGATGGCCCTTTTGACCGGGGGGAAGTGAGACTTCATTGTAGTGCAGATTTCCTTTGCAAGCTTGCTTGGTTGGCCAAAAAGGGCGTATGCGTTTTTTCCTGAATATATTCAGGAAAAAACGCATACGCCCTTTTTGGCCAAGTGCATCATTGTGGACGTTCTGCCTCTTTTCCTATGCTTTCAATGCAATTCCAGTCTACCTCCTGAAATCGGTTTCCTGCAATTCTGCCCCGCTTTCAAGTCCTCTTGGCAGCCTTACTTCAGTATATTTTTGGACGATAGCTGTCATTTATAACTCTGCAGGTTTGTGAATTACAGTGCCCCTGAGCTCCTTTCTTCAACTCGCTTTCTTGTGAGCTGGCCGCAACACCGCAGGATGGCTTCAGGCCCTAATCTGGTTCCGGCACGGCACGCTGAGCCTTTGGTTATTTCCTCTTCCTGGTGGGAAATGAGAGTTAAATTTGCCCGTCCAGACACCTCCAGCTAGTCTCTCATTGGTTCTCGCTATTCCTGTTCATCTTCCGCAGAAATTGCAAACTGGGCCAAACAGGAGGTTAAAGGGACTGACTCTCCAAGTCGGGAGAGTGTTAGTAAAGCGTCTGGAATGTTGCACCCGAGTACCAGGGTACGAAAACTGAGACATATTTGAACACGTCTCCCGATCACATGGTTGATCATACTCTAGGTTCCACATGCATGTTTTAGCTGAAGGAAGAATACCTTAAACCTGGGTAGTTGAAACCCGTGGAATGGGTACCATGCAATATGACTTCAAAGGGTCTTCATTTGCTCACCGAACCTCTCCAATCCTATCACTGCTGCGTTTATGTCCCTGTACACATGCTTGATTCTCTTTCGGAGACATAGCAATCCATAGGTTTTAAGATACTTAAGAGTCAGGTACATTCTTAGGCGTTTAATATGCGGTGTTGAGTCCATTTCGTTGAGCAAGGAGTAGCTCTTGTGTATTCCATATTTGGCTTAAGGAACTTTATCTGTGCTCATTTCAATCTCTGGTTTTATGCAGCACCCCAACTCACCTTTACCCTTAAACAAGCATAAGTTGGTTTTCTAAATTTGAGACCCTGTTCTGTTCTGTAATTCAGTTCCTGTGTAGCCAAGTTTACATTCCGTGTATTACTGATATCTTATGATGTTTCTTTTTCTGTGTGACTTATTTCAGTTAGAATCATCGTACCTGAATCCACTCATTGTGCTGCTACGGGCCTGATGACATAGATTTCACTGCTGAGTGATACTGCATTGTACGTAAGTACCACAAGTTCTTTATCCATTTTTCACTTTCTGTGATATTGAACTTGTACGGTAAACGAGGTTCTTGTAAACAGAGGCGTCCCAAACATTGGGGTGGCTGTGTCTTTTTGATTTTAATTTCCCTAAGCTATAGGACCATAAGTGGAAGTGCCCTAGGCTCTGTTGCTTTGTTTTTTAGATGTTTCAGGAAACACCATACACTTCTCCCGAGTGTCTGTTGGCAGTTTACATCCCGCCCATCAGCATAACAAGGCTCCCAGTTCTCCATGGCCTGTCCTGCCTTTCTGGATTTTACACTTTTTTCAGATGGCCCTTTTGACCGGGGGGAAGTGAGACTTCATTGTAGTGCAGATTTCCTTTGCAAGCTTGCTTGGTTGGCCAAAAAGGGCGTATGCGTTTTTTCCTGAATATATTCAGGAAAAAACGCATACGCCCTTTTTGGCCAAGTGCATCATTGTGGACGTTCTGCCTCTTTTCCTATGCTTTCAATGCAATTCCAGTCTACCTCCTGAAATCGGTTTCCTGCAATTCTGCCCCGCTTTCAAGTCCTCTTGGCAGCCTTACTTCAGTATATTTTTGGACGATAGCTGTCATTTATAACTCTGCAGGTTTGTGAATTACAGTGCCCCTGAGCTCCTTTCTTCAACTCGCTTTCTTGTGAGCTGGCCACAACACCGCAGGATGGCTTCAGGCCCTAATCTGGTTCCGGCACGGCACGCTGAGCCTTTGGTTATTTCCTCTTCCTGGTGGGAAATGAGAGTTAAATTTGCCCCTCCAGACACCTCCAGCTAGTCTCTCATTGGTTCTCGCTATTCCTGTTCATCTTCCGCAGAAATTGCAAACTGGGCCAAACAGGAGGTTAAAGGCTCTGACTCTCCAAGTGGGGAGAGTGTTAGTAAAGCGTCTGGAATGTTGCACCCGAGTACCAGGGTACGAAAACTGAGACATATTTGAACACGTCTCCCGATCACATGGTTGATCATACTCTAGGTTCCACATGCATGTTTTAGCTGAAGGAAGAATACCTTAAACCTGGGTAGTTGAAACCCGTGGAATGGGTACCATGCAATATGACTTCAAAGGGTCTTCATTTGCTCACCGAACCTCTCCAATCCTATCACTGCTGCGTTTATGTCCCTGTACACATGCTTGATTCTCTTTCGGAGACATAGCAATCCATAGGTTTTAAGATACTTAAGAGTCAGGTACATTCTTAGGCGTTTAATATGCGGTGTTGAGTCCATTTCGTTGAGCAAGGAGTAGCTCTTGTCTATTCCATATTTGGCTTAAGGAACTTTATCTGTGCTCATTTCAATCTCTGGTTTTATGCAGCACCCCAACTCACCTTTACCCTTAAACAAGCATAAGTTGGTTTTCTAAATTTGAGACCCTGTTCTGTTCTGTAATTCAGTTCCTGTGTAGCCAAGTTTACATTCCGTGTATTACTGATATCTTATGATGTTTCTTTTTCTGTGTGACTTATTTCAGTTAGAATCATCGTACCTGAATCCACTCATTGTGCTGCTACGGGCCTGATGACATAGATTTCACTGCTGAGTGATACTGCATTGTACGTAAGTACCACAAGTTCTTTATCCATTTTTCACTTTCTGTGATATTGAACTTGTACGGTAAACGAGGTTCTTGTAAACAGAGGCGTCCCAAACATTGGGGTGGCTGTGTCTTTTTGATTTTAATTTCCCTAAGCTATAGGACCATAAGTGGAAGTGCCCTAGGCTCTGTTGCTTTGTTTTTTAGATGTTTCAGGAAACACCATACACTTCTCCCGAGTGTCTGTTGGCAGTTTACATCCCGCCCATCAGCATAACAAGGCTCCCAGTTCTCCATGGCCTGTCCTGCCTTTCTGGATTTTACACTTTTTTCAGATGGCCCTTTTGACCGGGGGGAAGTGAGACTTCATTGTAGTGCAGATTTCCTTTGCAAGCTTGCTTGGTTGGCCAAAAAGGGCGTATGCGTTTTTTCCTGAATATATTCAGGAAAAAACGCATACGCCCTTTTTGGCCAAGTGCATCATTGTGGACGTTCTGCCTCTTTTCCTATGCTTTCAATGCAATTCCAGTCTACCTCCTGAAATCGGTTTCCTGCAATTCTGCCCCGCTTTCAAGTCCTCTTGGCAGCCTTACTTCAGTATATTTTTGGACGATAGCTGTCATTTATAACTCTGCAGGTTTGTGAATTACAGTGCCCCTGAGCTCCTTTCTTCAACTCGCTTTCTTGTGAGCTGGCCGCAACACCGCAGGATGGCTTCAGGCCCTAATCTGGTTCCGGCACGGCACGCTGAGCCTTTGGTTATTTCCTCTTCCTGGTGGGAAATGAGAGTTAAATTTGCCCCTCCAGACACCTCCAGCTAGTCTCTCATTGGTTCTCGCTATTCCTGTTCATCTTCCGCAGAAATTGCAAACTGGGCCAAACAGGAGGTTAAAGGGACTGACTCTCCAAGTCGGGAGAGTGTTAGTAAAGCGTCTGGAATGTTGCACCCGAGTACCAGGGTACGAAAACTGAGACATATTTGAACACGTCTCCCGATCACATGGTTGATCATACTCTAGGTTCCACATGCATGTTTTAGCTGAAGGAAGAATACCTTAAACCTGGGTAGTTGAAACCCGTGGAATGGGTACCATGCAATATGACTTCAAAGGGTCTTCATTTGCTCACCGAACCTCTCCAATCCTATCACTGCTGCGTTTATGTCCCTGTACACATGCTTGATTCTCTTTCGGAGACATAGCAATCCATAGGTTTTAAGATACTTAAGAGTCAGGTACATTCTTAGGCGTTTAATATGCGGTGTTGAGTCCATTTCGTTGAGCAAGGAGTAGCTCTTGTCTATTCCATATTTGGCTTAAGGAACTTTATCTGTGCTCATTTCAATCTCTGGTTTTATGCAGCACCCCAACTCACCTTTACCCTTAAACAAGCATAAGTTGGTTTTCTAAATTTGAGACCCTGTTCTGTTCTGTAATTCAGTTCCTGTGTAGCCAAGTTTACATTCCGTGTATTACTGATATCTTATGATGTTTCTTTTTCTGTGTGACTTATTTCAGTTAGAATCATCGTACCTGAATCCACTCATTGTGCTGCTACGGGCCTGATGACATAGATTTCACTGCTGAGTGATACTGCATTGTACGTAAGTACCACAAGTTCTTTATCCATTTTTCACTTTCTGTGATATTGAACTTGTACGGTAAACGAGGTTCTTGTAAACAGAGGCGTCCCAAACATTGGGGTGGCTGTGTCTTTTTGATTTTAATTTCCCTAAGCTATAGGACCATAAGTGGAAGTGCCCTAGGCTCTGTTGCTTTGTTTTTTAGATGTTTCAGGAAACACCATACACTTCTCCCGAGTGTCTGTTGGCAGTTTACATCCCGCCCATCAGCATAACAAGGCTCCCAGTTCTCCATGGCCTGTCCTGCCTTTCTGGATTTTACACTTTTTTCAGATGGCCCTTTTGACCGGGGGGAAGTGAGACTTCATTGTAGTGCAGATTTCCTTTGCAAGCTTGCTTGGTTGGCCAAAAAGGGCGTATGCGTTTTTTCCTGAATATATTCAGGAAAAAACGCATACGCCCTTTTTGGCCAAGTGCATCATTGTGGACGTTCTGCCTCTTTTCCTATGCTTTCAATGCAATTCCAGTCTACCTCCTGAAATCGGTTTCCTGCAATTCTGCCCCGCTTTCAAGTCCTCTTGGCAGCCTTACTTCAGTATATTTTTGGACGATAGCTGTCATTTATAACTCTGCAGGTTTGTGAATTACAGTGCCCCTGAGCTCCTTTCTTCAACTCGCTTTCTTGTGAGCTGGCCACAACACCGCAGGATGGCTTCAGGCCCTAATCTGGTTCCGGCACGGCACGCTGAGCCTTTGGTTATTTCCTCTTCCTGGTGGGAAATGAGAGTTAAATTTGCCCCTCCAGACACCTCCAGCTAGTCTCTCATTGGTTCTCGCTATTCCTGTTCATCTTCCGCAGAAATTGCAAACTGGGCCAAACAGGAGGTTAAAGGCTCTGACTCTCCAAGTGGGGAGAGTGTTAGTAAAGCGTCTGGAATGTTGCACCCGAGTACCAGGGTACGAAAACTGAGACATATTTGAACACGTCTCCCGATCACATGGTTGATCATACTCTAGGTTCCACATGCATGTTTTAGCTGAAGGAAGAATACCTTAAACCTGGGTAGTTGAAACCCGTGGAATGGGTACCATGCAATATGACTTCAAAGGGTCTTCATTTGCTCACCGAACCTCTCCAATCCTATCACTGCTGCGTTTATGTCCCTGTACACATGCTTGATTCTCTTTCGGAGACATAGCAATCCATAGGTTTTAAGATACTTAAGAGTCAGGTACATTCTTAGGCGTTTAATATGCGGTGTTGAGTCCATTTCGTTGAGCAAGGAGTAGCTCTTGTCTATTCCATATTTGGCTTAAGGAACTTTATCTGTGCTCATTTCAATCTCTGGTTTTATGCAGCACCCCAACTCACCTTTACCCTTAAACAAGCATAAGTTGGTTTTCTAAATTTGAGACCCTGTTCTGTTCTGTAATTCAGTTCCTGTGTAGCCAAGTTTACATTCCGTGTATTACTGATATCTTATGATGTTTCTTTTTCTGTGTGACTTATTTCAGTTAGAATCATCGTACCTGAATCCACTCATTGTGCTGCTACGGGCCTGATGACATAGATTTCACTGCTGAGTGATACTGCATTGTACGTAAGTACCACAAGTTCTTTATCCATTTTTCACTTTCTGTGATATTGAACTTGTACGGTAAACGAGGTTCTTGTAAACAGAGGCGTCCCAAACATTGGGGTGGCTGTGTCTTTTTGATTTTAATTTCCCTAAGCTATAGGACCATAAGTGGAAGTGCCCTAGGCTCTGTTGCTTTGTTTTTTAGATGTTTCAGGAAACACCATACACTTCTCCCGAGTGTCTGTTGGCAGTTTACATCCCGCCCATCAGCATAACAAGGCTCCCAGTTCTCCATGGCCTGTCCTGCCTTTCTGGATTTTACACTTTTTTCAGATGGCCCTTTTGACCGGGGGGAAGTGAGACTTCATTGTAGTGCAGATTTCCTTTGCAAGCTTGCTTGGTTGGCCAAAAAGGGCGTATGCGTTTTTTCCTGAATATATTCAGGAAAAAACGCATACGCCCTTTTTGGCCAAGTGCATCATTGTGGACGTTCTGCCTCTTTTCCTATGCTTTCAATGCAATTCCAGTCTACCTCCTGAAATCGGTTTCCTGCAATTCTGCCCCGCTTTCAAGTCCTCTTGGCAGCCTTACTTCAGTATATTTTTGGACGATAGCTGTCATTTATAACTCTGCAGGTTTGTGAATTACAGTGCCCCTGAGCTCCTTTCTTCAACTCGCTTTCTTGTGAGCTGGCCGCAACACCGCAGGATGGCTTCAGGCCCTAATCTGGTTCCGGCACGGCACGCTGAGCCTTTGGTTATTTCCTCTTCCTGGTGGGAAATGAGAGTTAAATTTGCCCGTCCAGACACCTCCAGCTAGTCTCTCATTGGTTCTCGCTATTCCTGTTCATCTTCCGCAGAAATTGCAAACTGGGCCAAACAGGAGGTTAAAGGGACTGACTCTCCAAGTCGGGAGAGTGTTAGTAAAGCGTCTGGAATGTTGCACCCGAGTACCAGGGTACGAAAACTGAGACATATTTGAACACGTCTCCCGATCACATGGTTGATCATACTCTAGGTTCCACATGCATGTTTTAGCTGAAGGAAGAATACCTTAAACCTGGGTAGTTGAAACCCGTGGAATGGGTACCATGCAATATGACTTCAAAGGGTCTTCATTTGCTCACCGAACCTCTCCAATCCTATCACTGCTGCGTTTATGTCCCTGTACACATGCTTGATTCTCTTTCGGAGACATAGCAATCCATAGGTTTTAAGATACTTAAGAGTCAGGTACATTCTTAGGCGTTTAATATGCGGTGTTGAGTCCATTTCGTTGAGCAAGGAGTAGCTCTTGTCTATTCCATATTTGGCTTAAGGAACTTTATCTGTGCTCATTTCAATCTCTGGTTTTATGCAGCACCCCAACTCACCTTTACCCTTAAACAAGCATAAGTTGGTTTTCTAAATTTGAGACCCTGTTCTGTTCTGTAATTCAGTTCCTGTGTAGCCAAGTTTACATTCCGTGTATTACTGATATCTTATGATGTTTCTTTTTCTGTGTGACTTATTTCAGTTAGAATCATCGTACCTGAATCCACTCATTGTGCTGCTACGGGCCTGATGACATAGATTTCACTGCTGAGTGATACTGCATTGTACGTAAGTACCACAAGTTCTTTATCCATTTTTCACTTTCTGTGATATTGAACTTGTACGGTAAACGAGGTTCTTGTAAACAGAGGCGTCCCAAACATTGGGGTGGCTGTGTCTTTTTGATTTTAATTTCCCTAAGCTATAGGACCATAAGTGGAAGTGCCCTAGGCTCTGTTGCTTTGTTTTTTAGATGTTTCAGGAAACACCATACACTTCTCCCGAGTGTCTGTTGGCAGTTTACATCCCGCCCATCAGCATAACAAGGCTCCCAGTTCTCCATGGCCTGTCCTGCCTTTCTGGATTTTACACTTTTTTCAGATGGCCCTTTTGACCGGGGGGAAGTGAGACTTCATTGTAGTGCAGATTTCCTTTGCAAGCTTGCTTGGTTGGCCAAAAAGGGCGTATGCGTTTTTTCCTGAATATATTCAGGAAAAAACGCATACGCCCTTTTTGGCCAAGTGCATCATTGTGGACGTTCTGCCTCTTTTCCTATGCTTTCAATGCAATTCCAGTCTACCTCCTGAAATCGGTTTCCTGCAATTCTGCCCCGCTTTCAAGTCCTCTTGGCAGCCTTACTTCAGTATATTTTTGGACGATAGCTGTCATTTATAACTCTGCAGGTTTGTGAATTACAGTGCCCCTGAGCTCCTTTCTTCAACTCGCTTTCTTGTGAGCTGGCCGCAACACCGCAGGATGGCTTCAGGCCCTAATCTGGTTCCGGCACGGCACGCTGAGCCTTTGGTTATTTCCTCTTCCTGGTGGGAAATGAGAGTTAAATTTGCCCGTCCAGACACCTCCAGCTAGTCTCTCATTGGTTCTCGCTATTCCTGTTCATCTTCCGCAGAAATTGCAAACTGGGCCAAACAGGAGGTTAAAGGGACTGACTCTCCAAGTCGGGAGAGTGTTAGTAAAGCGTCTGGAATGTTGCACCCGAGTACCAGGGTACGAAAACTGAGACATATTTGAACACGTCTCCCGATCACATGGTTGATCATACTCTAGGTTCCACATGCATGTTTTAGCTGAAGGAAGAATACCTTAAACCTGGGTAGTTGAAACCCGTGGAATGGGTACCATGCAATATGACTTCAAAGGGTCTTCATTTGCTCACCGAACCTCTCCAATCCTATCACTGCTGCGTTTATGTCCCTGTACACATGCTTGATTCTCTTTCGGAGACATAGCAATCCATAGGTTTTAAGATACTTAAGAGTCAGGTACATTCTTAGGCGTTTAATATGCGGTGTTGAGTCCATTTCGTTGAGCAAGGAGTAGCTCTTGTGTATTCCATATTTGGCTTAAGGAACTTTATCTGTGCTCATTTCAATCTCTGGTTTTATGCAGCACCCCAACTCACCTTTACCCTTAAACAAGCATAAGTTGGTTTTCTAAATTTGAGACCCTGTTCTGTTCTGTAATTCAGTTCCTGTGTAGCCAAGTTTACATTCCGTGTATTACTGATATCTTATGATGTTTCTTTTTCTGTGTGACTTATTTCAGTTAGAATCATCGTACCTGAATCCACTCATTGTGCTGCTACGGGCCTGATGACATAGATTTCACTGCTGAGTGATACTGCATTGTACGTAAGTACCACAAGTTCTTTATCCATTTTTCACTTTCTGTGATATTGAACTTGTACGGTAAACGAGGTTCTTGTAAACAGAGGCGTCCCAAACATTGGGGTGGCTGTGTCTTTTTGATTTTAATTTCCCTAAGCTATAGGACCATAAGTGGAAGTGCCCTAGGCTCTGTTGCTTTGTTTTTTAGATGTTTCAGGAAACACCATACACTTCTCCCGAGTGTCTGTTGGCAATTTACATCCCGCCCATCAGCATAACAAGGCTCCCAGTTCTCCATGGCCTGTCCTGCCTTTCTGGATTTTACACTTTTTTCAGATGGCCCTTTTGACCGGGGGGAAGTGAGACTTCATTGTAGTGCAGATTTCCTTTGCAAGCTTGCTTGGTTGGCCAAAAAGGGCGTATGCGTTTTTTCCTGAATATATTCAGGAAAAAACGCATACGCCCTTTTTGGCCAAGTGCATCATTGTGGACGTTCTGCCTCTTTTCCTATGCTTTCAATGCAATTCCAGTCTACCTCCTGAAATCGGTTTCCTGCAATTCTGCCCCGCTTTCAAGTCCTCTTGGCAGCCTTACTTCAGTATATTTTTGGACGATAGCTGTCATTTATAACTCTGCAGGTTTGTGAATTACAGTGCCCCTGAGCTCCTTTCTTCAACTCGCTTTCTTGTGAGCTGGCCACAACACCGCAGGATGGCTTCAGGCCCTAATCTGGTTCCGGCACGGCACGCTGAGCCTTTGGTTATTTCCTCTTCCTGGTGGGAAATGAGAGTTAAATTTGCCCCTCCAGACACCTCCAGCTAGTCTCTCATTGGTTCTCGCTATTCCTGTTCATCTTCCGCAGAAATTGCAAACTGGGCCAAACAGGAGGTTAAAGGCTCTGACTCTCCAAGTGGGGAGAGTGTTAGTAAAGCGTCTGGAATGTTGCACCCGAGTACCAGGGTACGAAAACTGAGACATATTTGAACACGTCTCCCGATCACATGGTTGATCATACTCTAGGTTCCACATGCATGTTTTAGCTGAAGGAAGAATACCTTAAACCTGGGTAGTTGAAACCCGTGGAATGGGTACCATGCAATATGACTTCAAAGGGTCTTCATTTGCTCACCGAACCTCTCCAATCCTATCACTGCTGCGTTTATGTCCCTGTACACATGCTTGATTCTCTTTCGGAGACATAGCAATCCATAGGTTTTAAGATACTTAAGAGTCAGGTACATTCTTAGGCGTTTAATATGCGGTGTTGAGTCCATTTCGTTGAGCAAGGAGTAGCTCTTGTCTATTCCATATTTGGCTTAAGGAACTTTATCTGTGCTCATTTCAATCTCTGGTTTTATGCAGCACCCCAACTCACCTTTACCCTTAAACAAGCATAAGTTGGTTTTCTAAATTTGAGACCCTGTTCTGTTCTGTAATTCAGTTCCTGTGTAGCCAAGTTTACATTCCGTGTATTACTGATATCTTATGATGTTTCTTTTTCTGTGTGACTTATTTCAGTTAGAATCATCGTACCTGAATCCACTCATTGTGCTGCTACGGGCCTGATGACATAGATTTCACTGCTGAGTGATACTGCATTGTACGTAAGTACCACAAGTTCTTTATCCATTTTTCACTTTCTGTGATATTGAACTTGTACGGTAAACGAGGTTCTTGTAAACAGAGGCGTCCCAAACATTGGGGTGGCTGTGTCTTTTTGATTTTAATTTCCCTAAGCTATAGGACCATAAGTGGAAGTGCCCTAGGCTCTGTTGCTTTGTTTTTTAGATGTTTCAGGAAACACCATACACTTCTCCCGAGTGTCTGTTGGCAGTTTACATCCCGCCCATCAGCATAACAAGGCTCCCAGTTCTCCATGGCCTGTCCTGCCTTTCTGGATTTTACACTTTTTTCAGATGGCCCTTTTGACCGGGGGGAAGTGAGACTTCATTGTAGTGCAGATTTCCTTTGCAAGCTTGCTTGGTTGGCCAAAAAGGGCGTATGCGTTTTTTCCTGAATATATTCAGGAAAAAACGCATACGCCCTTTTTGGCCAAGTGCATCATTGTGGACGTTCTGCCTCTTTTCCTATGCTTTCAATGCAATTCCAGTCTACCTCCTGAAATCGGTTTCCTGCAATTCTGCCCCGCTTTCAAGTCCTCTTGGCAGCCTTACTTCAGTATATTTTTGGACGATAGCTGTCATTTATAACTCTGCAGGTTTGTGAATTACAGTGCCCCTGAGCTCCTTTCTTCAACTCGCTTTCTTGTGAGCTGGCCGCAACACCGCAGGATGGCTTCAGGCCCTAATCTGGTTCCGGCACGGCACGCTGAGCCTTTGGTTATTTCCTCTTCCTGGTGGGAAATGAGAGTTAAATTTGCCCCTCCAGACACCTCCAGCTAGTCTCTCATTGGTTCTCGCTATTCCTGTTCATCTTCCGCAGAAATTGCAAACTGGGCCAAACAGGAGGTTAAAGGGACTGACTCTCCAAGTCGGGAGAGTGTTAGTAAAGCGTCTGGAATGTTGCACCCGAGTACCAGGGTACGAAAACTGAGACATATTTGAACACGTCTCCCGATCACATGGTTGATCATACTCTAGGTTCCACATGCATGTTTTAGCTGAAGGAAGAATACCTTAAACCTGGGTAGTTGAAACCCGTGGAATGGGTACCATGCAATATGACTTCAAAGGGTCTTCATTTGCTCACCGAACCTCTCCAATCCTATCACTGCTGCGTTTATGTCCCTGTACACATGCTTGATTCTCTTTCGGAGACATAGCAATCCATAGGTTTTAAGATACTTAAGAGTCAGGTACATTCTTAGGCGTTTAATATGCGGTGTTGAGTCCATTTCGTTGAGCAAGGAGTAGCTCTTGTCTATTCCATATTTGGCTTAAGGAACTTTATCTGTGCTCATTTCAATCTCTGGTTTTATGCAGCACCCCAACTCACCTTTACCCTTAAACAAGCATAAGTTGGTTTTCTAAATTTGAGACCCTGTTCTGTTCTGTAATTCAGTTCCTGTGTAGCCAAGTTTACATTCCGTGTATTACTGATATCTTATGATGTTTCTTTTTCTGTGTGACTTATTTCAGTTAGAATCATCGTACCTGAATCCACTCATTGTGCTGCTACGGGCCTGATGACATAGATTTCACTGCTGAGTGATACTGCATTGTACGTAAGTACCACAAGTTCTTTATCCATTTTTCACTTTCTGTGATATTGAACTTGTACGGTAAACGAGGTTCTTGTAAACAGAGGCGTCCCAAACATTGGGGTGGCTGTGTCTTTTTGATTTTAATTTCCCTAAGCTATAGGACCATAAGTGGAAGTGCCCTAGGCTCTGTTGCTTTGTTTTTTAGATGTTTCAGGAAACACCATACACTTCTCCCGAGTGTCTGTTGGCAGTTTACATCCCGCCCATCAGCATAACAAGGCTCCCAGTTCTCCATGGCCTGTCCTGCCTTTCTGGATTTTACACTTTTTTCAGATGGCCCTTTTGACCGGGGGGAAGTGAGACTTCATTGTAGTGCAGATTTCCTTTGCAAGCTTGCTTGGTTGGCCAAAAAGGGCGTATGCGTTTTTTCCTGAATATATTCAGGAAAAAACGCATACGCCCTTTTTGGCCAAGTGCATCATTGTGGACGTTCTGCCTCTTTTCCTATGCTTTCAATGCAATTCCAGTCTACCTCCTGAAATCGGTTTCCTGCAATTCTGCCCCGCTTTCAAGTCCTCTTGGCAGCCTTACTTCAGTATATTTTTGGACGATAGCTGTCATTTATAACTCTGCAGGTTTGTGAATTACAGTGCCCCTGAGCTCCTTTCTTCAACTCGCTTTCTTGTGAGCTGGCCACAACACCGCAGGATGGCTTCAGGCCCTAATCTGGTTCCGGCACGGCACGCTGAGCCTTTGGTTATTTCCTCTTCCTGGTGGGAAATGAGAGTTAAATTTGCCCCTCCAGACACCTCCAGCTAGTCTCTCATTGGTTCTCGCTATTCCTGTTCATCTTCCGCAGAAATTGCAAACTGGGCCAAACAGGAGGTTAAAGGCTCTGACTCTCCAAGTGGGGAGAGTGTTAGTAAAGCGTCTGGAATGTTGCACCCGAGTACCAGGGTACGAAAACTGAGACATATTTGAACACGTCTCCCGATCACATGGTTGATCATACTCTAGGTTCCACATGCATGTTTTAGCTGAAGGAAGAATACCTTAAACCTGGGTAGTTGAAACCCGTGGAATGGGTACCATGCAATATGACTTCAAAGGGTCTTCATTTGCTCACCGAACCTCTCCAATCCTATCACTGCTGCGTTTATGTCCCTGTACACATGCTTGATTCTCTTTCGGAGACATAGCAATCCATAGGTTTTAAGATACTTAAGAGTCAGGTACATTCTTAGGCGTTTAATATGCGGTGTTGAGTCCATTTCGTTGAGCAAGGAGTAGCTCTTGTCTATTCCATATTTGGCTTAAGGAACTTTATCTGTGCTCATTTCAATCTCTGGTTTTATGCAGCACCCCAACTCACCTTTACCCTTAAACAAGCATAAGTTGGTTTTCTAAATTTGAGACCCTGTTCTGTTCTGTAATTCAGTTCCTGTGTAGCCAAGTTTACATTCCGTGTATTACTGATATCTTATGATGTTTCTTTTTCTGTGTGACTTATTTCAGTTAGAATCATCGTACCTGAATCCACTCATTGTGCTGCTACG
Organism: Globicephala melas; assembly: GCF_963455315.2. Lineage (NCBI taxonomy): Eukaryota > Metazoa > Chordata > Mammalia > Artiodactyla > Delphinidae > Globicephala > Globicephala melas. Next base: position 244,647 of record NW_027207453.1, on the reverse strand, counting down.
GGCCTGATGACATAGATTTCACTGCTGAGTGATACTGCATTGTACGTAAGTACCACAAGTTCTTTATCCATTTTTCACTTTCTGTGATATTGAACTTGTACGGTAAACGAGGTTCTTGTAAACAGAGGCGTCCCAAACATTGGGGTGGCTGTGTCTTTTTGATTTTAATTTCCCTAAGCTATAGGACCATAAGTGGAAGTGCCCTAGGCTCTGTTGCTTTGTTTTTTAGATGTTTCAGGAAACACCATACACTTCTCCCGAGTGTCTGTTGGCAGTTTACATCCCGCCCATCAGCATAACAAGGCTCCCAGTTCTCCATGGCCTGTCCTGCCTTTCTGGATTTTACACTTTTTTCAGATGGCCCTTTTGACCGGGGGGAAGTGAGACTTCATTGTAGTGCAGATTTCCTTTGCAAGCTTGCTTGGTTGGCCAAAAAGGGCGTATGCGTTTTTTCCTGAATATATTCAGGAAAAAACGCATACGCCCTTTTTGGCCAAGTGCATCATTGTGGACGTTCTGCCTCTTTTCCTATGCTTTCAATGCAATTCCAGTCTACCTCCTGAAATCGGTTTCCTGCAATTCTGCCCCGCTTTCAAGTCCTCTTGGCAGCCTTACTTCAGTATATTTTTGGACGATAGCTGTCATTTATAACTCTGCAGGTTTGTGAATTACAGTGCCCCTGAGCTCCTTTCTTCAACTCGCTTTCTTGTGAGCTGGCCGCAACACCGCAGGATGGCTTCAGGCCCTAATCTGGTTCCGGCACGGCACGCTGAGCCTTTGGTTATTTCCTCTTCCTGGTGGGAAATGAGAGTTAAATTTGCCCGTCCAGACACCTCCAGCTAGTCTCTCATTGGTTCTCGCTATTCCTGTTCATCTTCCGCAGAAATTGCAAACTGGGCCAAACAGGAGGTTAAAGGGACTGACTCTCCAAGTCGGGAGAGTGTTAGTAAAGCGTCTGGAATGTTGCACCCGAGTACCAGGGTACGAAAACTGAGACATATTTGAACACGTCTCCCGATCACATGGTTGATCATACTCTAGGTTCCACATGCATGTTTTAGCTGAAGGAAGAATACCTTAAACCTGGGTAGTTGAAACCCGTGGAATGGGTACCATGCAATATGACTTCAAAGGGTCTTCATTTGCTCACCGAACCTCTCCAATCCTATCACTGCTGCGTTTATGTCCCTGTACACATGCTTGATTCTCTTTCGGAGACATAGCAATCCATAGGTTTTAAGATACTTAAGAGTCAGGTACATTCTTAGGCGTTTAATATGCGGTGTTGAGTCCATTTCGTTGAGCAAGGAGTAGCTCTTGTCTATTCCATATTTGGCTTAAGGAACTTTATCTGTGCTCATTTCAATCTCTGGTTTTATGCAGCACCCCAACTCACCTTTACCCTTAAACAAGCATAAGTTGGTTTTCTAAATTTGAGACCCTGTTCTGTTCTGTAATTCAGTTCCTGTGTAGCCAAGTTTACATTCCGTGTATTACTGATATCTTATGATGTTTCTTTTTCTGTGTGACTTATTTCAGTTAGAATCATCGTACCTGAATCCACTCATTGTGCTGCTACGGGCCTGATGACATAGATTTCACTGCTGAGTGATACTGCATTGTACGTAAGTACCACAAGTTCTTTATCCATTTTTCACTTTCTGTGATATTGAACTTGTACGGTAAACGAGGTTCTTGTAAACAGAGGCGTCCCAAACATTGGGGTGGCTGTGTCTTTTTGATTTTAATTTCCCTAAGCTATAGGACCATAAGTGGAAGTGCCCTAGGCTCTGTTGCTTTGTTTTTTAGATGTTTCAGGAAACACCATACACTTCTCCCGAGTGTCTGTTGGCAGTTTACATCCCGCCCATCAGCATAACAAGGCTCCCAGTTCTCCATGGCCTGTCCTGCCTTTCTGGATTTTACACTTTTTTCAGATGGCCCTTTTGACCGGGGGGAAGTGAGACTTCATTGTAGTGCAGATTTCCTTTGCAAGCTTGCTTGGTTGGCCAAAAAGGGCGTATGCGTTTTTTCCTGAATATATTCAGGAAAAAACGCATACGCCCTTTTTGGCCAAGTGCATCATTGTGGACGTTCTGCCTCTTTTCCTATGCTTTCAATGCAATTCCAGTCTACCTCCTGAAATCGGTTTCCTGCAATTCTGCCCCGCTTTCAAGTCCTCTTGGCAGCCTTACTTCAGTATATTTTTGGACGATAGCTGTCATTTATAACTCTGCAGGTTTGTGAATTACAGTGCCCCTGAGCTCCTTTCTTCAACTCGCTTTCTTGTGAGCTGGCCGCAACACCGCAGGATGGCTTCAGGCCCTAATCTGGTTCCGGCACGGCACGCTGAGCCTTTGGTTATTTCCTCTTCCTGGTGGGAAATGAGAGTTAAATTTGCCCGTCCAGACACCTCCAGCTAGTCTCTCATTGGTTCTCGCTATTCCTGTTCATCTTCCGCAGAAATTGCAAACTGGGCCAAACAGGAGGTTAAAGGCGCTGACTCTCCAAGTGGGGAGAGTGTTAGTAAAGCGTCTGGAATGTTGCACCCGAGTACCAGGGTACGAAAACTGAGACATATTTGAACACGTCTCCCGATCACATGGTTGATCATACTCTAGGTTCCACATGCATGTTTTAGCTGAAGGAAGAATACCTTAAACCTGGGTAGTTGAAACCCGTGGCATGGGTACCATGCAATATGACTTCAAAGGGTCTTCATTTGCTCACCGAACCTCTCCAATCCTATCACTGCTGCGTTTATGTCCCTGTACACATGCTTGATTCTCTTTCGGAGACATAGCAATCCATAGGTTTTAAGATACTTAAGAGTCAGGTACATTCTTAGGCGTTTAATATGCGGTGTTGAGTCCATTTCGTTGAGCAAGGAGTAGCTCTTGTCTATTCCATATTTGGCTTAAGGAACTTTATCTGTGCTCATTTCAATCTCTGGTTTTATGCAGCACCCCAACTCACCTTTACCCTTAAACAAGCATAAGTTGGTTTTCTAAATTTGAGACCCTGTTCTGTTCTGTAATTCAGTTCCTGTGTAGCCAAGTTTACATTCCGTGTATTACTGATATCTTATGATGTTTCTTTTTCTGTGTGACTTATTTCAGTTAGAATCATCGTACCTGAATCCACTCATTGTGCTGCTACGGGCCTGATGACATAGATTTCACTGCTGAGTGATACTGCATTGTACGTAAGTACCACAAGTTCTTTATCCATTTTTCACTTTCTGTGATATTGAACTTGTACGGTAAACGAGGTTCTTGTAAACAGAGGCGTCCCAAACATTGGGGTGGCTGTGTCTTTTTGATTTTAATTTCCCTAAGCTATAGGACCATAAGTGGAAGTGCCCTAGGCTCTGTTGCTTTGTTTTTTAGATGTTTCAGGAAACACCATACACTTCTCCCGAGTGTCTGTTGGCAGTTTACATCCCGCCCATCAGCATAACAAGGCTCCCAGTTCTCCATGGCCTGTCCTGCCTTTCTGGATTTTACACTTTTTTCAGATGGCCCTTTTGACCGGGGGGAAGTGAGACTTCATTGTAGTGCAGATTTCCTTTGCAAGCTTGCTTGGTTGGCCAAAAAGGGCGTATGCGTTTTTTCCTGAATATATTCAGGAAAAAACGCATACGCCCTTTTTGGCCAAGTGCATCATTGTGGACGTTCTGCCTCTTTTCCTATGCTTTCAATGCAATTCCAGTCTACCTCCTGAAATCGGTTTCCTGCAATTCTGCCCCGCTTTCAAGTCCTCTTGGCAGCCTTACTTCAGTATATTTTTGGACGATAGCTGTCATTTATAACTCTGCAGGTTTGTGAATTACAGTGCCCCTGAGCTCCTTTCTTCAACTCGCTTTCTTGTGAGCTGGCCGCAACACCGCAGGATGGCTTCAGGCCCTAATCTGGTTCCGGCACGGCACGCTGAGCCTTTGGTTATTTCCTCTTCCTGGTGGGAAATGAGAGTTAAATTTGCCCGTCCAGACACCTCCAGCTAGTCTCTCATTGGTTCTCGCTATTCCTGTTCATCTTCCGCAGAAATTGCAAACTGGGCCAAACAGGAGGTTAAAGGCGCTGACTCTCCAAGTGGGGAGAGTGTTAGTAAAGCGTCTGGAATGTTGCACCCGAGTACCAGGGTACGAAAACTGAGACATATTTGAACACGTCTCCCGATCACATGGTTGATCATACTCTAGGTTCCACATGCATGTTTTAGCTGAAGGAAGAATACCTTAAACCTGGGTAGTTGAAACCCGTGGCATGGGTACCATGCAATATGACTTCAAAGGGTCTTCATTTGCTCACCGAACCTCTCCAATCCTATCACTGCTGCGTTTATGTCCCTGTACACATGCTTGATTCTCTTTCGGAGACATAGCAATCCATAGGTTTTAAGATACTTAAGAGTCAGGTACATTCTTAGGCGTTTAATATGCGGTGTTGAGTCCATTTCGTTGAGCAAGGAGTAGCTCTTGTCTATTCCATATTTGGCTTAAGGAACTTTATCTGTGCTCATTTCAATCTCTGGTTTTATGCAGCACCCCAACTCACCTTTACCCTTAAACAAGCATAAGTTGGTTTTCTAAATTTGAGACCCTGTTCTGTTCTGTAATTCAGTTCCTGTGTAGCCAAGTTTACATTCCGTGTATTACTGATATCTTATGATGTTTCTTTTTCTGTGTGACTTATTTCAGTTAGAATCATCGTACCTGAATCCACTCATTGTGCTGCTACGGGCCTGATGACATAGATTTCACTGCTGAGTGATACTGCATTGTACGTAAGTACCACAAGTTCTTTATCCATTTTTCACTTTCTGTGATATTGAACTTGTACGGTAAACGAGGTTCTTGTAAACAGAGGCGTCCCAAACATTGGGGTGGCTGTGTCTTTTTGATTTTAATTTCCCTAAGCTATAGGACCATAAGTGGAAGTGCCCTAGGCTCTGTTGCTTTGTTTTTTAGATGTTTCAGGAAACACCATACACTTCTCCCGAGTGTCTGTTGGCAGTTTACATCCCGCCCATCAGCATAACAAGGCTCCCAGTTCTCCATGGCCTGTCCTGCCTTTCTGGATTTTACACTTTTTTCAGATGGCCCTTTTGACCAGGGGGAAGTGAGACTTCATTGTAGTGCAGATTTCCTTTGCAAGCTTGCTTGGTTGGCCAAAAAGGGCGTATGCGTTTTTTCCTGAATATATTCAGGAAAAAACGCATACGCCCTTTTTGGCCAAGTGCATCATTGTGGACGTTCTGCCTCTTTTCCTATGCTTTCAATGCAATTCCAGTCTACCTCCTGAAATCGGTTTCCTGCAATTCTGCCCCGCTTTCAAGTCCTCTTGGCAGCCTTACTTCAGTATATTTTTGGACGATAGCTGTCATTTATAACTCTGCAGGTTTGTGAATTACAGTGCCCCTGAGCTCCTTTCTTCAACTCGCTTTCTTGTGAGCTGGCCGCAACACCGCAGGATGGCTTCAGGCCCTAATCTGGTTCCGGCACGGCACGCTGAGCCTTTGGTTATTTCCTCTTCCTGGTGGGAAATGAGAGTTAAATTTGCCCCTCCAGACACCTCCAGCTAGTCTCTCATTGGTTCTCGCTATTCCTGTTCATCTTCCGCAGAAATTGCAAACTGGGCCAAACAGGAGGTTAAAGGGACAGACTCTCCAAGTCGGGAGAGTGTTAGTAAAGCGTCTGGAATGTTGCACCCGAGTACCAGGGTACGAAAACTGAGACATATTTGAACACGTCTCCCGATCACATGGTTGATCATACTCTAGGTTCCACATGCATGTTTTAGCTGAAGGAAGAATACCTTAAACCTGGGTAGTTGAAACCCGTGGCATGGGTACCATGCAATATGACTTCAAAGGGTCTTCATTTGCTCACCGAACCTCTCCAATCCTATCACTGCTGCGTTTATGTCCCTGTACACATGCTTCATTCTCTTTCGGAGACATAGCAATCCATACGTTTTAAGATACTTAAGAGTCAGGTACATTCTTAGGCGTTTAATATGCGGTGTTGAGTCCATTTCGTTGAGCAAGGAGTAGCTCTTGTCTATTCCATATTTGGCTTAAGGAACTTTATCTGTGCTCATTTCAATCTCTGGTTTTATGCAGCACCCCAACTCACCTTTACCCTTAAACAAGCATAAGTTGGTTTTCTAAATTTGAGACCCTGTTCTGTTCTGTAATTCAGTTCCTGTGTAGCCAAGTTTACATTCCGTGTATTACTGATATCTTATGATGTTTCTTTTTCTGTGTGACTTATTTCAGTTAGAATCATCGTACCTGAATCCACTCATTGTGCTGCTACGGGCCTGATGACATAGATTTCACTGCTGAGTGATACTGCATTGTACGTAAGTACCACAAGTTCTTTATCCATTTTTCACTTTCTGTGATATTGAACTTGTACGGTAAACGAGGTTCTTGTAAACAGAGGCGTCCCAAACATTGGGGTGGCTGTGTCTTTTTGATTTTAATTTCCCTAAGCTATAGGACCATAAGTGGAAGTGCCCTAGGCTCTGTTGCTTTGTTTTTTAGATGTTTCAGGAAACACCATACACTTCTCCCGAGTGTCAGTTGGCAGTTTACATCCCGCCCATCAGCATATCAAGGCTCCCAGTTCTCCATGGCCTGTCCTGCCTTTCTGGATTTTACACTTTCTTCAGATGGCCCTTTTGACCGGGGGGAAGTGAGACTTCATTGTAGTGCAGATTTCCTTTGCAAGCTTGCTTGGTTGGCCAAAAAGGGCGTATGCGTTTTTTCCTGAATATATTCAGGAAAAAACGCATACGCCCTTTTTGGCCAAGTGCATCATTGTGGACGTTCTGCCTCTTTTCCTATGCTTTCAATGCAATTCCAGTCTACCTCCTGAAATCGGTTTCCTGCAATTCTGCCCCGCTTTCAAGTCCTCTTGGCAGCCTTACTTCAGTATATTTTTGGACGATAGCTGTCATTTATAACTCTGCAGGTTTGTGAATTACAGTGCCCCTGAGCTCCTTTCTTCAACTCGCTTTCTTGTGAGCTGGCCGCAACACCGCAGGATGGCTTCAGGCCCTAATCTGGTTCCGGCACGGCACGCTGAGCCTTTGGTTATTTCCTCTTCCTGGTGGGAAATGAGAGTTAAATTTGCCCGTCCAGACACCTCCAGCTAGTCTCTCATTGGTTCTCGCTATTCCTGTTCATCTTCCGCAGAAATTGCAAACTGGGCCAAACAGGAGGTTAAAGGGACAGACTCTCCAAGTCGGGAGAGTGTTAGTAAAGCGTCTGGAATGTTGCACCCGAGTACCAGGGTACGAAAACTGAGACATATTTGAACACGTCTCCCGATCACATGGTTGATCATACTCTAGGTTCCACATGCATGTTTTAGCTGAAGGAAGAATACCTTAAACCTGGGTAGTTGAAACCCGTGGCATGGGTACCATGCAATATGACTTCAAAGGGTCTTCATTTGCTCACCGAACCTCTCCAATCCTATCACTGCTGCGTTTATGTCCCTGTACACATGCTTGATTCTCTTTCGGAGACATAGCAATCCATAGGTTTTAAGATACTTAAGAGTCAGGTACATTCTTAGGCGTTTAATATGCGGTGTTGAGTCCATTTCGTTGAGCAAGGAGTAGCTCTTGTCTATTCCATATTTGGCTTAAGGAACTTTATCTGTGCTCATTTCAATCTCTGGTTTTATGCAGCACCCCAACTCACCTTTACCCTTAAACAAGCATAAGTTGGTTTTCTAAATTTGAGACCCTGTTCTGTTCTGTAATTCAGTTCCTGTGTAGCCAAGTTTACATTCCGTGTATTACTGATATCTTATGATGTTTCTTTTTCTGTGTGACTTATTTCAGTTAGAATCATCGTACCTGAATCCACTCATTGTGCTGCTACGGGCCTGATGACATAGATTTCACTGCTGAGTGATACTGCATTGTACGTAAGTACCACAAGTTCTTTATCCATTTTTCACTTTCTGTGATATTGAACTTGTACGGTAAACGAGGTTCTTGTAAACAGAGGCGTCCCAAACATTGGGGTGGCTGTGTCTTTTTGATTTTAATTTCCCTAAGCTATAGGACCATAAGTGGAAGTGACCTAGGCTCTGTTGCTTTGTTTTTTAGATGTTTCAGGAAACACCATACACTTCTCCCGAGTGTCAGTTGGCAGTTTACATCCCGCCCATCAGCATAACAAGGCTTCCAGTTCTCCATGGCCTGTCCTGCCTTTCTGGATTTTACACTTTTTTCAGATGGCCCTTTTGACCGGGGGGACGTGAGACTTCATTGTAGTGCAGATTTCCTTTGCAAGCTTGCTTGGTTGGCCAAAAAGGGCGTATGCGTTTTTTCCTGAATATATTCAGGAAAAAACGCATACGCCCTTTTTGGCCAAGTGCATCATTGTGGACGTTCTGCCTCTTTTCCTATGCTTTCAATGCAATTCCAGTCTACCTCCTGAAATCGGTTTCCTGCAATTCTGCCCCGCTTTCAAGTCCTCTTGGCAGCCTTACTTCAGTATATTTTTGGACGATAGCTGTCATTTATAACTCTGCAGGTTTGTGAATTACAGTGCCCCTGAGCTCCTTTCTTCAACTCGCTTTCTTGTGAGCTGGCCGCAACACCGCAGGATGGCTTCAGGCCCTAATCTGGTTCCGGCACGGCACGCTGAGCCTTTGGTTATTTCCTCTTCCTGGTGGGAAATGAGAGTTAAATTTGCCCGTCCAGACACCTCCAGCTAGTCTCTCATTGGTTCTCGCTATTCCTGTTCATCTTCCGCAGAAATTGCAAACTGGGCCAAACAGGAGGTTAAAGGGACTGACTCTCCAAGTCGGGAGAGTGTTAGTAAAGCGTCTGGAATGTTGCACCCGAGTACCAGGGTACGAAAACTGAGACATATTTGAACACGTCTCCCGATCACATGGTTGATCATACTCTAGGTTCCACATGCATGTTTTAGCTGAAGGAAGAATACCTTAAACCTGGGTAGTTGAAACCCGTGGAATGGGTACCATGCAATATGACTTCAAAGGGTCTTCATTTGCTCACCGAACCTCTCCAATCCTATCACTGCTGCGTTTATGTCCCTGTACACATGCTTGATTCTCTTTCGGAGACATAGCAATCCATAGGTTTTAAGATACTTAAGAGTCAGGTACATTCTTAGGCGTTTAATATGCGGTGTTGAGTCCATTTCGTTGAGCAAGGAGTAGCTCTTGTCTATTCCATATTTGGCTTAAGGAACTTTATCTGTGCTCATTTCAATCTCTGGTTTTATGCAGCACCCCAACTCACCTTTACCCTTAAACAAGCATAAGTTGGTTTTCTAAATTTGAGACCCTGTTCTGTTCTGTAATTCAGTTCCTGTGTAGCCAAGTTTACATTCCGTGTATTACTGATATCTTATGATGTTTCTTTTTCTGTGTGACTTATTTCAGTTAGAATCATCGTACCTGAATCCACTCATTGTGCTGCTACGGGCCTGATGACATAGATTTCACTGCTGAGTGATACTGCATTGTACGTAAGTACCACAAGTTCTTTATCCATTTTTCACTTTCTGTGATATTGAACTTGTACGGTAAACGAGGTTCTTGTAAACAGAGGCGTCCCAAACATTGGGGTGGCTGTGTCTTTTTGATTTTAATTTCCCTAAGCTATAGGACCATAAGTGGAAGTGCCCTAGGCTCTGTTGCTTTGTTTTTTAGATGTTTCAGGAAACACCATACACTTCTCCCGAGTGTCAGTTGGCAGTTTACATCCCGCCCATCAGCATAACAAGGCTTCCAGTTCTCCATGGCCTGTCCTGCCTTTCTGGATTTTACACTTTTTTCAGATGGCCCTTTTGACCGGGGGGAAGTGAGACTTCATTGTAGTGTAGATTTCCTTTGCAAGCTTGCTTGGTTGGCCAAAAAGTGCGTATGCGTTTTTTCCTGAATATATTCAGGAAAAAACGCATACGCCCTTTTTGGCCAAGTGCATCATTGTGGACGTTCTGCCTCTTTTCCTATGCTTTCAATGCAATTCCAGTCTACCTCCTGAAATCGGTTTCCTGCAATTCTGCCCCGCTTTCAAGTCCTCTTGGCAGCCTTACTTCAGTATATTTTTGGACGATAGCTGTCATTTATAACTCTGCAGGTTTGTGAATTACAGTGCCCCTGAGCTCCTTTCTTCAACTCGTTTTCTTGTGAGCTGGCCGCAACACCGCAGGATGGCTTCAGGCCCTAATCTGGTTCCGGCACGGCACGCTGAGCCTTTGGTTATTTCCTCTTCCTGGTGGGAAATGAGAGTTAAATTTGCCCGTCCAGACACCTCCAGCTAGTCTCTCATTGGTTCTCGCTATTCCTGTTCATCTTCCGCAGAAATTGCAAACTGGGCCAAACAGGAGGTTAAAGGGACAGACTCTCCAGGTCGGGAGAGTGTTAGTAAAGCGTCTGGAATGTTGCACCCGAGTACCAGGGCACGAAAACTGAGACATATTTGAACACGTCTCCCGATCACATGGTTGATCATACTCTAGGTTCCACATGCATGTTTTAGCTGAAGGAAGAATACCTTAAACCTGGGTAGTTGAAACCCGTGGAATGGGTACCATGCAATATGACTTCAAAGGGTCTTCATTTGCTCACCGAACCTCTCCAATCCTATCACTGCTGCGTTTATGTCCCTGTACACATGCTTGATTCTCTTTCGGAGACATAGCAATCCATAGGTTTTAAGATACTTAAGAGTCAGGTACATTCTTAGGCGTTTAATATGCGGTGTTGAGTCCATTTCGTTGAACAAGGAGTAGCTCTTGTCTATTCCATATTTGGCTTAAGGAACTTTATCTGTGCTCATTTCAATCTCTGGTTTTATGCAGCACCCCAACTCACCTTTACCCTTAAACAAGCATAAGTTGGTTTTCTAAATTTGAGACCCTGTTCTGTTCTGTAATTCAGTTCCTGTGTAGCCAAGTTTACATTCCGTGTATTACTGATATCTTATGATGTTTCTTTTTCTGTGTGACTTATTTCAGTTAGAATCATCGTACCTGAATCCACTCATTGTGCTGCTACGGGCCTGATGACATAGATTTCACTGCTGAGTGATACTGCATTGTACGTAAGTACCACAAGTTCTTTATCCATTTTTCACTTTCTGTGATATTGAACTTGTACGGTAAACGAGGTTCTTGTAAACAGAGGCGTCCCAAACATTGGGGTGGCTGTGTCTTTTTGATTTTAATTTCCCTAAGCTATAGGACCATAAGTGGAAGTGCCCTAGGCTCTGTTACTTTGTTTTTTAGATGTTTCAGGAAACACCATACACTTCTCCCGAGTGTCTGTTGGCAGTTTACATCCCGCCCATCAGCATAACAAGGCTCCCAGTTCTCCATGGCCTGTCCTGCCTTTCTGGATTTTACACTTTTTTCAGATGGCCCTTTTGACCGGGGGGAAGTGAGACTTCATTGTAGTGCAGATTTCCTTTGCAAGCTTGCTTGGTTGGCCAAAAAGGGCGTATGCGTTTTTTCCTGAATATATTCAGGAAAAAACGCATACGCCCTTTTTGGCCAAGTGCATCATTGTGGACGTTCTGCCTCTTTTCCTATGCTTTCAATGCAATTCCAGTCTACCTCCTGAAATCGGTTTCCTGCAATTCTGCCCCGCTTTCAAGTCCTCTTGGCAGCCTTACTTCAGTATATTTTTGGACGATAGCTGTCATTTATAACTCTGCAGGTTTGTGAATTACAGTGCCCCTGAGCTCCTTTCTTCAACTCGCTTTCTTGTGAGCTGGCCGCAACACCGCAGGATGGCTTCAGGCCCTAATCTGGTTCCGGCACGGCACGCTGAGCCTTTGGTTATTTCCTCTTCCTGGTGGGAAATGAGAGTTAAATTTGCCCGTCCAGACACCTCCAGCTAATCTCTCATTGGTTCTCGCTATTCCTGTTCATCTTCCGCAGAAATTGCAAACTGGGCCAAACAGGAGGTTAAAGGGACTGACTCTCCAAGTGGGGAGAGTGTTAGTAAAGCGTCTGGAATGTTGCACCCGAGTACCAGGGTACGAAAACTGAGACATATTTGAACACGTCTCCCGATCACATGGTTGATCATACTCTAGGTTCCACATGCATGTTTTAGCTGAAGGAAGAATACCTTAAACCTGGGTAGTTGAAACCCGTGGAATGGGTACCATGCAATATGACTTCAAAGGGTCTTCATTTGCTCACCGAACCTCTCCAATCCTATCACTGCTGCGTTTATGTCCCTGTACACATGCTTGATTCTCTTTCGGAGACATAGCAATCCATAGGTTTTAAGATACTTAAGAGTCAGGTACATTCTTAGGCGTTTAATATGCGGTGTTGAGTCCATTTCGTTGAGCAAGGAGTAGCTCTTGTCTATTCCATATTTGGCTTAAGGAACTTTATCTGTGCTCATTTCTATCTCTGGTTTTATGCAGCACCCCAACTCACCTTTACCCTTAAACAAGCATAAGTTGGTTTTCTAAATTTGAGACCCTGTTCTGTTCTGTAATTCAGTTCCTGTGTAGCCAAGTTTACATTCCGTGTATTACTGATATCTTATGATGTTTCTTTTTCTGTGTGACTTATTTCAGTTAGAATCATCGTACCTGAATCCACTCATTGTGCTGCTACGGGCCTGATGACATAGATTTCACTGCTGAGTGATACTGCATTGTACGTAAGTACCACAAGTTCTTTATCCATTTTTCACTTTCTGTGATATTGAACTTGTACGGTAAACGAGGTTCTTGTAAACAGAGGCGTCCCAAACATTGGGGTGGCTGTGTCTTTTTGATTTTAATTTCCCTAAGCTATAGGACCATAATGGAAGTGCCCTAGGCTCTGTTGCTTTGTTTTTTAGATGTTTCAGGAAACACCATACACTTCTCCCGAGTGTCTGTTGGCAGTTTACATCCCGCCCATCAGCATAACAAGGCTCCCAGTTCTCCATGGCCTGTCCTGCCTTTCTGGATTTTACACTTTTTTCAGATGGCCCTTTTGACCGGGGGGAAGTGAGACTTCATTGTAGTGCAGATTTCCTTTGCAAGCTTGCTTGGTTGGCCAAAAAGGGCGTATGCGTTTTTTCCTGAATATATTCAGGAAAAAACGCATACGCCCTTTTTGGCCAAGTGCATCATTGTGGACGTTCTGCCTCTTTTCCTATGCTTTCAATGCAATTCCAGTCTACCTCCTGAAATCGGATTCCTGCAATTCTGCCCCGCTTTCAAGTCCTCTTGGCAGCCTTACTTCAGTATATTTTTGGACGATAGCTGTCATTTATAACTCTGCAGGTTTGTGAATTACAGTGCCCCTGAGCTCCTTTCTTCAACTCGCTTTCTTGTGAGCTGGCCGCAACACCGCAGGATGGCTTCAGGCCCTAATCTGGTTCCGGCACGGCACGCTGAGCCTTTGGTTATTTCCTCTTCCTGGTGGGAAATGAGAGTTAAATTTGCCCGTCCAGACACCTCCAGCTAGTCTCTCATTGGTTCTCGCTATTCCTGTTCATCTTCCGCAGAAATTGCAAACTGGGCCAAACAGGAGGTTAAAGGGACAGACTCTCCAAGTGGGGAGAGTGTTAGTAAAGCGTCTGGAATGTTGCACCCGAGTACCAGGGTACGAAAACTGAGACATATTTGAACACGTCTCCCGATCACATGGTTGATCATACTCTAGGTTCCACATGCATGTTTTAGCTGAAGGAAGAATACCTTAAACCTGGGTAGTTGAAACCCGTGGAATGGGTACCATGCAATATGACTTCAAAGGGTCTTCATTTGCTCACCGAACCTCTCCAATCCTATCACTGCTGCGTTTATGTCCCTGTACACATGCTTGATTCTCTTTCGGAGACATAGCAATCCATAGGTTTTAAGATACTTAAGAGTCAGGTACATTCTTAGGCGTTTAATATGCGGTGTTGAGTCCATTTCGTTGAGCAAGGAGTAGCTCTTGTCTATTCCATATTTGGCTTAAGGAACTTTATCTGTGCTCATTTCAATCTCTGGTTTTATGCAGCACCCCAACTCACCTTTACCCTTAAACAAGCATAAGTTGGTTTTCTAAATTTGAGACCCTGTTCTGTTCTGTAATTCAGTTCCTGTGTAGCCAAGTTTACATTCCGTGTATTACTGATATCTTATGATGTTTCTTTTTCTGTGTGACTTATTTCAGTTAGAATCATCGTACCTGAATCCACTCATTGTGCTGCTACGGGCCTGATGACATAGATTTCACTGCTGAGTGATACTGCATTGTACGTAAGTACCACAAGTTCTTTATCCATTTTTCACTTTCTGTGATATTGAACTTGTACGGTAAACGAGGTTCTTGTAAACAGAGGCGTCCCAAACATTGGGGTGGCTGTGTCTTTTTGATTTTAATTTCCCTAAGCTATAGGACCATAAGTGGAAGTGCCCTAGGCTCTGTTGCTTTGTTTTTTAGATGTTTCAGGAAACACCATACACTTCTCCCGACTGTCAGTTGGCAGTTTACATCCCGCCCATCAGCATATCAAGGCTCCCAGTTCTCCATGGCCTGTCCTGCCTTTCTGGATTTTACACTTTTTTCAGATGGCCCTTTTGACCGGGGGGAAGTGAGACTTCATTGTAGTGCAGATTTCCTTTGCAAGCTTGCTTGGTTGGCCAAAAAGGGCGTATGCGTTTTTTCCTGAATATATTCAGGAAAAAACGCATACGCCCTTTTTGGCCAAGTGCATCATTGTGGACGTTCTGCCTCTTTTCCTATGCTTTCAATGCAATTCCAGTCTACCTCCTGAAATCGGTTTCCTGCAATTCTGCCCCGCTTTCAAGTCCTCTTGGCAGCCTTACTTCAGTATATTTTTGGACGATAGCTGTCATTTATAACTCTGCAGGTTTGTGAATTACAGTGCCCCTGAGCTCCTTTCTTCAACTCGCTTTCTTGTGAGCTGGCCGCAACACCGCAGGATGGCTTCAGGCCCTAATCTGGTTCCGGCACGGCACGCTGAGCCTTTGGTTATTTCCTCTTCCTGGTGGGAAATGAGAGTTAAATTTGCCCGTCCAGACACCTCCAGCTAGTCTCTCATTGGTTCTCGCTATTCCTGTTCATCTTCCGCAGAAATTGCAAACTGGGCCAAACAGGAGGTTAAAGGGACTGACTCTCCAAGTCGGGAGAGTGTTAGTAAAGCGTCTGGAATGTTGCACCCGAGTACCAGGGTACGAAAACTGAGACATATTTGAACACGTCTCCCGATCACATGGTTGATCATACTCTAGGTTCCACATGCATGTTTTAGCTGAAGGAAGAATACCTTAAACCTGGGTAGTTGAAACCCGTGGCATGGGTATCATGCAATATGACTTCAAAGGGTCTTCATTTGCTCACCGAACCTCTCCAATCCTATCACTGCTGCGTTTATGTCCCTGTACACATGCTTGATTCTCTTTCGGAGACATAGCAATCCATAGGTTTTAAGATACTTAAGAGTCAGGTACATTCTTAGGCGTTTAATATGCGGTGTTGAGTCCATTTCGTTGAGCAAGGAGTAGCTCTTGTCTATTCCATATTTGGCTTAAGGAACTTTATCTGTGCTCATTTCAATCTCTGGTTTTATGCAGCACCCCAACTCACCTTTACCCTTAAACAAGCATAAATTGGTTTTCTAAATTTGAGACCCTGTTCTGTTCTGTAATTCAGTTCCTGTGTAGCCAAGTTTACATTCCGTGTATTACTGATATCTTATGATGTTTCTTTTTCTGTGTGACTTATTTCAGTTAGAATCATCGTACCTGAATCCACTCATTGTGCTGCTACGGGCCTGATGACATAGATTTCACTGCTGAGTGATACTGCATTGTACGTAAGTACCACAAGTTCTTTATCCATTTTTCACTTTCTGTGATATTGAACTTGTACGGTAAACGAGGTTCTTGTAAACAGAGGCGTCCCAAACATTGGGGTGGCTGTGTCTTTTTGATTTTAATTTCCCTAAGCTATAGGACCATAAGTGGAAGTGCCCTAGGCTCTGTTGCTTTGTTTTTTAGATGTTTCAGGAAACACCATACACTTCTCCCGAGTGTCTGTTGGCAGTTTACATCCCGCCCATCAGCATAACAAGGCTCCCAGTTCTCCATGGCCTGTCCTGCCTTTCTGGATTTTACACTTTTTTCAGATGGCCCTTTTGACCGGGGGGAAGTGAGACTTCATTGTAGTGCAGATTTCCTTTGCAAGCTTGCTTGGTTGGCCAAAAAGGGTGTATGCGTTTTTTCCTGAATATATTCAGGAAAAAACGCATACGCCCTTTTTGGCCAAGTGCATCATTGTGGACGTTCTGCCTCTTTTCCTATGCTTTCAATGCAATTCCAGTCTACCTCCTGAAATCGGTTTCCTGCAATTCTGCCCCGCTTTCAAGTCCTCTTGGCAGCCTTACTTCAGTATATTTTTGGACGATAGCTGTCATTTATAACTCTGCAGGTTTGTGAATTACAGTGCCCCTGAGCTCCTTTCTTCAACTTGCTTTCTTGTGAGCTGGCCGCAACACCGCAGGATGGCTTCAGGCCCTAATCTGGTTCCGGCACGGCACGCTGAGCCTTTGGTTATTTCCTCTTCCTGGTGGGAAATGAGAGTTAAATTTGCCCGTCCAGACACCTCCAGCTAGTCTCTCATTGGTTCTCGCTATTCCTGTTCATCTTCCGCAGAAATTGCAAACTGGGCCAAACAGGAGGTTAAAGGCGCTGACTCTCCAAGTCGGGAGAGTGTTAGTAAAGCGTCTGGAATGTTGCACCCGAGTACCAGGGTACGAAAACTGAGACATATTTGAACACGTCTCCCGATCACATGGTTGATCATACTCTAGGTTCCACATGCATGTTTTAGCTGAAGGAAGAATACCTTAAACCTGGGTAGTTGAAACCCGTGGAATGGGTACCATGCAATATGACTTCAAAGGGTCTTCATTTGCTCACCGAACCTCTCCAATCCTATCACTGCTGCGTTTATGTCCCTGTACACATGCTTGATTCTCTTTCGGAGACATAGCAATCCATAGGTTTTAAGATACTTAAGAGTCAGGTACATTCTTAGGCGTTTAATATGCGGTGTTGAGTCCATTTCGTTGAGCAAGGAGTAGCTCTTGTCTATTCCATATTTGGCTTAAGGAACTTTATCTGTGCTCATTTCAATCTCTGGTTTTATGCAGCACCCCAACTCACCTTTACCCTTAAACAAGCATAAGTTGGTTTTCTAAATTTGAGACCCTGTTCTGTTCTGTAATTCAGTTCCTGTGTAGCCAAGTTTACATTCCGTGTATTACTGATATCTTATGATGTTTCTTTTTCTGTGTGACTTATTTCAGTTAGAATCATCGTACCTGAATCCACTCATTGTGCTGCTACGGGCCTGATGACATAGATTTCACTGCTGAGTGATACTGCATTGTACGTAAGTACCACAAGTTCTTTATCCATTTTTCACTTTCTGTGTTATTGAACTTGTACGGTAAACGAGGTTCTTGTAAACAGAGGCGTCCCAAACATTGGGGTGGCTGTGTCTTTTTGATTTTAATTTCCCTAAGCTATAGGACCATAAGTGGAAGTGCCCTAGGCTCTGTTGCTTTGTTTTTTAGATGTTTCAGGAAACACCATACACTTCTCCCGAGTGTCTGTTGGCAATTTACATCCCGCCCATCAGCATAACAAGGCTCCCAGTTCTCCATGGCCTGTCCTGCCTTTCTGGATTTTACACTTTTTTCAGATGGCCCTTTTGACCGGGGGGAAGTGAGACTTCATTGTAGTGCAGATTTCCTTTGCAAGCTTGCTTGGTTGGCCAAAAAGGGCGTATGCGTTTTTTCCTGAATATATTCAGGAAAAAACGCATACGCCCTTTCTGGCCAAGTGCATCATTGTGGACGTTCTGCCTCTTTTCCTATGCTTTCAATGCAATTCCAGTCTACCTCCTGAAATCGGTTTCCTGCAATTCTGCCCCGCTTTCAAGTCCTCTTGGCAGCCTTACTTCAGTATATTTTTGGACGATAGTTGTCATTTATAACTCTGCAGGTTTGTGAATTACAGTGCCCCTGAGCTCCTTTCTTCAACTCGTTTTCTTGTGAGCTGGCCGCAACACCGCAGGATGGCTTCAGGCCCTAATCTGGTTCCGGCACGGCACGCTGAGCCTTTGGTTATTTCCTCTTCCTGGTGGGAAATGAGAGTTAATTTGCCCGTCCAGACACCTCCAGCTAGTCTCTCATTGGTTCTCGCTATTCCTGTTCATCTTCCGCAGAAATTGCAAACTGGGCCAAACAGGAGGTTAAAGGGACTGACTCTCCAAGTCGGGAGAGTGTTAGTAAAGTGTCTGGAATGTTGCACCCGAGTACCAGGGTACGAAAACTGAGACATATTTGAACACGTCTCCCGATCACATGGTTGATCATACTCTAGGTTCCACATGCATGTTTTAGCTGAAGGAAGAATACCTTAAACCTGGGTAGTTGAAACCCGTGGAATGGGTACCATGCAATATGACTTCTAAGGGTCTTCATTTGCTCACCGAACCTCTCCAATCCTATCACTGCTGCGTTTATGTCCCTGTACACATGCTTGATTCTCTTTCGGAGACATAGCAATCCATAGGTTTTAAGATACTTAAGAGTCAGGTACATTCTTAGGCGTTTAATATGGGGTGTTGAGTCCATTTCATTGAGCAAGGAGTAGCTCTTGTCTATTCCATATTTGGCTTAAGGAACTTTATCTGTGCTCATTTCAATCTCTGGTTTTATGCAGCACCCCAACTCACCTTTACCCTTAAACAAGCATAAGTTGGTTTTCTAAATTTGAGACCCTGTTCTGTTCTGTAATTCAGTTCCTGTGTAGCCAAGTTTACATTCCGTGTATTACTGATATCTTATGATGTTTCTTTTTCTGTGTGACTTATTTCAGTTAGAATCATCGTACCTGAATCCACTCATTGTGCTGCTACGGGCCTGATGACATAGATTTCACTGCTGAGTGATACTGCATTGTACGTAAGTACCACAAGTTCTTTATCCATTTTTCACTTTCTGTGATATTGAACTTGTACGGTAAACGAGGTTCTTGTAAACAGAGGCGTCCCAAACATTGGGGTGGCTGTGTCTTTTTGATTTTAATTTCCCTAAGCTATAGGACCATAAGTGGAAGTGCCCTAGGCTCTGTTGCTTTGTTTTTTAGATGTTTCAGGAAACACCATACACTTCTCCCGAGTGTCTGTTGGCAATTTACGTCCCGCCCATCAGCATAACAAGGCTCCCAGTTCTCCATGGCCTGTCCTGCCTTTCTGGATTTTACACTTTTTTCAGATGGCCCTTTTGACCGGGGGGAAGTGAGACTTCATTGTAGTGCAGATTTCCTTTGCAAGCTTGCTTGGTTGGCCAAAAAGGGCGTATGCGTTTTTTCCTGAATATATTCAGGAAAAAACGCATACTCCCTTTCTGGCCAAGTGCATCATTGTGGACGTTCTGCCTCTTTTCCTATGCTTTCAATGCAATTCCAGTCTACCTCCTGAAATCGGTTTCCTGCAATTCTGCCCCGCTTTCAAGTCCTCTTGGCAGCCTTACTTCAGTATATTTTTGGACGATAGTTGTCATTTATAACTCTGCAGGTTTGTGAATTACAGTGCCCCTGAGCTCCTTTCTTCAACTCGTTTTCTTGTGAGCTGGCCGCAACACCGCAGGATGGCTTCAGGCCCTAATCTGGTTCCGGCACGGCACGCTGAGCCTTTGGTTATTTCCTCTTCCTGGTGGGAAATGAGAGTTAAATTTGCCCGTCCAGACACCTCCAGCTAGTCTCTCATTGGTTCTCGCTATTCCTGTTCATCTTCCGCAGAAATTGCAAACTGGGCCAAACAGGAGGTTAAAGGGACTGACTCTCCAAGTCGGGAGAGTGTTAGTAAAGCGTCTGGAATGTTGCACCCGAGTACCAGGGTACGAAAACTGAGACATATTTGAACACGTCTCCCGATCACATGGTTGATCATACTCTAGGTTCCACGTGCATGTTTTAGCTGAAGGAAGAATACCTTAAACCTGGGTAGTTGAAACCCGTGGAATGGGTACCATGCAATATGACTTCAAAGGGTCTTCATTTGCTCACCGAACCTCTCCAATCCTATCACTGCTGCGTTTATGTCCCTGTACACATGCTTGATTCTCTTTCGGAGACATAGCAATCCATAGGTTTTAAGATACTTAAGAGTCAGGTACATTCTTAGGCGTTTAATATGCGGTGTTGAGTCCATTTCGTTGAGCAAGGAGTAGCTCTTGTCTATTCCATATTTGGCTTAAGGAACTTTATCTGTGCTTATTTCAATCTCTGGTTTTATGCAGCACCCCAACTCACCTTTACCCTTAAACAAGCATAAGTTGGTTTTCTAAATTTGAGACCCTGTTCTGTTCTGTAATTCAGTTCCTGTGTAGCCAAGTTTACATTCCGTGTATTACTGATATCTTATGATGTTTCTTTTTCTGTGTGACTTATTTCAGTTAGAATCATCGTACCTGAATCCACTCATTGTGCTGCTACGGGCCTGATGACATAGATTTCACTGCTGAGTGATACTGCATTGTACGTAAGTACCACAAGTTCTTTATCCATTTTTCACTTTCTGTGATATTGAACTTGTACGGTAAACGAGGTTCTTGTAAACAGAGGCGTCCCAAACATTGGGGTGGCTGTGTCTTTTTGATTTTAATTTCCCTAATCTATAGGACCATAAGTGGAAGTGCCCTAGGCTCTGTTGCTTTGTTTTTTAGATGTTTCAGGAAACACCATACACTTCTCCCGAGTGTCTGTTGGCAATTTACGTCCCGCCCATCAGCATAACAAGGCTCCCAGTTCTCCATGGCCTGTCCTGCCTTTCTGGATTTTACACTTTTTTCAGATGGCCCTTTTGACCGGGGGGAAGTGAGACTTCATTGTAGTGCAGATTTCCTTTGCAAGCTTGCTTGGTTGGCCAAAAAGGGCGTATGCGTTTTTTCCTGAATATATTCAGGAAAAAACGCATACGCCCTTTCTGGCCAAGTGCATCATTGTGGACGTTCTGCCTCTTTTCCTATGCTTTCAATGCAATTCCAGTCTACCTCCTGAAATCGGTTTCCTGCAATTCTGCCCCGCTTTCAAGTCCTCTTGGCAGCGTTACTTCAGTATATTTTTGGACGATAGTTGTCATTTATAACTCTGCAGGTTTGTGAATTACAGTGCCCCTGAGCTCCTTTCTTCAACTCGTTTTTTTGTGAGCTGGCCGCAACACCGCAGGATGGCTTCAGGCCCTAATCTGGTTCCGGCACGGCATGCTGAGCCTTTGGTTATTTCCTCTTCCTGGTGGGAAATGAGAGTTAAATTTGCCCGTCCAGACACCTCCAGCTAGTCTCTCATTGGTTCTCGCTATTCCTGTTCATCTTCCGCAGAAATTGCAAACTGGGCCAAACAGGAGGTTAAAGGGACTGACTCTCCAAGTCGGGAGAGTGTTAGTAAAGCGTCTGGAATGTTGCACCCGAGTACCAGGGTACGAAAACTGAGACATATTTGAACACGTCTCCCGATCACATGGTTGATCATACTCTAGGTTCCACGTGCATGTTTTAGCTGAAGGAAGAATACCTTAAACCTGGGTAGTTGAAACCCGTGGAATGGGTACCATGCAATATGACTTCAAAGGGTCTTCATTTGCTCACCGAACCTCTCCAATCCTATCACTGCTGCGTTTATGTCCCTGTACACATGCTTGATTCTCTTTCGGAGACATAGCAATCCATAGGTTTTAAGATACTTAAGAGTCAGGTACATTCTTAGGCGTTTAATATGCGGTGTTGAGTCCATTTCGTTGAGCAAGGAGTAGCTCTTGTCTATTCCATATTTGGCTTAAGGAACTTTATCTGTGCTCATTTCAATCTCTGGTTTTATGCAGCACCCCAACTCACCTTTACCCTTAAACAAGCATAAGTTGGTTTTCTAAATTTGAGACCCTGTTCTGTTCTGTAATTCAGTTCCTGTGTAGCCAAGTTTACATTCCGTGTATTACTGATATCTTATGATGTTTCTTTTTCTGTGTGACTTATTTCAGTTAGAATCATCGTACCTGAATCCACTCATTGTGCTGCTACGGGCCTGATGACATAGATTTCACTGCTGAGTGATACTGCATTGTACGTAAGTACCACAAGTTCTTTATCCATTTTTCACTTTCTGTGATATTGAACTTGTACGGTAAACGAGGTTCTTGTAAACAGAGGCGTCCCAAACATTGGGGTGGCTGTGTCTTTTTTATTTTAATTTCCCTAAACTATAGGACCATAAGTGGAAGTGCCCTAGGCTCTGTTGCTTTGTTTTTTAGATGTTTCAGGAAACACCATACACTTCTCCCGAGTGTCTGTTGGCAGTTTACATCCCGCCCATCAGCATAACAAGGCTCCCAGTTCTCCATGGCCTGTCCTGCCTTTCTGGATTTTACACTTTTTCAGATGGCCCTTTTGACCGGGGGGAAGTGAGACTTCATTGTAGTGCAGATTTCCTTTGCAAGCTTGCTTGGTTGGCCAAAAAGGGCGTACGCGTTTTTTCCTGAATATATTCAGGAAAAAACGCGTACGCCCTTTTTGGCCAAGTGCATCATTGTGGACGTTCTGCCTCTTTTCCTATGCTTTCAATGCAATTCCAGTGTACCTCCTGAAATCGGTTTCCTGCAATTCTGCCCCGCTTTCAAGTCCTCTTGGCAGCCTTACTTCAGTATATTTTTGGACGATAGCTGTCATTTATAACTCTGCAGGTTTGTGAATTACAGTGCCCCTGAGCTCCTGTCTTCAACTCGTTTTCTTGTGAGCTGGCCGCAACACCGCAGGATGGCTTCAGGCCCTAATCTGGTTCCGGCACGGCACGCTGAGCCTTTGGTTATTTCCTCTTCCTGGTGGGAAATGAGAGTTAAATTTGCCCGTCCAGACACCTCCAGCTAGTCTCTCATTGGTTCTCGCTATTCCTGTTCATCTTCCGCAGAAATTGCAAACTGGGCCAAACAGGAGGTTAAAGGGACTGACTCTCCAAGTCGGGAGAGTGTTAGTAAAGCGTCTGGAATGTTGCACCCGAGTACCAGGGTACGAAAACTGAGACATATTTGAACACGTCTCCCGATCACATGGTTGATCATACTCTAGGTTCCACATGCATGTTTTAGCTGAAGGAAGAATACCTTAAACCTGGGTAGTTGAAACCCGTGGAATGGGTACCATGCAATATGACTTCAAAGGGTCTTCATTGGCTCACCGAACCTCTCCAATCCTATCACTGCTGCGTTTATGTCCCTGTACACATGCTTGATTCTCTTTCGGAGACATAGCAATCCATAGGTTTTAAGATACTTAAGAGTCAGGTACATTCTTAGGCGTTTAATATGCGGTGTTGAGTCCATTTCGTTGAGCAAGGAGTAGCTCTTGTCTATTCCATATTTGGCTTAAGGAACTTTATCTGTGCTCATTTCAATCTCTGGTTTTATGCAGCACCCCAACTCACCTTTACCCTTAAACAAGCATAAGTTGGTTTTCTAAATTTGAGACCCTGTTCTGTTCTGTAATTCAGTTCCTGTGTAGCCAAGTTTACATTCCGTGTATTACTGATATCTTATGATGTTTCTTTTTCTGTGTGACTTATTTCAGTTAGAATCATCGTACCTGAATCCACTCATTGTGCTGCTACGTGCCTGATGACATAGATTTCACTGCTGAGTGATACTGCATTGTACGTAAGTACCACAAGTTCTTTATCCATTTTTCACTTTCTGTGATATTGAACTTGTACGGTAAACGAGGTTCTTGTAAACAGAGGCGTCCCAAACATTGGGGTGGCTGTGTCTTTTTGATTTTAATTTCCCTAATCTATAGGACCATAAGTGGAAGTGCCCTAGGCTCTGTTGCTTTGTTTTTTAGATGTTTCAGGAAACACCATACACTTCTCCGGAGTGTCTGTTGGCAATTTACATCCCGCCCATCAGCATAACAAGGCTCCCAGTTCTCCATGGCCTGTCCTGCCTTTCTGGATTTTACACTTTTTTCAGATGGCCCTTTTGACCGGGGGGAAGTGAGACTTCATTGTAGTGCAGATTTCCTTTGCAAGCTTGCTTGGTTGGCCAAAAAGGGCGTACGCGTTTTTTCCTGAATATATTCAGGAAAAAACGCATACGCCCTTTTTGGCCAAGTGCATCATTGTGGACGTTCTGCCTCTTTTCCTATGCTTTCAATGCAATTCTAGTCTACCTCCTGAAATCGGTTTCCTGCAATTCTGCCCCGCTTTCAAGTCCTCTTGGCAGCCTTACTTCAGTATATTTTTGGACGATAGTTGTCATTTATAACTCTGCAGGTTTGTGAATTACAGTGCCCCTGAGCTCCTTTCTTCAACTCGCTTTCTTGTGAGCTGGCCGCAACACCGCAGGATGGCTTCAGGCCCTAATCTGGTTCCGGCACGGCATGCTGAGCCTTTGGTTATTTCCTCTTCCTGGTGGGAAATGAGAGTTAAATTTGCCCGTCCAGACACCTCCAGCTAGTCTCTCATTGGTTCTCGCTATTCCTGTTCATCTTCCGCAGAAATTGCAAACTGGGCCAAACAGGAGGTTAAAGGGACAGACTCTCCAAGTCGGGAGAGTGTTAGTAAAGCGTCTGGAATGTTGCACCCGAGTACCAGGGTACGAAAACTGAGACATATTTGAACACGTCTCCCGATCACATGGTTGATCATACTCTAGGTTCCACATGCATGTTTTAGCTGAAGGAAGAATACCTTAAACCTGGGTAGTTGAAACCCGTGGAATGGGTACCATGCAATATGACTTCAAAGGGTCTTCATTTGCTCACCGAACCTCTCCAATCCTATCACTGCTGCGTTTATGTCCCTGTACACATGCTTGATTCTCTTTCGGAGACATAGCAATCCATAGGTTTTAAGATACTTAAGAGTCAGGTACATTCTTAGGCGTTTAATATGCGGTGTTGAGTCCATTTCGTTGAGCAAGGAGTAGCTCTTGTCTATTCCATATTTGGCTTAAGGAACTTTATCTGTGCTCATTTCAATCTCTGGTTTTATGCAGCACCCCAACTCACCTTTACCCTTAAACAAGCATAAGTTGGTTTTCTAAATTTGAGACCCTGTTCTGTTCTGTAATTCAGTTCCTGTGTAGCCAAGTTTACATTCCGTGTATTACTGATATCTTATGATGTTTCTTTTTCTGTGTGACTTATTTCAGTTAGAATCATCGTACCTGAATCCACTCATTGTGCTGCTACGGGCCTGATGACATAGATTTCACTGCTGAGTGATACTGCATTGTACGTAAGTACCACAAGTTCTTTATCCATTTTTCACTTTCTGTGATATTGAACTTGTACGGTAAACGAGGTTCTTGTAAACAGAGGCGTCCCAAACATTGGGGTGGCTGTGTCTTTTTTATTTTAATTTCCCTAAACTATAGGACCATAAGTGGAAGTGCCCTAGGCTCTGTTGCTTTGTTTTTTAGATGTTTCAGGAAACACCATACACTTCTCCCGAGTGTCTGTTGGCAGTTTACATCCCGCCCATCAGCATAACAAGGCTCCCAGTTCTCCATGGCCTGTCCTGCCTTTCTGGATTTTACACTTTTTCAGATGGCCCTTTTGACCGGGGGGAAGTGAGACTTCATTGTAGTGCAGATTTCCTTTGCAAGCTTGCTTGGTTGGCCAAAAAGGGCGTACGCGTTTTTTCCTGAATATATTCAGGAAAAAACGCGTACGCCCTTTTTGGCCAAGTGCATCATTGTGGACGTTCTGCCTCTTTTCCTATGCTTTCAATGCAATTCCAGTCTACCTCCTGAAATCGGTTTCCTGCAATTCTGCCCCGCTTTCAAGTCCTCTTGGCAGCCTTACTTCAGTATATTTTTGGACGATAGCTGTCATTTATAACTCTGCAGGTTTGTGAATTACAGTGCCCCTGAGCTCCTGTCTTCAACTCGTTTTCTTGTGAGCTGGCCGCAACACCGCAGGATGGCTTCAGGCCCTAATCTGGTTCCGGCACGGCACGCTGAGCCTTTGGTTATTTCCTCTTCCTGGTGGGAAATGAGAGTTAAATTTGCCCGTCCAGACACCTCCAGCTAGTCTCTCATTGGTTCTCGCTATTCCTGTTCATCTTCCGCAGAAATTGCAAACTGGGCCAAACAGGAGGTTAAAGGGACTGACTCTCCAAGTCGGGAGAGTGTTAGTAAAGCGTCTGGAATGTTGCACCCGAGTACCAGGGTACGAAAACTGAGACATATTTGAACACGTCTCCCGATCACATGGTTGATCATACTCTAGGTTCCACATGCATGTTTTAGCTGAAGGAAGAATACCTTAAACCTGGGTATTTGAAACCCGTGGAATGGGTACCATGCAATATGACTTCAAAGGGTCTTCATTGGCTCACCGAACCTCTCCAATCCTATCACTGCTGCGTTTATGTCCCTGTACACATGCTTGATTCTCTTTCGGAGACATAGCAATCCATAGGTTTTAAGATACTTAAGAGTCAGGTACATTCTTAGGCGTTTAATATGCGGTGTTGAGTCCATTTCGTTGAGCAAGGAGTAGCTCTTGTCTATTCCATATTTGGCTTAAGGAACTTTATCTGTGCTCATTTCAATCTCTGGTTTTATGCAGCACCCCAACTCACCTTTACCCTTAAACAAGCATAAGTTGGTTTTCTAAATTTGAGACCCTGTTCTGTTCTGTAATTCAGTTCCTGTGTAGCCAAGTTTACATTCCGTGTATTACTGATATCTTATGATGTTTCTTTTTCTGTGTGACTTATTTCAGTTAGAATCATCGTACCTGAATCCACTCATTGTGCTGCTACGTGCCTGATGACATAGATTTCACTGCTGAGTGATACTGCATTGTACGTAAGTACCACAAGTTCTTTATCCATTTTTCACTTTCTGTGATATTGAACTTGTACGGTAAACGAGGTTCTTGTAAACAGAGGCGTCCCAAACATTGGGGTGGCTGTGTCTTTTTGATTTTAATTTCCCTAATCTATAGGACCATAAGTGGAAGTGCCCTAGGCTCTGTTGCTTTGTTTTTTAGATGTTTCAGGAAACACCATACACTTCTCCGGAGTGTCTGTTGGCAATTTACATCCCGCCCATCAGCATAACAAGGCTCCCAGTTCTCCATGGCCTGTCCTGCCTTTCTGGATTTTACACTTTTTTCAGATGGCCCTTTTGACCGGGGGGAAGTGAGACTTCATTGTAGTGCAGATTTCCTTTGCAAGCTTGCTTGGTTGGCCAAAAAGGGCGTACGCGTTTTTTCCTGAATATATTCAGGAAAAAACGCATACGCCCTTTTTGGCCAAGTGCATCATTGTGGACGTTCTGCCTCTTTTCCTATGCTTTCAATGCAATTCTAGTCTACCTCCTGAAATCGGTTTCCTGCAATTCTGCCCCGCTTTCAAGTCCTCTTGGCAGCCTTACTTCAGTATATTTTTGGACGATAGTTGTCATTTATAACTCTGCAGGTTTGTGAATTACAGTGCCCCTGAGCTCCTTTCTTCAACTCGCTTTCTTGTGAGCTGGCCGCAACACCGCAGGATGGCTTCAGGCCCTAATCTGGTTCCGGCACGGCATGCTGAGCCTTTGGTTATTTCCTCTTCCTGGTGGGAAATGAGAGTTAAATTTGCCCGTCCAGACACCTCCAGCTAGTCTCTCATTGGTTCTCGCTATTCCTGTTCATCTTCCGCAGAAATTGCAAACTGGGCCAAACAGGAGGTTAAAGGGACAGACTCTCCAAGTCGGGAGAGTGTTAGTAAAGCGTCTGGAATGTTGCACCCGAGTACCAGGGTACGAAAACTGAGACATATTTGAACACGTCTCCCGATCACATGGTTGATCATACTCTAGGTTCCACATGCATGTTTTAGCTGAAGGAAGAATACCTTAAACCTGGGTAGTTGAAACCCGTGGAATGGGTACCATGCAATATGACTTCAAAGGGTCTTCATTTGCTCACCGAACCTCTCCAATCCTATCACTGCTGCGTTTATGTCCCTGTACACATGCTTGATTCTCTTTCGGAGACATAGCAATCCATAGGTTTTAAGATACTTAAGAGTCAGGTACATTCTTAGGCGTTTAATATGCGGTGTTGAGTCCATTTCGTTGAGCAAGGAGTAGCTCTTGTCTATTCCATATTTGGCTTAAGGAACTTTATCTGTGCTCATTTCAATCTCTGGTTTTATGCAGCACCCCAACTCACCTTTACCCTTAAACAAGCATAAGTTGGTTTTCTAAATTTGAGACCCTGTTCTGTTCTGTAATTCAGTTCCTGTGTAGCCAAGTTTACATTCCGTGTATTACTGATATCTTATGATGTTTCTTTTTCTGTGTGACTTATTTCAGTTAGAATCATCGTACCTGAATCCACTCATTGTGCTGCTACGGGCCTGATGACATAGATTTCACTGCTGAGTGATACTGCATTGTACGTAAGTACCACAAGTTCTTTATCCATTTTTCACTTTCTGTGATATTGAACTTGTACGGTAAACGAGGTTCTTGTAAACAGAGGCGTCCCAAACATTGGGGTGGCTGTGTCTTTTTTATTTTAATTTCCCTAAACTATAGGACCATAAGTGGAAGTGCCCTAGGCTCTGTTGCTTTGTTTTTTAGATGTTTCAGGAAACACCATACACTTCTCCCGAGTGTCTGTTGGCAGTTTACATCCCGCCCATCAGCATAACAAGGCTCCCAGTTCTCCATGGCCTGTCCTGCCTTTCTGGATTTTACACTTTTTCAGATGGCCCTTTTGACCGGGGGGAAGTGAGACTTCATTGTAGTGCAGATTTCCTTTGCAAGCTTGCTTGGTTGGCCAAAAAGGGCGTACGCGTTTTTTCCTGAATATATTCAGGAAAAAACGCGTACGCCCTTTTTGGCCAAGTGCATCATTGTGGACGTTCTGCCTCTTTTCCTATGCTTTCAATGCAATTCCAGTCTACCTCCTGAAATCGGTTTCCTGCAATTCTGCCCCGCTTTCAAGTCCTCTTGGCAGCCTTACTTCAGTATATTTTTGGACGATAGCTGTCATTTATAACTCTGCAGGTTTGTGAATTACAGTGCCCCTGAGCTCCTGTCTTCAACTCGTTTTCTTGTGAGCTGGCCGCAACACCGCAGGATGGCTTCAGGCCCTAATCTGGTTCCGGCACGGCACGCTGAGCCTTTGGTTATTTCCTCTTCCTGGTGGGAAATGAGAGTTAAATTTGCCCGTCCAGACACCTCCAGCTAGTCTCTCATTGGTTCTCGCTATTCCTGTTCATCTTCCGCAGAAATTGCAAACTGGGCCAAACAGGAGGTTAAAGGGACTGACTCTCCAAGTCGGGAGAGTGTTAGTAAAGCGTCTGGAATGTTGCACCCGAGTACCAGGGTACGAAAACTGAGACATATTTGAACACGTCTCCCGATCACATGGTTGATCATACTCTAGGTTCCACATGCATGTTTTAGCTGAAGGAAGAATACCTTAAACCTGGGTATTTGAAACCCGTGGAATGGGTACCATGCAATATGACTTCAAAGGGTCTTCATTGGCTCACCGAACCTCTCCAATCCTATCACTGCTGCGTTTATGTCCCTGTACACATGCTTGATTCTCTTTCGGAGACATAGCAATCCATAGGTTTTAAGATACTTAAGAGTCAGGTACATTCTTAGGCGTTTAATATGCGGTGTTGAGTCCATTTCGTTGAGCAAGGAGTAGCTCTTGTCTATTCCATATTTGGCTTAAGGAACTTTATCTGTGCTCATTTCAATCTCTGGTTTTATGCAGCACCCCAACTCACCTTTACCCTTAAACAAGCATAAGTTGGTTTTCTAAATTTGAGACCCTGTTCTGTTCTGTAATTCAGTTCCTGTGTAGCCAAGTTTACATTCCGTGTATTACTGATATCTTATGATGTTTCTTTTTCTGTGTGACTTATTTCAGTTAGAATCATCGTACCTGAATCCACTCATTGTGCTGCTACGTGCCTGATGACATAGATTTCACTGCTGAGTGATACTGCATTGTACGTAAGTACCACAAGTTCTTTATCCATTTTTCACTTTCTGTGATATTGAACTTGTACGGTAAACGAGGTTCTTGTAAACAGAGGCGTCCCAAACATTGGGGTGGCTGTGTCTTTTTGATTTTAATTTCCCTAATCTATAGGACCATAAGTGGAAGTGCCCTAGGCTCTGTTGCTTTGTTTTTTAGATGTTTCAGGAAACACCATACACTTCTCCGGAGTGTCTGTTGGCAATTTACATCCCGCCCATCAGCATAACAAGGCTCCCAGTTCTCCATGGCCTGTCCTGCCTTTCTGGATTTTACACTTTTTTCAGATGGCCCTTTTGACCGGGGGGAAGTGAGACTTCATTGTAGTGCAGATTTCCTTTGCAAGCTTGCTTGGTTGGCCAAAAAGGGCGTACGCGTTTTTTCCTGAATATATTCAGGAAAAAACGCATACGCCCTTTTTGGCCAAGTGCATCATTGTGGACGTTCTGCCTCTTTTCCTATGCTTTCAATGCAATTCTAGTCTACCTCCTGAAATCGGTTTCCTGCAATTCTGCCCCGCTTTCAAGTCCTCTTGGCAGCCTTACTTCAGTATATTTTTGGACGATAGTTGTCATTTATAACTCTGCAGGTTTGTGAATTACAGTGCCCCTGAGCTCCTTTCTTCAACTCGCTTTCTTGTGAGCTGGCCGCAACACCGCAGGATGGCTTCAGGCCCTAATCTGGTTCCGGCACGGCATGCTGAGCCTTTGGTTATTTCCTCTTCCTGGTGGGAAATGAGAGTTAAATTTGCCCGTCCAGACACCTCCAGCTAGTCTCTCATTGGTTCTCGCTATTCCTGTTCATCTTCCGCAGAAATTGCAAACTGGGCCAAACAGGAGGTTAAAGGGACAGACTCTCCAAGTCGGGAGAGTGTTAGTAAAGCGTCTGGAATGTTGCACCCGAGTACCAGGGTACGAAAACTGAGACATATTTGAACACGTCTCCCGATCACATGGTTGATCATACTCTAGGTTCCACATGCATGTTTTAGCTGAAGGAAGAATACCTTAAACCTGGGTAGTTGAAACCCGTGGAATGGGTACCATGCAATATGACTTCAAAGGGTCTTCATTTGCTCACCGAACCTCTCCAATCCTATCACTGCTGCGTTTATGTCCCTGTACACATGCTTGATTCTCTTTCGGAGACATAGCAATCCATAGGTTTTAAGATACTTAAGAGTCAGGTACATTCTTAGGCGTTTAATATGGGGTGTTGAGTCCATTTCGTTGAGCAAGGAGTAGCTCTTGTCTATTCCATATTTGGCTTAAGGAACTTTATCTGTGCTCATTTCAATCTCTGGTTTTATGCAGCACCCCAACTCACCTTTACCCTTAAACAAGCATAAGTTGGTTTTCTAAATTTGAGACCCTGTTCTGTTCTGTAATTCAGTTCCTGTGTAGCCAAGTTTACATTCCGTGTATTACTGATATCTTATGATGTTTCTTTTTCTGTGTGACTTATTTCAGTTAGAATCATCGTACCTGAATCCACTCATTGTGCTGCTACGGGCCTGATGACATAGATTTCACTGCTGAGTGATACTGCATTGTAGGTAAGTACCACAAGTTCTTTATCCATTTTTCACTTTCTGTGATATTGAACTTGTACGGTAAACGAGGTTCTTGTAAACAGAGGCGTCCCAAACATTGGGGTGGCTGTGTCTTTTTGATTTTAATTTCCCTAAGCTATAGGACCATAAGTGGAAGTGCCCTAGGCTCTGTTGCTTTGTTTTTTAGATGTTTCAGGAAACACCATACACTTCTCCCGAGTGTCTGTTGGCAGTTTACATCCCGCCCATCAGCATAACAAGGCTCCCAGTTCTCCATGGCCTGTCCTGCCTTTCTGGATTTTACACTTTTTTCAGATGGCCCTTTTGACCGGGGGGAAGTGAGACTTCATTGTAGTGCAGATTTCCTTTGCAAGCTTGCTTGGTTGGCCAAAAAGGGCGTATGCGTTTTTTCCTGAATATATTCAGGAAAAAACGCATACGGCCTTTTTGGCCAAGTGCATCATTGTGGACGTTCTGCCTCTTTTCCTATGCTTTCAATGCAATTCCAGTCTACCTCCTGAAATCGGTTTCCTGCAATTCTGCCCCGCTTTCAAGTCCTCTTGGCAGCCTTACTTCAGTATATTTTTGGACGATAGCTGTCATTTATAACTCTGCAGGTTTGTGAATTACAGTGCCCCTGAGCTCCTTTCTTCAACTCGCTTTCTTGTGAGCTGGCCGCAACACCGCAGGATGGCTTCAGGCCCTAATCTGGTTCCGGCACGGCACGCTGAGCCTTTGGTTATTTCCTCTTCCTGGTGGGAAATGAGAGTTAAATTTGCCCGTCCAGACACCTCCAGCTAGTCTCTCATTGGTTCTCGCTATTCCTGTTCATCTTCCGCAGAAATTGCAAACTGGGCCAAACAGGAGGTTAAAGGGACAGACTCTCCAAGTCGGGAGAGTGTTAGTAAAGCGTCTGGAATGTTGCACCCGAGTACCAGGGTACGAAAACTGAGACATATTTGAACACGTCTCCCGATCACATGGTTGATCATACTCTAGGTTCCACATGCATGTTTTAGCTGAAGGAAGAATACCTTAAACCTGGGTAGTTGAAACCCGTGGAATGGGTACCATGCAATATGACTTCAAAGGGTCTTCATTTGCTCACCGAACCTCTCCAATCCTATCACTGCTGCGTTTATGTCCCTGTACACATGCTTGATTCTCTTTCGGAGACATAGCAATCCATAGGTTTTAAGATACTTAAGAGTCAGGTACATTCTTAGGCGTTTAATATGGGGTGTTGAGTCCATTTCGTTGAGCAAGGAGTAGCTCTTGTCTATTCCATATTTGGCTTAAGGAACTTTATCTGTGCTCATTTCAATCTCTGGTTTTATGCAGCACCCCAACTCACCTTTACCCTTAAACAAGCATAAGTTGGTTTTCTAAATTTGAGACCCTGTTCTGTTCTGTAATTCAGTTCCTGTGTAGCCAAGTTTACATTCCGTGTATTACTGATATCTTATGATGTTTCTTTTTCTGTGTGACTTATTTCAGTTAGAATCATCGTACCTGAATCCACTCATTGTGCTGCTACGGGCCTGATGACATAGATTTCACTGCTGAGTGATACTGCATTGTACGTAAGTACCACAAGTTCTTTATCCATTTTTCACTTTCTGTGATATTGAACTTGTACGGTAAACGAGGTTCTTGTAAACAGAGGCGTCCCAAACATTGGGGTGGCTGTGTCTTTTTGATTTTAATTTCCCTAAGCTATAGGACCATAAGTGGAAGTGCCCTAGGCTCTGTTGCTTTGTTTTTTAGATGTTTCAGGAAACACCATACACTTCTCCCGAGTGTCTGTTGGCAGTTTACATCACGCCCATCAGCATAACAAGGCTCCCAGTTCTCCATGGCCTGTCCTGCCTTTCTGGATTTTACACTTTTTTCAGATGGCCCTTTTGACCGGGGGGAAGTGAGACTTCATTGTAGTGCAGATTTCCTTTGCAAGCTTGCTTGGTTGGCCAAAAAGGGCGTACGCGTTTTTTCCTGAATATATTCAGGAAAAAACGCATACGCCCTTTTTGGCCAAGTGCATCATTGTGGACGTTCTGCCTCTTTTCCTATGCTTTCAATGCAATTCCAGTCTACCTCCTGAAATCGGTTTCCTGCAATTCTGCCCCGCTTTCAAGTCCTCTTGGCAGCCTTACTTCAGTATATTTTTGGACGATAGCTGTCATTTATAACTCTGCAGGTTTGTGAATTACAGTGCCCCTGAGCTCCTTTCTTCAACTCGCTTTCTTGTGAGCTGGCCGCAACACCGCAGGATGGCTTCAGGCCCTAATCTGGTTCCGGCACGGCACGCTGAGCCTTTGGTTATTTCCTCTTCCTGGTGGGAAATGAGAGTTAAATTTGCCCGTCCAGACACCTCCAGCTAGTCTCTCATTGGTTCTCGCTATTCCTGTTCATCTTCCGCAGAAATTGCAAACTGGGCCAAACAGGAGGTTAAAGGGACAGACTCTCCAAGTCGGGAGAGTGTTAGTAAAGCGTCTGGAATGTTGCACCCGAGTACCAGGGTACGAAAACTGAGACATATTTGAACACGTCTCCCGATCACATGGTTGATCATACTCTAGGTTCCACATGCATGTTTTAGCTGAAGGAAGAATACCTTAAACCTGGGTAGTTGAAACCCGTGGAATGGGTACCATGCAATATGACTTCAAAGGGTCTTCATTTGCTCACCGAACCTCTCCAATCCTATCACTGCTGCGTTTATGTCCCTGTACACATGCTTGATTCTCTTTCGGAGACATAGCAATCCATAGGTTTTAAGATACTTAAGAGTCAGGTACATTCTTAGGCGTTTAATATGGGGTGTTGAGTCCATTTCGTTGAGCAAGGAGTAGCTCTTGTCTATTCCATATTTGGCTTAAGGAACTTTATCTGTGCTCATTTCAATCTCTGGTTTTATGCAGCACCCCAACTCACCTTTACCCTTAAACAAGCATAAGTTGGTTTTCTAAATTTGAGACCCTGTTCTGTTCTGTAATTCAGTTCCTGTGTAGCCAAGTTTACATTCCGTGTATTACTGATATCTTATGATGTTTCTTTTTCTGTGTGACTTATTTCAGTTAGAATCATCGTACCTGAATCCACTCATTGTGCTGCTACGGGCCTGATGACATAGATTTCACTGCTGAGTGATACTGCATTGTACGTAAGTACCACAAGTTCTTTATCCATTTTTCACTTTCTGTGATATTGAACTTGTACGGTAAACGAGGTTCTTGTAAACAGAGGCGTCCCAAACATTGGGGTGGCTGTGTCTTTTTGATTTTAATTTCCCTAAGCTATAGGACCATAAGTGGAAGTGCCCTAGGCTCTGTTGCTTTGTTTTTTAGATGTTTCAGGAAACACCATACACTTCTCCCAAGTGTCTGTTGGCAGTTTACATCCCGCCCATCAGCATAACAAGGCTCCCAGTTCTCCATGGCCTGTCCTGCCTTTCTGGATTTTACACTTTTTTCAGATGGCCCTTTTGACCGGGGGGAAGTGAGACTTCATTGTAGTGCAGATTTCCTTTGCAAGCTTGCTTGGTTGGCCAAAAAGGGCGTACGCGTTTTTTCCTGAATATATTCAGGAAAAAACGCGTACACCCTTTTTGGCCAAGTGCATCATTGTGGACGTTCTGCCTCTTTTCCTATGCTTTCAATGCAATTCCAGTCTACCTCCTGAAATTGGTTTCCTGCAATTCTGCCCCGCTTTCAAGTCCTCTTGGCAGCCTTACTTCAGTATATTTTTGGACGATAGCTGTCATTTATAACTCTGCAGGTTTGTGAATTACAGTGCCCCTGAGCTCCTTTCTTCAACTCGCTTTCTTGTGAGCTGGCCGCAACACCGCAGGATGGCTTCAGGCCCTAATCTGGTTCCGGCACGGCACGCTGAGCCTTTGGTTATTTCCTCTTCCTGGTGGGAAATGAGAGTTAAATTTGCCCGTCCAGACACCTCCAGCTAGTCTCTCATTGGTTCTCGCTATTCCTGTTCATCTTCCGCAGAAATTGCAAACTGGGCCAAACAGGAGGTTAAAGGGACAGACTCTCCAAGTCGGGAGAGTGTTAGTAAAGCATCTGGAATGTTGCACCCGAGTACCAGGGTACGAAAACTGAGACATATTTGAACACGTCTCCCGATCACATGGTTGATCATACTCTAGGTTCCACATGCATGTTTTAGCTGAAGGAAGAATACCTTAAACCTGGGTAGTTGAAACCCGTGGAATGGGTACCATGCAATATGACTTCAAAGGGTCTTCATTTGCTCACCGAACCTCTCCAATCCTATCACTGCTGCGTTTATGTCCCTGTACACATGCTTGATTCTCTTTCGGAGACATAGCAATCCATAGGTTTTAAGATACTTAAGAGTCAGGTACATTCTTAGGCGTTTAATATGCGGTGTTGAGTCCATTTCGTTGAGCAAGGAGTAGCTCTTGTCTATTCCATATTTGGCTTAAGGAACTTTATCTGTGCTCATTTCAATCTCTGGTTTTATGCAGCACCCCAACTCACCTTTACCCTTAAACAAGCATAAGTTGGTTTTCTAAATTTGAGACCCTGTTCTGTTCTGTAATTCAGTTCCTGTGTAGCCAAGTTTACATTCCGTGTATTACTGATATCTTATGATGTTTCTTTTTCTGTGTGACTTATTTCAGTTAGAATCATCGTACCTGAATCCACTCATTGTGCTGCTACGGGCCTGATGACATAGATTTCACTGCTGAGTGATACTGCATTGTACGTAAGTACCACAAGTTCTTTATCCATTTTTCACTTTCTGTGATATTGAACTTGTACGGTAAACGAGGTTCTTGTAAACAGAGGCGTCCCAAACATTGGGGTGGCTGTGTCTTTTTGATTTTAATTTCCCTAAGCTATAGGACCATAAGTGGAAGTGCCCTAGGCTCTGTTGCTTTGTTTTTTAGATGTTTCAGGAAACACCATACACTTCTCCCGAGTGTCTGTTGGCAGTTTACATCCCGCCCATCAGCATAACAAGGCTCCCAGTTCTCCATGGCCTGTCCTGCCTTTCTGGATTTTACACTTTTTTCAGATGGCCCTTTTGACCGGGGGGAAGTGAGACTTCATTGTAGTGCAGATTTCCTTTGCAAGCTTGCTTGGTTGGCCAAAAAGGGCGTATGCGTTTTTTCCTGAATATATTCAGGAAAAAACGCATACGCCCTTTTTGGCCAAGTGCATCATTGTGGACGTTCTGCCTCTTTTCCTATGCTTTCAATGCAATTCCAGTCTACCTCCTGAAATCGGTTTCCTGCAATTCTGCCCCGCTTTCAAGTCCTCTTGGCAGCCTTACTTCAGTATATTTTTGGACGATAGCTGTCATTTATAACTCTGCAGGTTTGTGAATTACAGTGCCCCTGAGCTCCTTTCTTCAACTCGCTTTCTTGTGAGCTGGCCGCAACACCGCAGGATGGCTTCAGGCCCTAATCTGGTTCCGGCACGGCACGCTGAGCCTTTGGTTATTTCCTCTTCCTGGTGGGAAATGAGAGTTAAATTTGCCCGTCCAGACACCTCCAGCTAGTCTCTCATTGGTTCTCGCTATTCCCGTTCATCTTCCGCAGAAATTGCAAACTGGGCCAAACAGGAGGTTAAAGGGACTGACTCTCCAAGTCGGGAGAGTGTTAGTAAAGCGTCTGGAATGTTGCACCCGAGTACCAGGGTACGAAAACTGAGACATATTTGAACACGTCTCCCGATCACATGGTTGATCATACTCTAGGTTCCACATGCATGTTTTAGCTGAAGGAAGAATACCTTAAACCTGGGTAGTTGAAACCCGTGGAATGGGTACCATGCAATATGACTTCAAAGGGTCTTCATTTGCTCACCGAACCTCTCCAATCCTATCACTGCTGCGTTTATGTCCCTGTACACATGCTTGATTCTCTTTCGGAGACATAGCAATCCATAGGTTTTAAGATACTTAAGAGTCAGGTACATTCTTAGGCGTCTAATATGGGGTGTTGCGTCCATTTCGTTGAGCAAGGAGTAGCTCTTGTCTATTCCATATTTGGCTTAAGGAACTTTATCTGTGCTCATTTCAATCTCTGGTTTTATGCAGCACCCCAACTCACCTTTACCCTTAAACAAGCATAAGTTGGTTTTCTAAATTTGAGACCCTGTTCTGTTCTGTAATTCAGTTCCTGTGTAGCCAAGTTTACATTCCGTGTATTACTGATATCTTATGATGTTTCTTTTTCTGTGTGACTTATTTCAGTTAGAATCATCGTACCTGAATCCACTCATTGTGCTGCTACGGGCCTGATGACATAGATTTCACTGCTGAGTGATACTGCATTGTACGTAAGTACCACAAGTTCTTTATCCATTTTTCACTTTCTGTGATATTGAACTTGTACGGTAAACGAGGTTCTTGTAAACAGAGGCGTCCCAAACATTGGGGTGGCTGTGTCTTTTTGATTTTAATTTCCCTAAGCTATAGGACCATAAGTGGAAGTGCCCTAGGCTCTGTTGCTTTGTTTTTTAGATGTTTCAGGAAACACCATACACTTCTCCCGAGTGTCTGTTGGCAATT
Source organism: Globicephala melas (assembly GCF_963455315.2). Classification (NCBI taxonomy): domain Eukaryota; kingdom Metazoa; phylum Chordata; class Mammalia; order Artiodactyla; family Delphinidae; genus Globicephala; species Globicephala melas. Next base: position 206,455 of record NW_027207453.1, on the reverse strand, counting down.
TACATCCCGCCCATCAGCATAACAAGGCTCCCAGTTCTCCATGGCCTGTCCTGCCTTTCTGGATTTTACACTTTTTTCAGATGGCCCTTTTGACCGGGGGGAAGTGAGACTTCATTGTAGTGCAGATTTCCTTTGCAAGCTTGCTTGGTTGGCCAAAAAGGGCGTATGCGTTTTTTCCTGAATATATTCAGGAAAAAACGCATACGCCCTTTTTGGCCAAGTGCATCATTGTGGACGTTCTGCCTCTTTTCCTATGCTTTCAATGCAATTCCAGTCTACCTCCTGAAATCGGTTTCCTGCAATTCTGCCCCGCTTTCAAGTCCTCTTGGCAGCCTTACTTCAGTATATTTTTGGACGATAGCTGTCATTTATAACTCTGCAGGTTTGTGAATTACAGTGCCCCTGAGCTCCTTTCTTCAACTCGTTTTCTTGTGAGCTGGCCGCAACACCGCAGGATGGCTTCAGGCCCTAATCTGGTTCCGGCACGGCACGCTGAGCCTTTGGTTATTTCCTCTTCCTGGTGGGAAATGAGAGTTAAATTTGCCCGTCCAGACACCTCCAGCTAGTCTCTCATTGGTTCTCGCTATTCCTGTTCATCTTCCGCAGAAATTGCAAACTGGGCCAAACAGGAGGTTAAAGGGACTGACTCTCCAAGTCGGGAGAGTGTTAGTAAAGCGTCTGGAATGTTGCACCCGAGTACCAGGGTACGAAAACTGAGACATATTTGAACACGTCTCCCGATCACATGGTTGATCATACTCTAGGTTCCACATGCATGTTTTAGCTGAAGGAAGAATACCTTAAACCTGGGTAGTTGAAACCCGTGGAATGGGTACCATGCAATATGACTTCAAAGGGTCTTCATTTGCTCACCGAACCTCTCCAATCCTATCACTGCTGCGTTTATGTCCCTGTACACATGCTTGATTCTCTTTCGGAGACATAGCAATCCATAGGTTTTAAGATACTTAAGAGTCAGGTACATTCTTAGGCGTTTAATATGCGGTGTTGAGTCCATTTCGTTGAGCAAGGAGTAGCTCTTGTGTATTCCATATTTGGCTTAAGGAACTTTATCTGTGCTCATTTCAATCTCTGGTTTTATGCAGCACCCCAACTCACCTTTACCCTTAAACAAGCATAAGTTGGTTTTCTAAATTTGAGACCCTGTTCTGTTCTGTAATTCAGTTCCTGTGTAGCCAAGTTTACATTCCGTGTATTACTGATATCTTATGATGTTTCTTTTTCTGTGTGACTTATTTCAGTTAGAATCATCGTACCTGAATCCACTCATTGTGCTGCTACGGGCCTGATGACATAGATTTCACTGCTGAGTGATACTGCATTGTACGTAAGTACCACAAGTTCTTTATCCATTTTTCACTTTCTGTGATATTGAACTTGTACGGTAAACGAGGTTCTTGTAAACAGAGGCGTCCCAAACATTGGGGTGGCTGTGTCTTTTTGATTTTAATTTCCCTAAGCTATAGGACCATAAGTGGAAGTGCCCTAGGCTCTGTTGCTTTGTTTTTTAGATGTTTCAGGAAACACCATACACTTCTCCCGAGTGTCTGTTGGCAGTTTACATCCCGCCCATCAGCATAACAAGGCTCCCAGTTCTCCATGGCCTGTTCTGCCTTTCTGGATTTTACACTTTTTTCAGATGGCCCTTTTGACCGGGGGGAAGTGAGACTTCATTGTGTTGCAGATTTCCTTTGCAAGCTTGCTTGGTTGGCCAAAAAGGGCGTATGCGTTTTTTCCTGAATATATTCAGGAAAAAACGCATATGCCCTTTTTGGCCAAGTGCATCATTGTGGACGTTCTGCCTCTTTTCCTATGCTTTCAATGCAATTCCAGTCTACCTCCTGAAATCGGTTTCCTGCAATTCTGCCCCGCTTTCAAGTCCTCTTGGCAGCCTTACTTCAGTATATTTTTGGACGATAGTTGTCATTTATAACTCTGCAGGTTTGTGAATTACAGTGCCCCTGAGCTCCTTTCTTCAACTCGTTTTCTTGTGAGCTGGCCGCAACACCGCAGGATGGCTTCAGGCCCTAATCTTGTTCCGGCATGGCACGCTGAGCCTTTGGTTATTTCCTCTTCCTGGTGGGAAATGAGAGTTAAATTTGCCCGTCCAGACACCTCCAGCTAGTCTCTCATTGGTTCTCGCTATTCCTGTTCATCTTCCGCAGAAATTGCAAACTGGGCCAAACAGGAGGTTAAAGGGACTGACTCTCCAAGTCGGGAGAGTGTTAGTAAAGCGTCTGGAATGTTGCACCCGAGTACCAGGGTACGAAAACTGAGACATATTTGAACACGTCTCCCGATCACATGGTTGATCATACTCTAGGTTCCACATGCATGTTTTAGCTGAAGGAAGAATACCTTAAACCTGGGTAGTTGAAACCCGTGGAATGGGTACCATGCAATATGACTTCAAAGGGTCTTCATTTGCTCACCGAACCTCTCCAATCCTATCACTGCTGCGTTTATGTCCCTGTACACATGCTTGATTCTCTTTCGGAGACATAGCAATCCATAGGTTTTAAGATACTTAAGAGTCAGGTACATTCTTAGGCGTTTAATATGCGGTGTTGAGTCCATTTCGTTGAGCAAGGAGTAGCTCTTGTCTATTCCATATTTGGCTTAAGGAACTTTATCTGTGCTCATTTCAATCTCTGGTTTTATGCAGCACCCCAACTCACCTTTCCCCTTAAACAAGCATAAGTTGGTTTTCTAAATTTGAGACCCTGTTCTGTTCTGTAATTCAGTTCCTGTGTAGCCAAGTTTACATTCCGTGTATTACTGATATCTTATGATGTTTCTTTTTCTGTGTGACTTATTTCAGTTAGAATCATCATACCTGAATCCACTCATTGTGCTGCTACGGGCCTGATGACATAGATTTCACTGCTGAGTGATACTGCATTGTACGTAAGTACCACAAGTTCTTTATCCATTTTTCACTTTCTGTGATATTGAACTTGTACGGTAAACGAGGTTCTTGTAAACAGAGGCGTCCCAAACATTGGGGTGGCTGTGTCTTTTTGATTTTAATTTCCCTAAGCTATAGGACCATAAGTGGAAGTGCCCTAGGCTCTGTTGCTTTGTTTTTTAGATGTTTCAGGAAACACCATACACTTCTCCCGAGTGTCTGTTGGCAGTTTACATCCCGCCCATCAGCATAACAAGGCTCCCAGTTCTCCATGGCCTGTCCTGCCTTTCTGGATTTTACACTTTTTTCAGATGGCCCTTTTGACCGGGGGGAAGTGAGACTTCATTGTAGTGCAGATTTCCTTTGCAAGCTTGCTTGGTTGGCCAAAAAGGGCGTATGCGTTTTTTCCTGAATATATTCAGGAAAAAACGCATACGCCCTTTTTGGCCAAGTGCATCATTGTGGACGTTCTGCCTCTTTTCCTATGCTTTCAATGCAATTCCAGTCTACCTCCTGAAATCGGTTTCCTGCAATTCTGCCCCGCTTTCAAGTCCTCTTGGCAGCCTTACTTCAGTATATTTTTGGACGATAGTTGTCATTTATAACTCTGCAGGTTTGTGAATTACAGTGCCCCTGAGCTCCTTTCTTCAACTCGTTTTCTTGTGAGCTGGCCGCAACACCGCAGGATGGCTTCAGGCCCTAATCTGGTTCCGGCACGGCACGCTGAGCCTTTGGTTATTTCCTCTTCCTGGTGGGAAATGAGAGTTAAATTTGCCCGTCCAGACACCTCCAGCTAGTCTCTCATTGGTTCTCGCTATTCCCGTTCATCTTCCGCAGAAATTGCAAACTGGGCCAAACAGGAGGTTAAAGGGACTGACTCTCCAAGTCGGGAGAGTGTTAGTAAAGCATCTGGAATGTTGCACCCGAGTACCAGGGTACGAAAACTGAGACATATTTGAACACATCTCCCGATCACATGGTTGATCATACTCTAGGTTCCACATGCATGTTTTAGCTGAAGGAAGAATACCTTAAACCTGGGTAGTTGAAACCCGTGGAATGGGTACCATGCAATATGACTTCAAAGGGTCTTCATTTGCTCACCGAACCTCTCCAATCCTATCACTGCTGCGTTTATGTCCCTGTACACATGCTTGATTCTCTTTCGGAGACATAGCAATCCATAGGTTTTAAGATACTTAAGAGTCAGGTACATTCTTAGGCGTTTAATATGCGGTGTTGAGTCCATTTCGTTGAGCAAGGAGTAGCTCTTGTCTATTCCATATTTGGCTTAAGGAACTTTATCTGTGCTCATTTCAATCTCTGGTTTTATGCAGCACCCCAACTCACCTTTACCCTTAAACAAGCATAAGTTGGTTTTCTAAATTTGAGACCCTGTTCTGTTCTGTAATTCAGTTCCTGTGTAGCCAAGTTTACATTCCGTGTATTACTGATATCTTATGATGTTTCTTTTTCTGTGTGACTTATTTCAGTTAGAATCATCGTACCTGAATCCACTCATTGTGCTGCTACGGGCCTGATGACATAGATTTCACTGCTGAGTGATACTGCATTGTACGTAAGTACCACAAGTTCTTTATCCATTTTTCACTTTCTGTGATATTGAACTTGTACGGTAAACGAGGTTCTTGTAAACAGAGGCGTCCCAAACATTGGGGTGGCTGTGTCTTTTTGATTTTAATTTCCCTAAGCTATAGGACCATAAGTGGAAGTGCCCTAGGCTCTGTTGCTTTGTTTTTTAGATGTTTCAGGAAACACCATACACTTCTCCCGAGTGTCTGTTGGCAATTTACATCCCGCCCATCAGCATAACAAGGCTCCCAGTTCTCCATGGCCTGTCCTGCCTTTCTGGATTTTACACTTTTTTCAGATGGCCCTTTTGACCGGGGGGAAGTGAGACTTCATTGTAGTGCAGATTTCCTTTGCAAGCTTGCTTGGTTGGCCAAAAAGGGCGTATGCGTTTTTTCCTGAATATATTCAGGAAAAAACGCATACGCCCTTTTTGGCCAAGTGCATCATTGTGGACGTTCTGCCTCTTTTCCTATGCTTTCAATGCAATTCCAGTCTACCTCCTGAAATCGGTTTCCTGCAATTCTGCCCCGCTTTCAAGTCCTCTTGGCAGCCTTACTTCAGTATATTTTTGGACGATAGTTGTCATTTATAACTCTGCAGGTTTGTGAATTACAGTGCCCCTGAGCTCCTTTCTTCAACTCGTTTTCTTGTGAGCTGGCCGCAACACCGCAGGATGGCTTCAGGCCCTAATCTGGTTCCGGCACGGCACGCTGAGCCTTTGGTTATTTCCTCTTCCTGGTGGGAAATGAGAGTTAAATTTGCCCGTCCAGACACCTCCAGCTAGTCTCTCATTGGTTCTCGCTATTCCTGTTCATCTTCCGCAGAAATTGCAAACTGGGCCAAACAGGAGGTTAAAGGGACTGACTCTCCAAGTCGGGAGAGTGTTAGTAAAGCGTCTGGAATGTTGCACCCGAGTACCAGGGTACGAAAACTGAGACATATTTGAACACGTCTCCCGATCACATGGTTGATCATACTCTAGGTTCCACATGCATGTTTTAGCTGAAGGAAGAATACCTTAAACCTGGGTAGTTGAAACCCGTGGAATGGGTACCATGCAATATGACTTCAAAGGGTCTTCATTTGCTCACCGAACCTCTCCAATCCTATCACTGCTGCGTTTATGTCCCTGTACACATGCTTGATTCTCTTTCGGAGACATAGCAATCCATAGGTTTTAAGATACTTAAGAGTCAGGTACATTCTTAGGCGTTTAATATGCGGTGTTGAGTCCATTTCGTTGAGCAAGGAGTAGCTCTTGTGTATTCCATATTTGGCTTAAGGAACTTTATCTGTGCTCATTTCAATCTCTGGTTTTATGCAGCACCCCAACTCACCTTTACCCTTAAACAAGCATAAGTTGGTTTTCTAAATTTGAGACCCTGTTCTGTTCTGTAATTCAGTTCCTGTGTAGCCAAGTTTACATTCCGTGTATTACTGATATCTTATGATGTTTCTTTTTCTGTGTGACTTATTTCAGTTAGAATCATCGTACCTGAATCCACTCATTGTGCTGCTACGGGCCTGATGACATAGATTTCACTGCTGAGTGATACTGCATTGTACGTAAGTACCACAAGTTCTTTATCCATTTTTCACTTTCTGTGATATTGAACTTGTACGGTAAACGAGGTTCTTGTAAACAGAGGCGTCCCAAACATTGGGGTGGCTGTGTCTTTTTGATTTTAATTTCCCTCAGCTATAGGACCATAAGTGGAAGTGCCCTAGGCTCTGTTGCTTTGTTTTTTAGATGTTTCAGGAAACACCATACACTTCTCCCGAGTGTCTGTTGGCAGTTTACATCCCGCCCATCAGCATAACAAGGCTCCCAGTTCTCCATGGCCTGTCCTGCCTTTCTGGATTTTACACTTTTTTCAGATGGCCCTTTTGACCGGGGGGAAGTGAGACTTCATTGTAGTGCAGATTTCCTTTGCAAGCTTGCTTGGTTGGCCAAAAAGGGCGTATGCGTTTTTTCCTGAATATATTCAGGAAAAAACGCATACGCCCTTTTTGGCCAAGTGCATCATTGTGGACGTTCTGCCTCTTTTCCTATGCTTTCAATGCAATTCCAGTCTACCTCCTGAAATCGGTTTCCTGCAATTCTGCCCCGCTTTCAAGTCCTCTTGGCAGCCTTACTTCAGTATATTTTTGGACGATAGTTGTCATTTATAACTCTGCAGGTTTGTGAATTACAGTGCCCCTGAGCTCCTTTCTTCAACTCGTTTTCTTGTGAGCTGGCCGCAACACCGCAGGATGGCTTCAGGCCCTAATCTTGTTCCGGCATGGCACGCTGAGCCTTTGGTTATTTCCTCTTCCTGGTGGGAAATGAGAGTTAAATTTGCCCGTCCAGACACCTCCAGCTAGTCTCTCATTGGTTCTCGCTATTCCTGTTCATCTTCCGCAGAAATTGCAAACTGGGCCAAACAGGAGGTTAAAGGGACTGACTCTCCAAGTCGGGAGAGTGTTAGTAAAGCGTCTGGAATGTTGCACCCGAGTACCAGGGTACGAAAACTGAGACATATTTGAACACGTCTCCCGATCACATGGTTGATCATACTCTAGGTTCCACATGCATGTTTTAGCTGAAGGAAGAATACCTTAAACCTGGGTAGTTGAAACCCGTGGAATGGGTACCATGCAATATGACTTCAAAGGGTCTTCATTTGCTCACCGAACCTCTCCAATCCTATCACTGCTGCGTTTATGTCCCTGTACACATGCTTGATTCTCTTTCGGAGACATAGCAATCCATAGGTTTTAAGATACTTAAGAGTCAGGTACATTCTTAGGCGTTTAATATGCGGTGTTGAGTCCATTTCGTTGAGCAAGGAGTAGCTCTTGTGTATTCCATATTTGGCTTAAGGAACTTTATCTGTGCTCATTTCAATCTCTGGTTTTATGCAGCACCCCAACTCACCTTTACCCTTAAACAAGCATAAGTTGGTTTTCTAAATTTGAGACCCTGTTCTGTTCTGTAATTCAGTTCCTGTGTAGCCAAGTTTACATTCCGTGTATTACTGATATCTTATGATGTTTCTTTTTCTGTGTGACTTATTTCAGTTAGAATCATCATACCTGAATCCACTCATTGTGCTGCTACGGGCCTGATGACATAGATTTCACTGCTGAGTGATACTGCATTGTACGTAAGTACCACAAGTTCTTTATCCATTTTTCACTTTCTGTGATATTGAACTTGTACGGTAAACGAGGTTCTTGTAAACAGAGGCGTCCCAAACATTGGGGTGGCTGTGTCTTCTTGATTTTAATTTCCCTAAGCTATAGGACCATAAGTGGAAGTGCCCTAGGCTCTGTTGCTTTGTTTTTTAGATGTTTCAGGAAACACCATACACTTCTCCCGAGTGTCTGTTGGCAATTTACATCCCGCCCATCAGCATAACAAGGCTCCCAGTTCTCCATGGCCTGTCCTGCCTTTCTGGATTTTACACTTTTTTCAGATGGCCCTTTTGACCGGGGGGAAGTGAGACTTCATTGTAGTGCAGATTTCCTTTGCAAGCTTGCTTGGTTGGCCAAAAAGGGCGTATGCGTTTTTTCCTGAATATATTCAGGAAAAAACGCATACGCCCTTTTTGGCCAAGTGCATCATTGTGGACGTTCTGCCTCTTTTCCTATGCTTTCAATGCAATTCCAGTCTACCTCCTGAAATCGGTTTCCTGCAATTCTGCCCCGCTTTCAAGTCCTCTTGGCAGCCTTACTTCAGTATATTTTTGGACGATAGTTGTCATTTATAACTCTGCAGGTTTGTGAATTACAGTGCCCCTGAGCTCCTTTCTTCAACTCGTTTTCTTGTGAGCTGGCCGCAACACCGCAGGATGGCTTCAGGCCCTAATCTGGTTCCGGCACGGCACGCTGAGCCTTTGGTTATTTCCTCTTCCTGGTGGGAAATGAGAGTTAAATTTGCCCGTCCAGACACCTCCAGCTAGTCTCTCATTGGTTCTCGCTATTCCCGTTCATCTTCCGCAGAAATTGCAAACTGGGCCAAACAGGAGGTTAAAGGGACTGACTCTCCAAGTCGGGAGAGTGTTAGTAAAGCGTCTGGAATGTTGCACCCGAGTACCAGGGTACGAAAACTGAGACATATTTGAACACGTCTCCCGATCACATGGTTGATCATACTCTAGGTTCCACATGCATGTTTTAGCTGAAGGAAGAATACCTTAAACCTGGGTAGTTGAAACCCGTGGAATGGGTACCATGCAATATGACTTCAAAGGGTCTTCATTTGCTCACCGAACCTCTCCAATCCTATCACTGCTGCGTTTATGTCCCTGTACACATGCTTGATTCTCTTTCGGAGACATAGCAATCCATAGGTTTTAAGATACTTAAGAGTCAGGTACATTCTTAGGCGTTTAATATGCGGTGTTGAGTCCATTTCGTTGAGCAAGGAGTAGCTCTTGTGTATTCCATATTTGGCTTAAGGAACTTTATCTGTGCTCATTTCAATCTCTGGTTTTATGCAGCACCCCAACTCACCTTTACCCTTAAACAAGCATAAGTTGGTTTTCTAAATTTGAGACCCTGTTCTGTTCTGTAATTCAGTTCCTGTGTAGCCAAGTTTACATTCCGTGTATTACTGATATCTTATGATGTTTCTTTTTCTGTGTGACTTATTTCAGTTAGAATCATCATACCTGAATCCACTCATTGTGCTGCTACGGGCCTGATGACATAGATTTCACTGCTGAGTGATACTGCATTGTACGTAAGTACCACAAGTTCTTTATCCATTTTTCACTTTCTGTGATATTGAACTTGTACGGTAAACGAGGTTCTTGTAAACAGAGGCGTCCCAAACATTGGGGTGGCTGTATCTTTTTGATTTTAATTTCCCTAAGCTATAGGACCATAAGTGGAAGTGCCCTAGGCTCTGTTGCTTTGTTTTTTAGATGTTTCAGGAAACACCATACACTTCTCCCGAGTGTCTGTTGGCAGTTTACATCCCGCCCATCAGCATAACAAGGCTCCCAGTTCTCCATGGCCTGTCCTGCCTTTCTGGATTTTACACTTTTTTCAGATGGCCCTTTTGACCGGGGGGAAGTGAGACTTCATTGTAGTGCAGATTTCCTTTGCAAGCTTGCTTGGTTGGCCAAAAAGGGCGTATGCGTTTTTTCCTGAATATATTCAGGAAAAAACGCATACGCCCTTTTTGGCCAAGTGCATCATTGTGGACGTTCTGCCTCTTTTCCTATGCTTTCAATGCAATTCCAGTCTACCTCCTGAAATCGGTTTCCTGCAATTCTGCCCCGCTTTCAAGTCCTCTTGGCAGCCTTACTTCAGTATATTTTTGGACGATAGCTGTCATTTATAACTCTGCAGGTTTGTGAATTACAGTGCCCCTGAGCTCCTTTCTTCAACTCGTTTTCTTGTGAGCTGGCCGCAACACCGCAGGATGGCTTCAGGCCCTAATCTGGTTCCGGCACGGCACGCTGAGCCTTTGGTTATTTCCTCTTCCTGGTGGGAAATGAGAGTTAAATTTGCCCGTCCAGACACCTCCAGCTAGTCTCTCATTGGTTCTCGCTATTCCCGTTCATCTTCCGCAGAAATTGCAAACTGGGCCAAACAGGAGGTTAAAGGGACTGACTCTCCAAGTCGGGAGAGTGTTAGTAAAGCGTCTGGAATGTTGCACCCGAGTACCAGGGTACGAAAACTGAGACATATTTGAACACGTCTCCCGATCACATGGTTGATCATACTCTAGGTTCCACATGCATGTTTTAGCTGAAGGAAGAATACCTTAAACCTGGGTAGTTGAAACCCGTGGAATGGGTACCATGCAATATGACTTCAAAGGGTCTTCATTTGCTCACCGAACCTCTCCAATCCTATCACTGCTGCGTTTATGTCCCTGTACACATGCTTGATTCTCTTTCGGAGACATAGCAATCCATAGGTTTTAAGATACTTAAGAGTCAGGTACATTCTTAGGCGTTTAATATGCGGTGTTGAGTCCATTTTGTTGAGCAAGGAGTAGCTCTTGTCTATTCCATATTTGGCTTAAGGAACTTTATCTGTGCTCATTTCAATCTCTGGTTTTATGCAGCACCCCAACTCACCTTTACCCTTAAACAAGCATAAGTTGGTTTTCTAAATTTGAGACCCTGTTCTGTTCTGTAATTCAGTTCCTGTGTAGCCAAGTTTACATTCCGTGTATTACTGATATCTTATGATGTTTCTTTTTCTGTGTGACTTATTTCAGTTAGAATCATCGTACCTGAATCCACTCATTGTGCTGCTACGGGCCTGATGACATAGATTTCACTGCTGAGTGATACTGCATTGTACGTAAGTACCACAAGTTCTTTATCCATTTTTCACTTTCTGTGATATTGAACTTGTACGGTAAACGAGTTTCTTGTAAACAGAGGCGTCCCAAACATTGGGGTGGCTGTATCTTTTTGATTTTAATTTCCCTAAGCTATAGGACCATAAGTGGAAGTGCCCTAGGCTCTGTTGCTTTGTTTTTTAGATGTTTCAGGAAACACCATACACTTCTCCCGAGTGTCTGTTGGCAGTTTACATCCCGCCCATCAGCATAACAAGGCTCCCAGTTCTCCATGGCCTGTCCTGCCTTTCTGGATTTTACACTTTTTTCAGATGGCCCTTTTGACCGGGGGGAAGTGAGACTTCATTGTAGTGCAGATTTCCTTTGCAAGCTTGCTTGGTTGGCCAAAAAGGGCGTATGCGTTTTTTCCTGAATATATTCAGGAAAAAACGCATACACCCTTTTTGGCCAAGTGCATCATTGTGGACGTTCTGCCTCTTTTCCTATGCTTTCAATGCAATTCCAGTCTACCTCCTGAAATCGGTTTCCTGCAATTCTGCCCCGCTTTCAAGTCCTCTTGGCAGCCTTACTTCAGTATATTTTTGGACGATAGTTGTCATTTATAACTCTGCAGGTTTGTGAATTACAGTGCCCCTGAGCTCCTTTCTTCAACTCGTTTTCTTGTGAGCTGGCCGCAACACCGCAGGATGGCTTCAGGCCCTAATCTGGTTCCGGCACGGCACGCTGAGCCTTTGGTTATTTCCTCTTCCTGGTGGGAAATGAGAGTTAAATTTGCCCGTCCAGACACCTCCAGCTAGTCTCTCATTGGTTCTCGCTATTCCCGTTCATCTTCCGCAGAAATTGCAAACTGGGCCAAACAGGAGGTTAAAGGGACTGACTCTCCAAGTCGGGAGAGTGTTAGTAAAGCGTCTGGAATGTTGCACCCGAGTACCAGGGTACGAAAACTGAGACATATTTGAACACGTCTCCCGATCACATGGTTGATCATACTCTAGGTTCCACATGCATGTTTTAGCTGAAGGAAGAATACTTTAAACCTGGGTAGTTGAAACCCGCGGAATGGGTACCATGCAATATGACTTCAAAGGGTCTTCATTTGCTCACCGAACCTCTCCAATCCTATCACTGCTGCGTTTATGTCCCTGTACACATGCTTGATTCTCTTTCGGAGACATAGCAATCCATAGGTTTTAAGATACTTAAGAGTCAGGTACATTCTTAGGCGTTTAATATGCGGTGTTGAGTCCATTTCGTTGAGCAAGGAGTAGCTCTTGTCTATTCCATATTTGGCTTAAGGAACTTTATCTGTGCTCATTTCAATCTCTGGTTTTATGCAGCACCCGAACTCACCTTTACCCTTAAACAAGCATAAGTTGGTTTTCTAAATTTGAGACCCTGTTCTGTTCTGTAATTCAGTTCCTGTGTAGCCAAGTTTACATTCCGTGTATTACTGATATCTTATGATGTTTCTTTTTCTGTGTGACTTATTTCAGTTAGAATCATCGTACCTGAATCCACTCATTGTGCTGCTACGGGCCTGATGACATAGATTTCACTGCTGAGTGATACTGCATTGTACGTAAGTACCACAAGTTCTTTATCCATTTTTCACTTTCTGTGATATTGAACTTGTACGGTAAACGAGGTTCTTGTAAACAGAGGCGTCCCAAACATTGGGGTGGCTGTGTCTTTTTGATTTTAATTTCCCTAAGCTATAGGACCATAAGTGGAAGTGCCCTAGGCTCTGTTGCTTTGTTTTTTAGATGTTTCAGGAAACACCATACACTTCTCCCGAGCGTCTGTTGGCAGTTTACATCCCGCCCATCAGCATAACAAGGCTCCCAGTTCTCCATGGCCTGTCCTGCCTTTCTGGATTTTACACTTTTTTCAGATGGCCCTTTTGACCGGGGGGAAGTGAGACTTCATTGTAGTGCAGATTTCCTTTGCAAGCTTGCTTGGTTGGCCAAAAAGGGCGTACGCGTTTTTTCCTGAATATATTCAGGAAAAAACGCATACGCCCTTTTTGGCCAAGTGCATCATTGTGGACGTTCTGCCTCTTTTCCTATGCTTTCAATGCAATTCCAGTCTACCTCCTGAAATCGGTTTCCTGCAATTCTGCCCCGCTTTCAAGTCCTCTTGGCAGCCTTACTTCAGTATATTTTTGGACGATAGTTGTCATTTATAACTCTGCAGGTTTGTGAATTACAGTGCCCCTGAGCTCCTTTCTTCAACTCGCTTTCTTGTGACCTGGCCGCAACACCGCAGGATGGCTTCAGGCCCTAATCTGGTTCCGGCACGGCACGCTGAGCCTTTGGTTATTTCCTCTTCCTGGTGGGAAATGAGAGTTAAATTTGCCCGTCCAGACACCTCCAGCTAGTCTCTCATTGGTTCTCGCTATTCCCGTTCATCTTCCGCAGAAATTGCAAACTGGGCCAAACAGGAGGTTAAAGGGACTGACTCTCCAAGTCGGGAGAGTGTTAGTAAAGCGTCTGGAATGTTGCACCCGAGTGCCAGGGTACGAAAACTGAGACATATTTGAACACGTCTCCCGATCACATGGTTGATCATACTCTAGGTTCCACATGCATGTTTTAGCTGAAGGAAGAATACCTTAAGCCTGGGTAGTTGAAACCCGTGGAATGGGTACCATGCAATATGACTTCAAAGGGTCTTCATTTGCTCACCGAACCTCTCCAATCCTATCACTGCTGCGTTTATGTCCCTGTACACATGCTTGATTCTCTTTCGGAGACATAGCAATCCATAGGTTTTAAGATACTTAAGAGTCAGGTACATTCTTAGGCGTTTAATATGCGGTGTTGAGTCCATTTCGTTGAGCAAGGAGTAGCTCTTGTCTATTCCATATTTGGCTTAAGGAACTTTATCTGTGCTCATTTCAATCTCTGGTTTTATGCAGCACCCCAACTCACCTTTACCCTTAAACAAGCATAAGTTGGTTTTCTAAATTTGAGACCCTGTTCTGTTCTGTAATTCAGTTCCTGTGTAGCCAAGTTTACATTCCGTGTATTACTGATATCTTATGATGTTTCTTTTTCTGTGTGACTTATTTCAGTTAGAATCATCGTACCTGAATCCACTCATTGTGCTGCTACGGGCCTGATGACATAGATTTCACTGCTGAGTGATACTGCATTGTACGTAAGTACCACAAGTTCTTTATCCATTTTTCACTTTCTGTGATATTGAACTTGTACGGTAAACGAGGTTCTTGTAAACAGAGGCGTCCCAAACATTGGGGTGGCTGTGTCTTTTTGATTTTAATTTCCCTAAGCTATAGGACCATAAGTGGAAGTGCCCTAGGCTCTGTTGCTTTGTTTTTTAGATGTTTCAGGAAACACCATACACTTCTCCCGACCGTCTGTTGGCAGTTTACATCCCGCCCATCAGCATAACAAGGCTCCCAGTTCTCCATGGCCTGTCCTGCCTTTCTGGATTTTACACTTTTTTCAGATGGCCCTTTTGACCGGGGGGAAGTGAGACTTCATTGTAGTGCAGATTTCCTTTGCAAGCTTGCTTGGTTGGCCAAAAAGTGCGTATGCGTTTTTTCCTGAATATATTCAGGAAAAAACGCATACGCCCTTTTTGGCCAAGTGCATCATTGTGGACGTTCTGCCTCTTTTCCTATGCTTTCAATGCAATTCCAGTCTACCTCCTGAAATCGGTTTCCTGCAATTCTGCCCCGCTTTCAAGTCCTCTTGGCAGCCTTACTTCAGTATATTTTTGGACGATAGCTGTCATTTATAACTCTGCAGGTTTGTGAATTACAGTGCCCCTGAGCTCCTTTCTTCAACTCGCTTTCTTGTGAGCTGGCCGCAACACCGCAGGATGGCTTCAGGCCCTAATCTGGTTCCGGCACGGCACGCTGAGCCTTTGGTTATTTCCTCTTCCTGGTGGGAAATGAGAGTTAAATTTGCCCGTCCAGACACCTCCAGCTAGTCTCTCATTGGTTCTCGCTATTCCCGTTCATCTTCCGCAGAAATTGCAAACTGGGCCAAACAGGAGGTTAAAGGGACTGACTCTCCAAGTCGGGAGAGTGTTAGTAAAGCATCTGGAATGTTGCACCCGAGTACCAGGGTACGAAAACTGAGACATATTTGAACACGTCTCCCGATCACATGGTTGATCATACTCTAGGTTCCACATGCATGTTTTAGCTGAAGGAAGAATACCTTAAACCTGGGTAGTTGAAACCCGTGGAATGGGTACCATGCAATATGACTTCAAAGGGTCTTCATTTGCTCACCGAACCTCTCCAATCCTATCACTGCTGCGTTTATGTCCCTGTACACATGCTTGATTCTCTTTCGGAGACATAGCAATCCATAGGTTTTAAGATACTTAAGAGTCAGGTACATTCTTAGGCGTTTAATATGCGGTGTTGAGTCCATTTCGTTGAGCAAGGAGTAGCTCTTGTCTATTCCATATTTGGCTTAAGGAACTTTATCTGTGCTCATTTCAATCTCTGGTTTTATGCAGCACCCCAACTCACCTTTACCCTTAAACAAGCATAAGTTGGTTTTCTAAATTTGAGACCCTGTTCTGTTCTGTAATTCAGTTCCTGTGTAGCCAAGTTTACATTCCGTGTATTACTGATATCTTATGATGTTTCTTTTTCTGTGTGACTTATTTCAGTTAGAATCATCGTACCTGAATCCACTCATTGTGCTGCTACGGGCCTGATGACATAGATTTCACTGCTGAGTGATACTGCATTGTACGTAAGTACCACAAGTTCTTTATCCATTTTTCACTTTCTGTGATATTGAACTTGTACGGTAAACGAGGTTCTTGTAAACAGAGGCGTCCCAAACATTGGGGTGGCTGTGTCTTTTTGATTTTAATTTCCCTAAGCTATAGGACCATAAGTGGAAGTGCCCTAGGCTCTGTTGCTTTGTTTTTTAGATGTTTCAGGAAACACCATACACTTCTCCCGAGTGTCTGTTGGCAGTTTACATCCCGCCCATCAGCATAACAAGGCTCCCAGTTCTCCTTGGCCTGTCCTGCCTTTCTGGATTTTACACTTTTTTCAGATGGCCCTTTTGACCGGGGGGAAGTGAGACTTCATTGTAGTGCAGATTTCCTTTGCAAGCTTGCTTAGTTGGCCAAAAAGGGCGTATGCGTTTTTTCCTGAATATATTCAGGAAAAAACGCATACGCCCTTTTTGGCCAAGTGCATCATTGTGGACGTTCTGCCTCTTTTCCTATGCTTTCAATGCAATTCCAGTCTACCTCCTGAAATCGGTTTCCTGCAATTCTGCCCCGCTTTCAAGTCCTCTTGGCAGCCTTACTTCAGTATATTTTTGGACGATAGTTGTCATTTATAACTCTGCAGGTTTGTGAATTACAGTGCCCCTGAGCTCCTTTCTTCAACTCGCTTTCTTGTGACCTGGCCGCAACACCGCAGGATGGCTTCAGGCCCTAATCTGGTTCCGGCACGGCACGCTGAGCCTTTGGTTATTTCCTCTTCCTGGTGGGAAATGAGAGTTAAATTTGCCCGTCCAGACACCTCCAGCTAGTCTCTCATTGGTTCTCACTATTCCCGTTCATCTTCCGCAGAAATTGCAAACTGGGCCAAACAGGAGGTTAAAGGGACTGACTCTCCAAGTCGGGAGAGTGTTAGTAAAGCGTCTGGAATGTTGCACCCGAGTGCCAGGGTACGAAAACTGAGACATATTTGAACACGTCTCCCGATCACATGGTTGATCATACTCTAGGTTCCACATGCATGTTTTAGCTGAAGGAAGAATACCTTAAACCTGGGTAGTTGAAACCCGTGGAATGGGTACCATGCAATATGACTTCAAAGGGTCTTCATTTGCTCACCGAACCTCTCCAATCCTATCACTGCTGCGTTTATGTCCCTGTACACATGCTTGATTCTCTTTCGGAGACATAGCAATCCATAGGTTTTAAGATACTTAAGAGTCAGGTACATTCTTAGGCGTTTAATATGCGGTGTTGAGTCCATTTCGTTGAGCAAGGAGTAGCTCTTGTCTATTCCATATTTGGCTTAAGGAACTTTATCTGTGCTCATTTCAATCTCTGGTTTTATGCAGCACCCCAACTCACCTTTACCCTTAAACAAGCATAAGTTGGTTTTCTAAATTTGAGACCCTGTTCTGTTCTGTAATTCAGTTCCTGTGTAGCCAAGTTTACATTCCGTGTATTACTGATATCTTATGATGTTTCTTTTTCTGTGTGACTTATTTCAGTTAGAATCATCGTACCTGAATCCACTCATTGTGCTGCTACGGGCCTGATGACATAGACTTCACTGCTGAGTGATACTGCATTGTACGTAAGTACCACAAGTTCTTTATCCATTTTTCACTTTCTGTGATATTGAACTTGTACGGTAAACGAGGTTCTTGTAAACAGAGGCGTCCCAATCATTGGGGTGGCTGTGTCTTTTTGATTTTAATTTCCCTAAGCTATAGGACCATAAGTGGAAGTGCCCTAGGCTCTGTTGCTTTGTTTTTTAGATGTTTCAGGAAACACCATACACTTCTCCCGACCGTCTGTTGGCAGTTTACATCCCGCCCATCAGCATAACAAGGCTCCCAGTTCTCCATGGCCTGTCCTGCCTTTCTGGATTTTACACTTTTTTCAGATGGCCCTTTTGACCGGGGGGAAGTGAGACTTCATTGTAGTGCAGATTTCCTTTGCAAGCTTGCTTGGTTGGCCAAAAAGGGCGTATGCGTTTTTTCCTGAATATATTCAGGAAAAAACGCGTACACCCTTTTTGGCCAAGTGCATCATTGTGGACGTTCTGCCTCTTTTCCTATGCTTTCAATGCAATTCCAGTCTACCTCCTGAAATCGGTTTCCTGCAATTCTGCCCCGCTTTCAAGTCCTCTTGGCAGCCTTACTTCAGTATATTTTTGGACGATAGCTGTCATTTATAACTCTGCAGGTTTGTGAATTACAGTGCCCCTGAGCTCCTTTCTTCAACTCGCTTTCTTGTGAGCTGGCCGCAACACCGCAGGATGGCTTCAGGCCCTAATCTGGTTCCGGCACGGCACGCTGAGCCTTTGGTTATTTCCTCTTCCTGGTGGGAAATGAGAGTTAAATTTGCCCGTCCAGACACCTCCAGCTAGTCTCTCATTGGTTCTCGCTATTCCCGTTCATCTTCCGCAGAAATTGCAAACTGGGCCAAACAGGAGGTTAAAGGGACTGACTCTCCAAGTCGGGAGAGTGTTAGTAAAGCGTCTGGAATGTTGCACCCGAGTACCAGGGTACGAAAACTGAGACATATTTGAACACGTCTCCCGATCACATGGTTGATCATACTCTAGGTTCCACATGCATGTTTTAGCTGAAGGAAGAATACCTTAAACCTGGGTAGTTGAAACCCGTGGAATGGGTACCATGCAATATGACTTCAAAGGGTCTTCATTTGCTCACCGAACCTCTCCAATCCTATCACTGCTGCGTTTATGTCCCTGTACACATGCTTGATTCTCTTTCGGAGACATAGCAATCCATAGGTTTTAAGATACTTAAGAGTCAGGTACATTCTTAGGCGTTTAATATGCGGTGTTGAGTCCATTTCGTTGAGCAAGGAGTAGCTCTTGTCTATTCCATATTTGGCTTAAGGAACTTTATCTGTGCTCATTTCAATCTCTGGTTTTATGCAGCACCCCAACTCACCTTTACCCTTAAACAAGCATAAGTTGGTTTTCTAAATTTGAGACCCTGTTCTGTTCTGTAATTCAGTTCCTGTGTAGCCAAGTTTACATTCCGTGTATTACTGATATCTTATGATGTTTCTTTTTCTGTGTGACTTATTTCAGTTAGAATCATCGTACCTGAATCCACTCATTGTGCTGCTACGGGCCTGATGACATAGATTTCACTGCTGAGTGATACTGCATTGTACGTAAGTACCACAAGTTCTTTATCCATTTTTCACTTTCTGTGATATTGAACTTGTACGGTAAACGAGGTTCTTGTAAACAGAGGCGTCCCAAACATTGGGGTGGCTGTGTCTTTTTGATTTTAATTTCCCTAAGCTATAGGACCATAAGTGGAAGTGCCCTAGGCTCTGTTGCTTTGTTTTTTAGATGTTTCAGGAAACACCATACACTTCTCCCGAGTGTCTGTTGGCAGTTTACATCCCGCCCATCAGCATAACAAGGCTCCCAGTTCTCCATGGCCTGTCCTGCCTTTCTGGATTTTACACTTTTTTCAGATGGCCCTTTTGACCGGGGGGAAGTGAGACTTCATTGTAGTGCATATTTCCTTTGCAAGCTTGCTTGTTTGGCCAAAAAGGGCGTATGCGTTTTTTCCTGAATATATTCAGGAAAAAACGCATACGCCCTTTTTGGCCAAGTGCATCATTGTGGACGTTCTGCCTCTTTTCCTATGCTTTCAATGCAATTCCAGTCTACCTCCTGAAATCGGTTTCCTGCAATTCTGCCCCGCTTTCAAGTCCTCTTGGCAGCCTTACTTCAGTATATTTTTGGACGATAGTTGTCATTTATAACTCTGCAGGTTTGTGAATTACAGTGCCCCTGAGCTCCTTTCTTCAACTCGTTTTCTTGTGAGCTGGCCGCAACACCGCAGGATGGCTTCAGGCCCTAATCTGGTTCCGGCACGGCACGCTGAGCCTTTGGTTATTTCCTCTTCCTGGTGGGAAATGAGAGTTAAATTTGCCCGTCCAGACACCTCCAGCTAGTCTCTCATTGGTTCTCGCTATTCCCGTTCATCTTCCGCAGAAATTGCAAACTGGGCCAAACAGGAGGTTAAAGGGACTGACTCTCCAAGTCGGGAGAGTGTTAGTAAAGCGTCTGGAATGTTGCACCCGAGTACCAGGGTACGAAAACTGAGACATATTTGAACACGTCTCCCGATCACATGGTTGATCATACTCTAGGTTCCACATGCATGTTTTAGCTGAAGGAAGAATACCTTAAACCTGGGTAGTTGAAACCCGTGGAATGGGTACCATGCAATATGACTTCAAAGGGTCTTCATTTGCTCACCGAACCTCTCCAATCCTATCACTGCTGCGTTTATGTCCCTGTACACATGCTTGATTCTCTTTCGGAGACATAGCAATCCATAGGTTTTAAGATACTTAAGAGTCAGGTACATTCTTAGGCGTTTAATATGCGGTGTTGAGTCCATTTCGTTGAGCAAGGAGTAGCTCTTGTCTATTCCATATTTGGCTTAAGGAAGTTTATCTGTGCTCATTTCAATCTCTGGTTTTATGCAGCACCCCAACTCACCTTTACCCTTAAACAAGCATAAGTTGGTTTTCTAAATTTGAGACCCTGTTCTGTTCTGTAATTCAGTTCCTTTGTAGCCAAGTTTACATTCCGTGTATTACTGATATCTTATGATGTTTCTTTTTCTGTGTGACTTATTTCAGTTAGAATCATCGTACCTGAATCCACTCATTGTGCTGCTACGGGCCTGATGACATAGATTTCACTGCTGAGTGATACTGCATTGTACGTAAGTACCACAAGTTCTTTATCCATTTTTCACTTTCTGTGATATTGAACTTGTACGGTAAACGAGGTTCTTGTAAACAGAGGCGTCCCAAACATTGGGGTGGCTGTATCTTTTTGATTTTAATTTCCCTAAGCTATAGGACCATAAGTGGAAGTGCCCTAGGCTCTGTTGCTTTGTTTTTTAGATGTTTCAGGAAACACCATACACTTCTCCCGAGTGTCTGTTGGCAGTTTACATCCCGCCCATCAGCATAACAAGGCTCCCAGTTCTCCATGGCCTGTCCTGCCTTTCTGGATTTTACACTTTTTTCAGATGGCCCTTTTGACCGGGGGGAAGTGAGACTTCATTGTAGTGCAGATTTCCTTTGCAAGCTTGCTTGGTTGGCCAAAAAGGGCGTATGCGTTTTTTCCTGAATATATTCAGGAAAAAACGCATACGCCCTTTTTGGCCAAGTGCATCATTGTGGACGTTCTGCCTCTTTTCCTATGCTTTCAATGCAATTCCAGTCTACCTCCTGAAATCGGTTTCCTGCAATTCTGCCCCGCTTTCAAGTCCTCTTGGCAGCCTTACTTCAGTATATTTTTGGACGATAGTTGTCATTTATAACTCTGCAGGTTTGTGAATTACAGTGCCCCTGAGCTCCTTTCTTCAACTCGTTTTCTTGTGAGCTGGCCGCAACACCGCAGGATGGCTTCAGGCCCTAATCTGGTTCCGGCACGGCACGCTGAGCCTTTGGTTATTTCCTCTTCCTGGTGGGAAATGAGAGTTAAATTTGCCCGTCCAGACACCTCCAGCTAGTCTCTCATTGGTTCTCGCTATTCCCGTTCATCTTCCGCAGAAATTGCAAACTGGGCCAAACAGGAGGTTAAAGGGACTGACTCTCCAAGTCGGGAGAGTGTTAGTAAAGCGTCTGGAATGTTGCACCCGAGTACCAGGGTACGAAAACTGAGACATATTTGAACACGTCTCCCGATCACATGGTTGATCATACTCTAGGTTCCACATGCATGTTTTAGCTGAAGGAAGAATACCTTAAACCTGGGTAGTTGAAACCCGTGGAATGGGTACCATGCAATATGACTTCAAAGGGTCTTCATTTGCTCACCGAACCTCTCCAATCCTATCACTGCTGCGTTTATGTCCCTGTACACATGCTTGATTCTCTTTCGGAGACATAGCAATCCATAGGTTTTAAGATACTTAAGAGTCAGGTACATTCTTAGGCGTTTAATATGCGGTGTTGAGTCCATTTCGTTGAGCAAGGAGTAGCTCTTGTCTATTCCATATTTGGCTTAAGGAACTTTATCTGTGCTCATTTCAATCTCTGGTTTTATGCAGCACCCGAACTCACCTTTACCCTTAAACAAGCATAAGTTGGTTTTCTAAATTTGAGACCCTGTTCTGTTCTGTAATTCAGTTCCTGTGTAGCCAAGTTTACATTCCGTGTATTACTGATATCTTATGATGTTTCTTTTTCTGTGTGACTTATTTCAGTTAGAATCATCGTACCTGAATCCACTCATTGTGCTGCTACGGGCCTGATGACATAGATTTCACTGCTGAGTGATACTGCATTGTACGTAAGTACCACAAGTTCTTTATCCATTTTTCACTTTCTGTGATATTGAACTTGTACGGTAAACGAGGTTCTTGTAAACAGAGGCGTCCCAAACATTGGGGTGGCTGTGTCTTTTTGATTTTAATTTCCCTAAGCTATAGGACCATAAGTGGAAGTGCCCTAGGCTCTGTTGCTTTGTTTTTTAGATGTTTCAGGAAACACCATACACTTCTCCCGAGCGTCTGTTGGCAGTTTACATCCCGCCCATCAGCATAACAAGGCTCCCAGTTCTCCATGGCCTGTCCTGCCTTTCTGGATTTTACACTTTTTTCAGATGGCCCTTTTGACCGGGGGGAAGTGAGACTTCATTGTAGTGCAGATTTCCTTTGCAAGCTTGCTTGGTTGGCCAAAAAGGGCGTACGCGTTTTTTCCTGAATATATTCAGGAAAAAACGCATACGCCCTTTTTGGCCAAGTGCATCATTGTGGACGTTCTGCCTCTTTTCCTATGCTTTCAATGCAATTCCAGTCTACCTCCTGAAATCGGTTTCCTGCAATTCTGCCCCGCTTTCAAGTCCTCTTGGCAGCCTTACTTCAGTATATTTTTGGACGATAGTTGTCATTTATAACTCTGCAGGTTTGTGAATTACAGTGCCCCTGAGCTCCTTTCTTCAACTCGCTTTCTTGTGACCTGGCCGCAACACCGCAGGATGGCTTCAGGCCCTAATCTGGTTCCGGCACGGCACGCTGAGCCTTTGGTTATTTCCTCTTCCTGGTGGGAAATGAGAGTTAAATTTGCCCGTCCAGACACCTCCAGCTAGTCTCTCATTGGTTCTCACTATTCCCGTTCATCTTCCGCAGAAATTGCAAACTGGGCCAAACAGGAGGTTAAAGGGACTGACTCTCCAAGTCGGGAGAGTGTTAGTAAAGCGTCTGGAATGTTGCACCCGAGTGCCAGGGTACGAAAACTGAGACATATTTGAACACGTCTCCCGATCACATGGTTGATCATACTCTAGGTTCCACATGCATGTTTTAGCTGAAGGAAGAATACCTTAAACCTGGGTAGTTGAAACCCGTGGCATGGGTACCATGCAATATGACTTCAAAGGGTCTTCATTTGCTCACCGAACCTCTCCAATCCTATCACTGCTGCGTTTATGTCCCTGTACACATGCTTGATTCTCTTTCGGAGACATAGCAATCCATAGGTTTTAAGATACTTAAGAGTCAGGTACATTCTTAGGCGTTTAATATGCGGTGTTGAGTCCATTTCGTTGAGCAAGGAGTAGCTCTTGTGTATTCCATATTTGGCTTAAGGAACTTTATCTGTGCTCATTTCAATCTCTGGTTTTATGCAGCACCCCAACTCACCTTTACCCTTAAACAAGCATAAGTTGGTTTTCTAAATTTGAGACCCTGTTCTGTTCTGTAATTCAGTTCCTGTGTAGCCAAGTTTACATTCCGTGTATTACTGATATCTTATGATGTTTCTTTTTCTGTGTGACTTATTTCAGTTAGAATCATCGTACCTGAATCCACTCATTGTGCTGCTACGGGCCTGATGACATAGATTTCACTGCTGAGTGATACTGCATTGTACGTAAGTACCACAAGTTCTTTATCCATTTTTCACTTTCTGTGATATTGAACTTGTACGGTAAACGAGGTTCTTGTAAACAGAGGCGTCCCAAACATTGGGGTGGCTGTGTCTTTTTGATTTTAATTTCCCTAAGCTATAGGACCATAAGTGGAAGTGCCCTAGGCTCTGTTGCTTTGTTTTTTAGATGTTTCAGGAAACACCATACACTTCTCCCGACCGTCTGTTTGCAGTTTACATCCCGCCCATCAGCATAACAAGGCTCCCAGTTCTCCATGGCCTGTCCTGCCTTTCTGGATTTTACACTTTTTTCAGATGGCCCTTTTGACCGGGGGGAAGTGAGACTTCATTGTAGTGCAGATTTCCTTTGCAAGCTTGCTTGGTTGGCCAAAAAGTGCGTATGCGTTTTTTCCTGAATATATTCAGGAAAAAACGCATACGCCCTTTTTGGCCAAGTGCATCATTGTGGACGTTCTGCCTCTTTTCCTATGCTTTCAATGCAATTCCAGTCTACCTCCTGAAATCGGTTTCCTGCAATTCTGCCCCGCTTTCAAGTCCTCTTGGCAGCCTTACTTCAGTATATTTTTGGACGATAGCTGTCATTTATAACTCTGCAGGTTTGTGAATTACAGTGCCCCTGAGCTCCTTTCTTCAACTCGCTTTCTTGTGAGCTGGCCGCAACACCGCAGGATGGCTTCAGGCCCTAATCTGGTTCCGGCACGGCACGCTGAGCCTTTGGTTATTTCCTCTTCCTGGTGGGAAATGAGAGTTAAATTTGCCCGTCCAGACACCTCCAGCTAGTCTCTCATTGGTTCTCGCTATTCCCGTTCATCTTCCGCAGAAATTGCAAACTGGGCCAAACAGGAGGTTAAAGGGACTGACTCTCCAAGTCGGGAGAGTGTTAGTAAAGCGTCTGGAATGTTGCACCCGAGTACCAGGGTACGAAAACTGAGACATATTTGAACACGTCTCCCGATCACATGGTTGATCATACTCTAGGTTCCACATGCATGTTTTAGCTGAAGGAAGAATACCTTAAACCTGGGTAGTTGAAACCCGTGGAATGGGTACCATGCAATATGACTTCAAAGGGTCTTCATTTGCTCACCGAACCTCTCCAATCCTATCACTGCTGCGTTTATGTCCCTGTACACATGCTTGATTCTCTTTCGGAGACATAGCAATCCATAGGTTTTAAGATACTTAAGAGTCAGGTACATTCTTAGGCGTTTAATATGCGGTGTTGAGTCCATTTCGTTGAGCAAGGAGTAGCTCTTGTCTATTCCATATTTGGCTTAAGGAACTTTATCTGTGCTCATTTCAATCTCTGGTTTTATGCAGCACCCCAACTCACCTTTACCCTTAAACAAGCATAAGTTGGTTTTCTAAATTTGAGACCCTGTTCTGTTCTGTAATTCAGTTCCTGTGTAGCCAAGTTTACATTCCGTGTATTACTGATATCTTATGATGTTTCTTTTTCTGTGTGACTTATTTCAGTTAGAATCATCGTACCTGAATCCACTCATTGTGCTGCTACGGGCCTGATGACATAGATTTCACTGCTGAGTGATACTGCATTGTACGTAAGTACCACAAGTTCTTTATCCATTTTTCACTTTCTGTGATATTGAACTTGTACGGTAAACGAGGTTCTTGTAAACAGAGGCGTCCCAAACATTGGGGTGGCTGTGTCTTTTTGATTTTAATTTCCCTAAGCTATAGGACCATAAGTGGAAGTGCCCTAGGCTCTGTTGCTTTGTTTTTTAGATGTTTCAGGAAACACCATACACTTCTCCCGAGTGTCTGTTGGCAGTTTACATCCCGCCCATCAGCATAACAAGGCTCCCAGTTCTCCTTGGCCTGTCCTGCCTTTCTGGATTTTACACTTTTTTCAGATGGCCCTTTTGACCGGGGGGAAGTGAGACTTCATTGTAGTGCAGATTTCCTTTGCAAGCTTGCTTGGTTGGCCAAAAAGGGCGTATGCGTTTTTTCCTGAATATATTCAGGAAAAAACGCATACGCCCTTTTTGGCCAAGTGCATCATTGTGGACGTTCTGCCTCTTTTCCTATGCTTTCAATGCAATTCCAGTCTACCTCCTGAAATCGGTTTCCTGCAATTCTGCCCCGCTTTCAAGTCCTCTTGGCAGCCTTACTTCAGTATATTTTTGGACGATAGTTGTCATTTATAACTCTGCAGGTTTGTGAATTACAGTGCCCCTGAGCTCCTTTCTTCAACTCGCTTTCTTGTGACCTGGCCGCAACACCGCAGGATGGCTTCAGGCCCTAATCTGGTTCCGGCACGGCACGCTGAGCCTTTGGTTATTTCCTCTTCCTGGTGGGAAATGAGAGTTAAATTTGCCCGTCCAGACACCTCCAGCTAGTCTCTCATTGGTTCTCACTATTCCCGTTCATCTTCCGCAGAAATTGCAAACTGGGCCAAACAGGAGGTTAAAGGGACTGACTCTCCAAGTCGGGAGAGTGTTAGTAAAGCGTCTGGAATGTTGCACCCGAGTGCCAGGGTACGAAAACTGAGACATATTTGAACACGTCTCCCGATCACATGGTTGATCATACTCTAGGTTCCACATGCATGTTTTAGCTGAAGGAAGAATACCTTAAACCTGGGTAGTTGAAACCCGTGGAATGGGTACCATGCAATATGACTTCAAAGGGTCTTCATTTGCTCACCGAACCTCTCCAATCCTATCACTGCTGCGTTTATGTCCCTGTACACATGCTTGATTCTCTTTCGGAGACATAGCAATCCATAGGTTTTAAGATACTTAAGAGTCAGGTACATTCTTAGGCGTTTAATATGCGGTGTTGAGTCCATTTCGTTGAGCAAGGAGTAGCTCTTGTCTATTCCATATTTGGCTTAAGGAACTTTATCTGTGCTCATTTCAATCTCTGGTTTTATGCAGCACCCCAACTCACCTTTACCCTTAAACAAGCATAAGTTGGTTTTCTAAATTTGAGACCCTGTTCTGTTCTGTAATTCAGTTCCTGTGTAGCCAAGTTTACATTCCGTGTATTACTGATATCTTATGATGTTTCTTTTTCTGTGTGACTTATTTCAGTTAGAATCATCGTACCTGAATCCACTCATTGTGCTGCTACGGGCCTGATGACATAGATTTCACTGCTGAGTGATACTGCATTGTACGTAAGTACCACAAGTTCTTTATCCATTTTTCACTTTCTGTGATATTGAACTTGTACGGTAAACGAGGTTCTTGTAAACAGAGGCGTCCCAAACATTGGGGTGGCTGTGTCTTTTTGATTTTAATTTCCCTAAGCTATAGGACCATAAGTGGAAGTGCCCTAGGCTCTGTTGCTTTGTTTTTTAGATGTTTCAGGAAACACCATACACTTCTCCCGAGTGTCTGTTGGCAGTTTACATCCCGCCCATCAGCATAACAAGGCTCCCAGTTCTCCATGGCCTGTCCTGCCTTTCTGGATTTTACACTTTTTTCAGATGGCCCTTTTGACCGGGGGGAAGTGAGACTTCATTGTAGTGCAGATTTCCTTTGCAAGCTTGCTTGGTTGGCCAAAAAGGGCGTATGCGTTTTTTCCTGAATATATTCAGGAAAAAACGCATACGCCCTTTTTGGCCAAGTGCATCATTGTGGACGTTCTGCCTCTTTTCCTATGCTTTCAATGCAATTCCAGTCTACCTCCTGAAATCGGTTTCCTGCAATTCTGCCCCGCTTTCAAGTCCTCTTGGCAGCCTTACTTCAGTATATTTTTGGACGATAGCTGTCATTTATAACTCTGCAGGTTTGTGAATTACAGTGCCCCTGAGCTCCTTTCTTCAACTCGCTTTCTTGTGAGCTGGCCGCAACACCGCAGGATGGCTTCAGGCCCTAATCTGGTTCCGGCACGGCACGCTGAGCCTTTGGTTATTTCCTCTTCCTGGTGGGAAATGAGAGTTAAATTTGCCCGTCCAGACACCTCCAGCTAGTCTCTCATTGGTTCTCGCTATTCCTGTTCATCTTCCGCAGAAATTGCAAACTGGGCCAAACAGGAGGTTAAAGGGACTGACTCTCCAAGTCGGGAGAGTGTTAGTAAAGCGTCTGGAATGTTGCACCCGAGTACCAGGGTACGAAAACTGAGACATATTTGAACACGTCTCCCGATCACATGGTTGATCATACTCTAGGTTCCACATGCATGTTTTAGCTGAAGGAAGAATACCTTAAACCTGGGTAGTTGAAACCCGTGGAATGGGTACCATGCAATATGACTTCAAAGGGTCTTCATTTGCTCACCGAACCTCTCCAATCCTATCACTGCTGCGTTTATGTCCCTGTACACATGCTTGATTCTCTTTCGGAGACATAGCAATCCATAGGTTTTAAGATACTTAAGAGTCAGGTACATTCTTAAGCGTTTAATATGCGGTGTTGAGTCCATTTCGTTGAGCAAGGAGTAGCTCTTGTCTATTCCATATTTGGCTTAAGGAACTTTATCTGTGCTCATTTCAATCTCTGGTTTTATGCAGCACCCCAACTCACCTTTACCCTTAAACAAGCATAAGTTGGTTTTCTAAATTTGAGACCCTGTTCTGTTCTGTAATTCAGTTCCTGTGTAGCCAAGTTTACATTCCGTGTATTACTGATATCTTATGATGTTTCTTTTTCTGTGTGACTTATTTCAGTTAGAATCATCGTACCTGAATCCACTCATTGTGCTGCTACGGGCCTGATGACATAGATTTCACTGCTGAGTGATACTGCATTGTACGTAAGTACCACAAGTTCTTTATCCATTTTTCACTTTCTGTGATATTGAACTTGTACGGTAAACGAGGTTCTTGTAAACAGAGGCGTCCCAAACATTGGGGTGGCTGTGTCTTTTTGATTTTAATTTCCCTAAGCTATAGGACCATAAGTGGAAGTGCCCTAGGCTCTGTTGCTTTGTTTTTTAGATGTTTCAGGAAACACCATACACTTCTCCCGAGTGTCTGTTGGCAGTTTACATCCCGCCCATCAGCATAACAAGGCTCCCAGTTCTCCATGGCCTGTCCTGCCTTTCTGGATTTTACACTTTTTTCAGATGGCCCTTTTGACCGGGGGGAAGTGAGACTTCATTGTAGTGCAGATTTCCTTTGCAAGCTTGCTTGGTTGGCCAAAAAGGGCGTATGCGTTTTTTCCTGAATATATTCAGGAAAAAACGCATACGCCCTTTTTGGCCAAGTGCATCATTGTGGACGTTCTGCCTCTTTTCCTATGCTTTCAATGCAATTCCAGTCTACCTCCTGAAATCGGTTTCCTGCAATTCTGC
Source organism: Globicephala melas (assembly GCF_963455315.2). Lineage (NCBI taxonomy): Eukaryota > Metazoa > Chordata > Mammalia > Artiodactyla > Delphinidae > Globicephala > Globicephala melas. The sequence continues at coordinate 177,707 of NW_027207453.1, read as the reverse complement.
CCCGCTTTCAAGTCCTCTTGGCAGCCTTACTTCAGTATATTTTTGGACGATAGCTGTCATTTATAACTCTGCAGGTTTGTGAATTACAGTGCCCCTGAGCTCCTTTCTTCAACTCGCTTTCTTGTGAGCTGGCCGCAACACCGCAGGATGGCTTCAGGCCCTAATCTGGTTCCGGCACGGCACGCTGAGCCTTTGGTTATTTCCTCTTCCTGGTGGGAAATGAGAGTTAAATTTGCCCGTCCAGACACCTCCAGCTAGTCTCTCATTGGTTCTCGCTATTCCCGTTCATCTTCCGCAGAAATTGCAAACTGGGCCAAACAGGAGGTTAAAGGGACTGACTCTCCAAGTCGGGAGAGTGTTAGTAAAGCGTCTGGAATGTTGCACCCGAGTACCAGGGTACGAAAACTGAGACATATTTGAACACGTCTCCCGATCACATGGTTGATCATACTCTAGGTTCCACATGCATGTTTTAGCTGAAGGAAGAATACCTTAAACCTGGGTAGTTGAAACCCGTGGAATGGGTACCATGCAATATGACTTCAAAGGGTCTTCATTTGCTCACCGAACCTCTCCAATCCTATCACTGCTGCGTTTATGTCCCTGTACACATGCTTGATTCTCTTTCGGAGACATAGCAATCCATAGGTTTTAAGATACTTAAGAGTCAGGTACATTCTTAGGCGTTTAATATGCGGTGTTGAGTCCATTTCGTTGAGCAAGGAGTAGCTCTTGTCTATTCCATATTTGGCTTAAGGAACTTTATCTGTGCTCATTTCAATCTCTGGTTTTATGCAGCACCCCAACTCACCTTTACCCTTAAACAAGCATAAGTTGGTTTTCTAAATTTGAGACCCTGTTCTGTTCTGTAATTCAGTTCCTGTGTAGCCAAGTTTACATTCCGTGTATTACTGATATCTTATGATGTTTCTTTTTCTGTGTGACTTATTTCAGTTAGAATCATCGTACCTGAATCCACTCATTGTGCTGCTACGGGCCTGATGACATAGATTTCACTGCTGAGTGATACTGCATTGTACGTAAGTACCACAAGTTCTTTATCCATTTTTCACTTTCTGTGATATTGAACTTGTACGGTAAACGAGGTTCTTGTAAACAGAGGCGTCCCAAACATTGGGGTGGCTGTGTCTTTTTGATTTTAATTTCCCTCAGCTATAGGACCATAAGTGGAAGTGCCCTAGGCTCTGTTGCTTTGTTTTTTAGATGTTTCAGGAAACACCATACACTTCTCCCGAGTGTCTGTTGGCAGTTTACATCCCGCCCATCAGCATAACAAGGCTCCCAGTTCTCCATGGCCTGTCCTGCCTTTCTGGATTTTACACTTTTTTCAGATGGCCCTTTTGACCGGGGGGAAGTGAGACTTCATTGTAGTGCAGATTTCCTTTGCAAGCTTGCTTGGTTGGCCAAAAAGGGCGTATGCGTTTTTTCCTGAATATATTCAGGAAAAAACGCATACGCCCTTTTTGGCCAAGTGCATCATTGTGGACGTTCTGCCTCTTTTCCTATGCTTTCAATGCAATTCCAGTCTACCTCCTGAAATCGGTTTCCTGCAATTCTGCCCCGCTTTCAAGTCCTCTTGGCAGCCTTACTTCAGTATATTTTTGGACGATAGCTGTCATTTATAACTCTGCAGGTTTGTGAATTACAGTGCCCCTGAGCTCCTTTCTTCAACTCGCTTTCTTGTGAGCTGGCCGCAACACCGCAGGATGGCTTCAGGCCCTAATCTGGTTCCGGCACGGCACGCTGAGCCTTTGGTTATTTCCTCTTCCTGGTGGGAAATGAGAGTTAAATTTGCCCGTCCAGACACCTCCAGCTAGTCTCTCATTGGTTCTCGCTATTCCTGTTCATCTTCCGCAGAAATTGCAAACTGGGCCAAACAGGAGGTTAAAGGGACTGACTCTCCAAGTCGGGAGAGTGTTAGTAAAGCGTCTGGAATGTTGCACCCGAGTACCAGGGTACGAAAACTGAGACATATTTGAACACGTCTCCCGATCACATGGTTGATCATACTCTAGGTTCCACATGCATGTTTTAGCTGAAGGAAGAATACCTTAAACCTGGGTAGTTGAAACCCGTGGAATGGGTACCATGCAATATGACTTCAAAGGGTCTTCATTTGCTCACCGAACCTCTCCAATCCTATCACTGCTGCGTTTATGTCCCTGTACACATGCTTGATTCTCTTTCGGAGACATAGCAATCCATAGGTTTTAAGATACTTAAGAGTCAGGTACATTCTTAGGCGTTTAATATGCGGTGTTGAGTCCATTTCGTTGAGCAAGGAGTAGCTCTTGTCTATTCCATATTTGGCTTAAGGAACTTTATCTGTGCTCATTTCAATCTCTGGTTTTATGCAGCACCCCAACTCACCTTTACCCTTAAACAAGCATAAGTTGGTTTTCTAAATTTGAGACCCTGTTCTGTTCTGTAATTCAGTTCCTGTGTAGCCAAGTTTACATTCCGTGTATTACTGATATCTTATGATGTTTCTTTTTCTGTGTGACTTATTTCAGTTAGAATCATCGTACCTGAATCCACTCATTGTGCTGCTACGGGCCTGATGACATAGATTTCACTGCTGAGTGATACTGCATTGTACGTAAGTACCACAAGTTCTTTATCCATTTTTCACTTTCTGTGATATTGAACTTGTACGGTAAACGAGGTTCTTGTAAACAGAGGCGTCCCAAACATTGGGGTGGCTGTGTCTTTTTGATTTTAATTTCCCTAAGCTATAGGACCATAAGTGGAAGTGCCCTAGGCTCTGTTGCTTTGTTTTTTAGATGTTTCAGGAAACACCATACACTTCTCCCGAGTGTCTGTTGGCAGTTTACATCCCGCCCATCAGCATAACAAGGCTCCCAGTTCTCCATGGCCTGTCCTGCCTTTCTGGATTTTACACTTTTTTCAGATGGCCCTTTTGACCGGGGGGAAGTGAGACTTCATTGTAGTGCAGATTTACTTTGCAAGCTTGCTTGGTTGGCCAAAAAGGGCGTATGCGTTTTTTCCTGAATATATTCAGGAAAAAACGCATACGCCCTTTTTGGCCAAGTGCAACATTGTGGACGTTCTGCCTCTTTTCCTATGCTTTCAATGCAATTCCAGTCTACCTCCTGAAATCGGTTTCCTGCAATTCTGCCCCGCTTTCAAGTCCTCTTGGCAGCCTTACTTCAGTATATTTTTGGACGATAGTTGTCATTTATAACTCTGCAGGTTTGTGAATTACAGTGCCCCTGAGCTCCTTTCTTCAACTCGTTTTCTTGTGAGCTGGCCGCAACACCGCAGGATGGCTTCAGGCCCTAATCTGGTTCCGGCACGGCACGCTGAGCCTTTGGTTATTTCCTCTTCCTGGTGGGAAATGAGAGTTAAATTTGCCCGTCCAGACACCTCCAGCTAGTCTCTCATTGGTTCTCGCTATTCCCGTTCATCTTCCGCAGAAATTGCAAACTGGGCCAAACAGGAGGTTAAAGGGACTGACTCTCCAAGTCGGGAGAGTGTTAGTAAAGCGTCTGGAATGTTGCACCCGAGTACCAGGGTACGAAAACTGAGACATATTTGAACACGTCTCCCGATCACATGGTTGATCATACTCTAGGTTCCACATGCATGTTTTAGCTGAAGGAAGAATACCTTAAACCTGGGTAGTTGAAACCCGTGGAATGGGTACCATGCAATATGACTTCAAAGGGTCTTCATTTGCTCACCGAACCTCTCCAATCCTATCACTGCTGCGTTTATGTCCCTGTACACATGCTTGATTCTCTTTCGGAGACATAGCAATCCATAGGTTTTAAGATACTTAAGAGTCAGGTACATTCTTAGGCGTTTAATATGCGGTGTTGAGTCCATTTCGTTGAGCAAGGAGTAGCTCTTGTCTATTCCATATTTGGCTTAAGGAACTTTATCTGTGCTCATTTCAATCTCTGGTTTTATGCAGCACCCCAACTCACCTTTACCCTTAAACAAGCATAAGTTGGTTTTCTAAATTTGAGACCCTGTTCTGTTCTGTAATTCAGTTCCTGTGTAGCCAAGTTTACATTCCGTGTATTACTGATATCTTATGATGTTTCTTTTTCTGTGTGACTTATTTCAGTTAGAATCATCGTACCTGAATCCACTCATTGTGCTGCTACGGGCCTGATGACATAGATTTCACTGCTGAGTGATACTGCATTGTACGTAAGTACCACAAGTTCTTTATCCATTTTTCACTTTCTGTGATATTGAACTTGTACGGTAAACGAGGTTCTTGTAAACAGAGGCGTCCCAAACATTGGGGTGGCTGTGTCTTTTTGATTTTAATTTCCCTAAGCTATAGGACCATAAGTGGAAGTGCCCTAGGCTCTGTTGCTTTGTTTTTTAGATGTTTCAGGAAACACCATACACTTCTCCCGAGTGTCTGTTGGCAGTTTACATCCCGCCCATCAGCATAACAAGGCTCCCAGTTCTCCATGGCCTGTCCTGCCTTTCTGGATTTTACACTTTTTTCAGATGGCCCTTTTGACCGGGGGGAAGTGAGACTTCATTGTAGTGCAGATTTCCTTTGCAAGCTTGCTTGGTTGGCCAAAAAGGGCGTATGCGTTTTTTCCTGAATATATTCAGGAAAAAACGCATACGCCCTTTTTGGCCAAGTGCATCATTGTGGACGTTCTGCCTCTTTTCCTATGCTTTCAATGCAATTCCAGTCTACCTCCTGAAATTGGTTTCCTGCAATTCTGCCCCGCTTTCAAGTCCTCTTGGCAGCCTTACTTCAGTATATTTTTGGACGATAGCTGTCATTTATAACTCTGCAGGTTTGTGAATTACAGTGCCCCTGAGCTCCTTTCTTCAACTCGCTTTCTTGTGAGCTGGCCGCAACACCGCAGGATGGCTTCAGGCCCTAATCTGGTTCCGGCACGGCACGCTGAGCCTTTGGTTATTTCCTCTTCCTGGTGGGAAATGAGAGTTAAATTTGCCCGTCCAGACACCTCCAGCTAGTCTCTCATTGGTTCTCGCTATTCCTGTTCATCTTCCGCAGAAATTGCAAACTGGGCCAAACAGGAGGTTAAAGGGACAGACTCTCCAAGTCAGGAGAGTGTTAGTAAAGCATCTGGAATGTTGCACCCGAGTACCAGGGTACGAAAACTGAGACATATTTGAACACGTCTCCCGATCACATGGTTGATCATACTCTAGGTTCCACATGCATGTTTTAGCTGAAGGAAGAATACCTTAAACCTGGGTAGTTGAAACCCGTGGAATGGGTACCATGCAATATGATTTCAAAGGGTCTTCATTTGCTCACCGAACCTCTCCAATCCTATCACTGCTGCGTTTATGTCCCTGTACACATGCTTGATTCTCTTTCGGAGACATAGCAATCCATAGGTTTTAAGATACTTAAGAGTCAGGTACATTCTTAAGCGTTTAATATGCGGTGTTGAGTCCATTTCGTTGAGCAAGGAGTAGCTCTTGTCTATTCCATATTTGGCTTAAGGAACTTTATCTGTGCTCATTTCAATCTCTGGTTTTATGCAGCACCCCAACTCACCTTTACCCTTAAACAAGCATAAGTTGGTTTTCTAAATTTGAGACCCTGTTCTGTTCTGTAATTCAGTTCCTGTGTAGCCAAGTTTACATTCCGTGTATTACTGATATCTTATGATGTTTCTTTTTCTGTGTGACTTATTTCAGTTAGAATCATCGTACCTGAATCCACTCATTGTGCTGCTACGGGCCTGATGACATAGATTTCACTGCTGAGTGATACTGCATTGTACGTAAGTACCACAAGTTCTTTATCCATTTTTCACTTTCTGTGATATTGAACTTGTACGGTAAACGAGGTTCTTGTAAACAGAGGCGTCCCAAACATTGGGGTGGCTGTGTCTTTTTGATTTTAATTTCCCTAAGCTATAGGACCATAAGTGGAAGTGGCCTAGCCTCTGTTGCTTTGTTTTTTAGATGTTTCAGGAAACACCATACACTTCTCCCGAGTGTCTGTTGGCAGTTTACATCCCGCCCATCAGCATAACAAGGCTCCCAGTTCTCCATGGCCTGTCCTGCCTTTCTGGATTTTACACTTTTTTCAGATGGCCCTTTTGACCGGGGGGAAGTGAGACTTCATTGTAGTGCAGATTTCCTTTGCAAGCTTGCTTGGTTGGCCAAAAAGGGCGTACGCGTTTTTTCCTGAATATATTCAGGAAAAAACGCGTACGCCCTTTTTGGCCAAGTGCATCATTGTGGACGTTCTGCCTCTTTTCCTATGCTTTCAATGCAATTCCAGTCTACCTCCTGAAATCGGTTTCCTGCAATTCTGCCCCGCTTTCAAGTCCTCTTGGCAGCCTTACTTCAGTATATTTTTGGACGATAGCTGTCATTTATAACTCTGCAGGTTTGTGAATTACAGTGCCCCTGAGCTCCTTTCTTCAACTCGCTTTCTTGTGAGCTGGCCGCAACACCGCAGGATGGCTTCAGGCCCTAATCTGGTTCCGGCACGGCACGCTGAGCCTTTGGTTATTTCCTCTTCCTGGTGGGAAATGAGAGTTAAATTTGCCCGTCCAGACACCTCCAGCTAGTCTCTCATTGGTTCTCGCTATTCCTGTTCATCTTCCGCAGAAATTGCAAACTGGGCCAAACAGGAGGTTAAAGGGACTGACTCTCCAAGTCGGGAGAGTGTTAGTAAAGCGTCTGGAATGTTGCACCCGAGTACCAGGGTACGAAAACTGAGACATATTTGAACACGTCTCCCGATCACATGGTTGATCATACTCTAGGTTCCACATGCATGTTTTAGCTGAAGGAAGAATACCTTAAACCTGGGTAGTTGAAACCCGTGGAATGGGTACCATGCAATATGACTTCAAAGGGTCTTCATTTGCTCACCGAACCTCTCCAATCCTATCACTGCTGCGTTTATGTCCCTGTACACATGCTTGATTCTCTTTCGGAGACATAGCAATCCATAGGTTTTAAGATACTTAAGAGTCAGGTACATTCTTAGGCGTTTAATATGCGGTGTTGAGTCCATTTCGTTGAGCAAGGAGTAGCTCTTGTCTATTCCATATTTGGCTTAAGGAACTTTATCTGTGCTCATTTCAATCTCTGGTTTTATGCAGCACCCCAACTCACCTTTACCCTTAAACAAGCATAAGTTGGTTTTCTAAATTTGAGACCCTGTTCTGTTCTGTAATTCAGTTCCTGTGTAGCCAAGTTTACATTCCGTGTATTACTGATATCTTATGATGTTTCTTTTTCTGTGTGACTTATTTCAGTTAGAATCATCGTACCTGAATCCACTCATTGTGCTGCTACGGGCCTGATGACATAGATTTCACTGCTGAGTGATACTGCATTGTACGTAAGTACCACAAGTTCTTTATCCATTTTTCACTTTCTGTGATATTGAACTTGTACGGTAAACGAGGTTCTTGTAAACAGAGGCGTCCCAAACATTGGGGTGGCTGTGTCTTTTTGATTTTAATTTCCCTAAGCTATAGGACCATAAGTGGAAGTGCCCTAGGCTCTGTTGCTTTGTTTTTTAGATGTTTCAGGAAACACCATACACTTCTCCCGAGTGTCTGTTGGCAGTTTACATCCCGCCCATCAGCATAACAAGGCTCCCAGTTCTCCATGGCCTGTCCTGCCTTTCTGGATTTTACACTTTTTTCAGATGGCCCTTTTGACCGGGGGGAAGTGAGACTTCATTGTAGTGCAGATTTCCTTTGCAAGCTTGCTTGGTTGGCCAAAAAGGGCGTATGCGTTTTTTCCTGAATATATTCAGGAAAAAACGCATACGCCCTTTTTGGCCAAGTGCATCATTGTGGACGTTCTGCCTCTTTTCCTATGCTTTCAATGCAATTCCAGTCTACCTCCTGAAATCGGTTTCCTGCAATTCTGCCCCGCTTTCAAGTCCTCTTGGCAGCCTTACTTCAGTATATTTTTGGACGATAGTTGTCATTTATAACTCTGCAGGTTTGTGAATTACAGTGCCCCTGAGCTCCTTTCTTCAACTCGTTTTCTTGTGAGCTGGCCGCAACACCGCAGGATGGCTTCAGGCCCTAATCTGGTTCCGGCACGGCACGCTGAGCCTTTGGTTATTTCCTCTTCCTGGTGGGAAATGAGAGTTAAATTTGCCCGTCCAGACACCTCCAGCTAGTCTCTCATTGGTTCTCGCTATTCCTGTTCATCTTCCGCAGAAATTGCAAACTGGGCCAAACAGGAGGTTAAAGGGACTGACTCTCCAAGTCGGGAGAGTGTTAGTAAAGCGTCTGGAATGTTGCACCCGAGTACCAGGGTACGAAAACTGAGACATATTTGAACACGTCTCCCGATCACATGGTTGATCATACTCTAGGTTCCACATGCATGTTTTAGCTGAAGGAAGAATACCTTAAACCTGGGTAGTTGAAACCCGTGGAATGGGTACCATGCAATATGACTTCAAAGGGTCTTCATTTGCTCACCGAACCTCTCCAATCCTATCACTGCTGCGTTTATGTCCCTGTACACATGCTTGATTCTCTTTCGGAGACATAGCAATCCATAGGTTTTAAGATACTTAAGAGTCAGGTACATTCTTAGGCGTTTAATATGCGGTGTTGAGTCCATTTGGTTGAGCAAGGAGTAGCTCTTGTCTATTCCATATTTGGCTTAAGGAACTTTATCTGTGCTCATTTCAATCTCTGGTTTTATGCAGCACCCCAACTCACCTTTACCCTTAAACAAGCATAAGTTGGTTTTCTAAATTTGAGACCCTGTTCTGTTCTGTAATTCAGTTCCTGTGTAGCCAAGTTTACATTCCGTGTATTACTGATATCTTATGATGTTTCTTTTTCTGTGTGACTTATTTCAGTTAGAATCATCGTACCTGAATCCACTCATTGTGCTGCTACGGGCCTGATGACATAGATTTCACTGCTGAGTGATACTGCATTGTACGTAAGTACCACAAGTTCTTTATCCATTTTTCACTTTCTGTGATATTGAACTTGTACGGTAAACGAGGTTCTTGTAAACAGAGGCGTCCCAAACATTGGGGTGGCTGTGTCTTTTTGATTTTAATTTCCCTAAGCTATAGGACCATAAGTGGAAGTGCCCTAGGCTCTGTTGCTTTGTTTTTTAGATGTTTCAGGAAACACCATACACTTCTCCCGAGTGTCTGTTGGCAGTTTACATCCCGCCCATCAGCATAACAAGGCTCCCAGTTCTCCATGGCCTGTCCTGCCTTTCTGGATTTTACACTTTTTTCAGATGGCCCTTTTGACCGGGGGGAAGTGAGACTTCATTGTAGTGCAGATTTCCTTTGCAAGCTTGCTTGGTTGGCCAAAAAGGGCGTATGCGTTTTTTCCTGAATATATTCAGGAAAAAACGCATACGCCCTTTTTGGCCAAGTGCATCATTGTGGACGTTCTGCCTCTTTTCCTATGCTTTCAATGCAATTCCAGTCTACCTCCTGAAATCGGTTTCCTGCAATTCTGCCCCGCTTTCAAGTCCTCTTGGCAGCCTTACTTCAGTATATTTTTGGACGATAGCTGTCATTTATAACTCTGCAGGTTTGTGAATTACAGTGCCCCTGAGCTCCTTTCTTCAACTCGCTTTCTTGTGAGCTGGCCGCAACACCGCAGGATGGCTTCAGGCCCTAATCTGGTTCCCGCACGGCACGCTGAGCCTTTGGTTATTTCCTCTTCCTGGTGGGAAATGAGAGTTAAATTTGCCCGTCCAGACACCTCCAGCTAGTCTCTCATTGGTTCTCGCTATTCCTGTTCATCTTCCGCAGAAATTGCAAACTGGGCCAAACAGGAGGTTAAAGGGACAGACTCTCCAAGTCGGGAGAGTGTTAGTAAAGCATCTGGAATGTTGCACCCGAGTACCAGGGTACGAAAACTGAGACATATTTGAACACGTCTCCCGATCACATGGTTGATCATACTCTAGGTTCCACATGCATGTTTTAGCTGAAGGAAGAATACCTTAAACCTGGGTAGTTGAAACCCGTGGAATGGGTACCATGCAATATGACTTCAAAGGGTCTTCATTTGCTCACCGAACCTCTCCAATCCTATCACTGCTGCGTTTATGTCCCTGTACACATGCTTGATTCTCTTTCGGAGACATAGCAATCCATAGGTTTTAAGATACTTAAGAGTCAGGTACATTCTTAAGCGTTTAATATGCGGTGTTGAGTCCATTTCGTTGAGCAAGGAGTAGCTCTTGTCTATTCCATATTTGGCTTAAGGAACTTTATCTGTGCTCATTTCAATCTCTGGTTTTATGCAGCACCCCAACTCACCTTTACCCTTAAACAAGCATAAGTTGGTTTTCTAAATTTGAGACCCTGTTCTGTTCTGTAATTCAGTTCCTGTGTAGCCAAGTTTACATTCCGTGTATTACTGATATCTTATGATGTTTCTTTTTCTGTGTGACTTATTTCAGTTAGAATCATCGTACCTGAATCCACTCATTGTGCTGCTACGGGCCTGATGACATAGATTTCACTGCTGAGTGATACTGCATTGTACGTAAGTACCACAAGTTCTTTATCCATTTTTCACTTTCTGTGATATTGAACTTGTACGGTAAACGAGGTTCTTGTAAACAGAGGCGTCCCAAACATTGGGGTGGCTGTGTCTTTTTGATTTTAATTTCCCTAAGCTATAGGACCATAAGTGGAAGTGCCCTAGGCTCTGTTGCTTTGTTTTTTAGATGTTTCAGGAAACACCATACACTTCTCCCGAGTGTCTGTTGGCAGTTTACATCCCGCCCATCAGCATAACAAGGCTCCCAGTTCTCCATGGCCTGTCCTGCCTTTCTGGATTTTACACTTTTTTCAGATGGCCCTTTTGACCGGGGGGAAGTGAGACTTCATTGTAGTGCAGATTTCCTTTGCAAGCTTGCTTGGTTGGCCAAAAAGGGCGTACGCGTTTTTTCCTGAATATATTCAGGAAAAAACGCGTACGCCCTTTTTGGCCAAGTGCATCATTGTGGACGTTCTGCCTCTTTTCCTATGCTTTCAATGCAATTCCAGTCTACCTCCTGAAATCGGTTTCCTGCAATTCTGCCCCGCTTTCAAGTCCTCTTGGCAGCCTTACTTCAGTATATTTTTGGACGATAGCTGTCATTTATAACTCTGCAGGTTTGTGAATTACAGTGCCCCTGAGCTCCTTTCTTCAACTCGCTTTCTTGTGAGCTGGCCGCAACACCGCAGGATGGCTTCAGGCCCTAATCTGGTTCCGGCACGGCACGCTGAGCCTTTGGTTATTTCCTCTTCCTGGTGGGAAATGAGAGTTAAATTTGCCCGTCCAGACACCTCCAGCTAGTCTCTCATTGGTTCTCTCTATTCCTGTTCATCTTCCGCAGAAATTGCAAACTGGGCCAAACAGGAGGTTAAAGGGACTGACTCTCCAAGTCGGGAGAGTGTTAGTAAAGCGTCTGGAATGTTGCACCCGAGTACCAGGGTACGAAAACTGAGACATATTTGAACACGTCTCCCGATCACATGGTTGATCATACTCTAGGTTCCACATGCATGTTTTAGCTGAAGGAAGAATACCTTAAACCTGGGTAGTTGAAACCCGTGGAATGGGTACCATGCAATATGACTTCAAAGGGTCTTCATTTGCTCACCGAACCTCTCCAATCCTATCACTGCTGCGTTTATGTCCCTGTACACATGCTTGATTCTCTTTCGGAGACATAGCAATCCATAGGTTTTAAGATACTTAAGAGTCAGGTACATTCTTAGGCGTTTAATATGCGGTGTTGAGTCCATTTGGTTGAGCAAGGAGTAGCTCTTGTCTATTCCATATTTGGCTTAAGGAACTTTATCTGTGCTCATTTCAATCTCTGGTTTTATGCAGCACCCCAACTCACCTTTACCCTTAAACAAGCATAAGTTGGTTTTCTAAATTTGAGACCCTGTTCTGTTCTGTAATTCAGTTCCTGTGTAGCCAAGTTTACATTCCGTGTATTACTGATATCTTATGATGTTTCTTTTTCTGTGTGACTTATTTCAGTTAGAATCATCGTACCTGAATCCACTCATTGTGCTGCTACGGGCCTGATGACATAGATTTCACTGCTGAGTGATACTGCATTGTACGTAAGTACCACAAGTTCTTTATCCATTTTTCACTTTCTGTGATATTGAACTTGTACGGTAAACGAGGTTCTTGTAAACAGAGGCGTCCCAAACATTGGGGTGGCTGTGTCTTTTTGATTTTAATTTCCCTAAGCTATAGGACCATAAGTGGAAGTGCCCTAGGCTCTGTTGCTTTGTTTTTTAGATGTTTCAGGAAACACCATACACTTCTCCCGAGTGTCTGTTGGCAGTTTACATCCCGCCCATCAGCATAACAAGGCTCCCAGTTCTCCATGGCCTGTCCTGCCTTTCTGGATTTTACACTTTTTTCAGATGGCCCTTTTGACCGGGGGGAAGTGAGACTTCATTGTAGTGCAGATTTCCTTTGCAAGCTTGCTTGGTTGGCCAAAAAGGGCGTATGCGTTTTTTCCTGAATATATTCAGGAAAAAACGCATACGCCCTTTTTGGCCAAGTGCATCATTGTGGACGTTCTGCCTCTTTTCCTATGCTTTCAATGCAATTCCAGTCTACCTCCTGAAATCGGTTTCCTGCAATTCTGCCCCGCTTTCAAGTCCTCTTGGCAGCCTTACTTCAGTATATTTTTGGACGATAGTTGTCATTTATAACTCTGCAGGTTTGTGAATTACAGTGCCCCTGAGCTCCTTTCTTCAACTCGTTTTCTTGTGAGCTGGCCGCAACACCGCAGGATGGCTTCAGGCCCTAATCTGGTTCCGGCACGGCACGCTGAGCCTTTGGTTATTTCCTCTTCCTGGTGGGAAATGAGAGTTAAATTTGCCCGTCCAGACACCTCCAGCTAGTCTCTCATTGGTTCTCGCTATTCCTGTTCATCTTCCGCAGAAATTGCAAACTGGGCCAAACAGGAGGTTAAAGGGACTGACTCTCCAAGTCGGGAGAGTGTTAGTAAAGCGTCTGGAATGTTGCACCCGAGTACCAGGGTACGAAAACTGAGACATATTTGAACACGTCTCCCGATCACATGGTTGATCATACTCTAGGTTCCACATGCATGTTTTAGCTGAAGGAAGAATACCTTAAACCTGGGTAGTTGAAACCCGTGGAATGGGTACCATGCAATATGACTTCAAAGGGTCTTCATTTGCTCACCGAACCTCTCCAATCCTATCACTGCTGCGTTTATGTCCCTGTACACATGCTTGATTCTCTTTCGGAGACATAGCAATCCATAGGTTTTAAGATACTTAAGAGTCAGGTACATTCTTAGGCGTTTAATATGCGGTGTTGAGTCCATTTCGTTGAGCAAGGAGTAGCTCTTGTCTATTCCATATTTGGCTTAAGGAACTTTATCTGTGCTCATTTCAATCTCTGGTTTTATGCAGCACCCCAACTCACCTTTACCCTTAAACAAGCATAAGTTGGTTTTCTAAATTTGAGACCCTGTTCTGTTCTGTAATTCAGTTCCTGTGTAGCCAAGTTTACATTCCGTGTATTACTGATATCTTATGATGTTTCTTTTTCTGTGTGACTTATTTCAGTTAGAATCATCGTACCTGAATCCACTCATTGTGCTGCTACGGGCCTGATGACATAGATTTCACTGCTGAGTGATACTGCATTGTACGTAAGTACCACAAGTTCTTTATCCATTTTTCACTTTCTGTGATATTGAACTTGTACGGTAAACGAGGTTCTTGTAAACAGAGGCGTCCCAAACATTGGGGTGGCTGTATCTTTTTGATTTTAATTTCCCTAAGCTATAGGACCATAAGTGGAAGTGCCCTAGGCTCTGTTGCTTTGTTTTTTAGATGTTTCAGGAAACACCATACACTTCTCCCGAGTGTCTGTTGGCAGTTTACATCCCGCCCATCAGCATAACAAGGCTCCCAGTTCGCCATGGCCTGTCCTGCCTTTCTGGATTTTACACTTTTTTCAGATGGCCCTTTTGACCGGGGGGAAGTGAGACTTCATTGTAGTGCAGATTTCCTTTGCAAGCTTGCTTGGTTGGCCAAAAAGGGCGTATGCGTTTTTTCCTGAATATATTCAGGAAAAAACGCATACGCCCTTTTTGGCCAAGTGCATCATTGTGGACGTTCTGCCTCTTTTCCTATGCTTTCAATGCAATTCCAGTCTACCTCCTGAAATCGGTTTCCTGCAATTCTGCCCCGCTTTCAAGTCCTCTTGGCAGCCTTACTTCAGTATATTTTTGGACGATAGTTGTCATTTATAACTCTGCAGGTTTGTGAATTACAGTGCCCCTGAGCTCCTTTCTTCAACTCGTTTTCTTGTGAGCTGGCCGCAACACCGCAGGATGGCTTCAGGCCCTAATCTGGTTCCGGCACGGCACGCTGAGCCTTTGGTTATTTCCTCTTCCTGGTGGGAAATGAGAGTTAAATTTGCCCGTCCAGACACCTCCAGCTAGTCTCTCATTGGTTCTCTCTATTCCTGTTCATCTTCCGCAGAAATTGCAAACTGGGCCAAACAGGAGGTTAAAGGGACTGACTCTCCAAGTCGGGAGAGTGTTAGTAAAGCGTCTGGAATGTTGCACCCGAGTACCAGGGTACGAAAACTGAGACATATTTGAACACGTCTCCCGATCACATGGTTGATCATACTCTAGGTTCCACATGCATGTTTTAGCTGAAGGAAGAATACCTTAAACCTGGGTAGTTGAAACCCGTGGAATGGGTACCATGCAATATGACTTCAAAGGGTCTTCATTTGCTCACCGAACCTCTCCAATCCTATCACTGCTGCGTTTATGTCCCTGTACACATGCTTGATTCTCTTTCGGAGACATAGCAATCCATAGGTTTTAAGATACTTAAGAGTCAGGTACATTCTTAGGCGTTTAATATGCGGTGTTGAGTCCATTTGGTTGAGCAAGGAGTAGCTCTTGTCTATTCCATATTTGGCTTAAGGAACTTTATCTGTGCTCATTTCAATCTCTGGTTTTATGCAGCACCCCAACTCACCTTTACCCTTAAACAAGCATAAGTTGGTTTTCTAAATTTGAGACCCTGTTCTGTTCTGTAATTCAGTTCCTGTGTAGCCAAGTTTACATTCCGTGTATTACTGATATCTTATGATGTTTCTTTTTCTGTGTGACTTATTTCAGTTAGAATCATCGTACCTGAATCCACTCATTGTGCTGCTACGGGCCTGATGACATAGATTTCACTGCTGAGTGATACTGCATTGTACGTAAGTACCACAAGTTCTTTATCCATTTTTCACTTTCTGTGATATTGAACTTGTACGGTAAACGAGGTTCTTGTAAACAGAGGCGTCCCAAACATTGGGGTGGCTGTGTCTTTTTGATTTTAATTTCCCTAAGCTATAGGACCATAAGTGGAAGTGCCCTAGGCTCTGTTGCTTTGTTTTTTAGATGTTTCAGGAAACACCATACACTTCTCCCGAGTGTCTGTTGGCAGTTTACATCCCGCCCATCAGCATAACAAGGCTCCCAGTTCTCCATGGCCTGTCCTGCCTTTCTGGATTTTACACTTTTTTCAGATGGCCCTTTTGACCGGGGGGAAGTGAGACTTCATTGTAGTGCAGATTTCCTTTGCAAGCTTGCTTGGTTGGCCAAAAAGGGCGTATGCGTTTTTTCCTGAATATATTCAGGAAAAAACGCGTACGCCCTTTTTGGCCAAGTGCATCATTGTGGACGTTCTGCCTCTTTTCCTATGCTTTCAATGCAATTCCAGTCTACCTCCTGAAATCGGTTTCCTGCAATTCTGCCCCGCTTTCAAGTCCTCTTGGCAGCCTTACTTCAGTATATTTTTGGACGATAGTTGTCATTTATAACTCTGCAGGTTTGTGAATTACAGTGCCCCTGAGCTCCTTTCTTCAACTCGTTTTCTTGTGAGCTGGCCGCAACACCGCAGGATGGCTTCAGGCCCTAATCTGGTTCCGGCACGGCACGCTGAGCCTTTGGTTATTTCCTCTTCCTGGTGGGAAATGAGAGTTAAATTTGCCCGTCCAGACACCTCCAGCTAGTCTCTCATTGGTTCTCGCTATTCCTGTTCATCTTCCGCAGAAATTGCAAACTGGGCCAAACAGGAGGTTAAAGGGACTGACTCTCCAAGTCGGGAGAGTGTTAGTAAAGCGTCTGGAATGTTGCACCCGAGTACCAGGGTACGAAAACTGAGACATATTTGAACACGTCTCCCGATCACATGGTTGATCATACTCTAGGTTCCACATGCATGTTTTAGCTGAAGGAAGAATACCTTAAACCTGGGTAGTTGAAACCCGTGGAATGGGTACCATGCAATATGACTTCAAAGGGTCTTCATTTGCTCACCGAACCTCTCCAATCCTATCACTGCTGCGTTTATGTCCCTGTACACATGCTTGATTCTCTTTCAGAGACATAGCAATCCATAGGTTTTAAGATACTTAAGAGTCAGGTACATTCTTAGGCGTTTAATATGTGGTGTTGAGTCCATTTCGTTGAGCAAGGAGTAGCTCTTGTCTATTCCATATTTGGCTTAAGGAACTTTATCTGTGCTCATTTCAATCTCTGGTTTTATGCAGCACCCCAACTCACCTTTACCCTTAAACAAGCATAAGTTGGTTTTCTAAATTTGAGACCCTGTTCTGTTCTGTAATTCAGTTCCTGTGTAGCCAAGTTTACATTCCGTGTATTACTGATATCTTATGATGTTTCTTTTTCTGTGTGACTTATTTCAGTTAGAATCATCGTACCTGAATCCACTCATTGTGCTGCTACGGGCCTGATGACATAGATTTCACTGCTGAGTGATACTGCATTGTACGTAAGTACCACAAGTTCTTTATCCATTTTTCACTTTCTGTGATATTGAACTTGTACGGTAAACGAGGTTCTTGTAAACAGAGGCGTCCCAAACATTGGGGTGGCTGTGTCTTTTTGATTTTAATTTCCCTAAGCTATAGGACCATAAGTGGAAGTGCCCTAGGCTCTGTTGCTTTGTTTTTTAGATGTTTCAGGAAACACCATACACTTCTCCCGAGTGTCTGTTGGCAGTTTACATCCCGCCCATCAGCATAACAAGGCTCCCAGTTCTCCATGGCCTGTCCTGCCTTTCTGGATTTTACACTTTTTTCAGATGGCCCTTTTGACCGGGGGGAAGTGAGACTTCATTGTAGTGCAGATTTACTTTGCAAGCTTGCTTGGTTGGCCAAAAAGGGCGTACGCGTTTTTTCCTGAATATATTCAGGAAAAAACGCGTACGCCCTTTTTGGCCAAGTGCATCATTGTGGACGTTCTGCCTCTTTTCCTATGCTTTCAATGCAATTCCAGTCTACCTCCTGAAATCGGTTTCCTGCAATTCTGCCCCGCTTTCAAGTCCTCTTGGCAGCCTTACTTCAGTATATTTTTGGACGATAGCTGTCATTTATAACTCTGCAGGTTTGTGAATTACAGTGCCCCTGAGCTCCTTTCTTCAACTCGCTTTCTTGTGAGCTGGCCGCAACACCGCAGGATGGCTTCAGGCCCTAATCTGGTTCCGGCACGGCACGCTGAGCCTTTGGTTATTTCCTCTTCCTGGTGGGAAATGAGAGTTAAATTTGCCCGTCCAGACACCTCCAGCTAGTCTCTCATTGGTTCTCGCTATTCCTGTTCATCTTCCGCAGAAATTGCAAACTGGGCCAAACAGGAGGTTAAAGGGACTGACTCTCCAAGTCGGGAGAGTGTTAGTAAAGCGTCTGGAATGTTGCACCCGAGTACCAGGGTACGAAAACTGAGACATATTTGAACACGTCTCCCGATCACATGGTTGATCATACTCTAGGTTCCACATGCATGTTTTAGCTGAAGGAAGAATACCTTAAACCTGGGTAGTTGAAACCCGTGGAATGGGTACCATGCAATATGACTTCAAAGGGTCTTCATTTGCTCACCGAACCTCTCCAATCCTATCACTGCTGCGTTTATGTCCCTGTACACATGCTTGATTCTCTTTCGGAGACATAGCAATCCATAGGTTTTAAGATACTTAAGAGTCAGGTACATTCTTAGGCGTTTAATATGCGGTGTTGAGTCCATTTCGTTGAGCAAGGAGTAGCTCTTGTCTATTCCATATTTGGCTTAAGGAACTTTATCTGTGCTCATTTCAATCTCTGGTTTTATGCAGCACCCCAACTCACCTTTACCCTTAAACAAGCATAAGTTGGTTTTCTAAATTTGAGACCCTGTTCTGTTCTGTAATTCAGTTCCTGTGTAGCCAAGTTTACATTCCGTGTATTACTGATATCTTATGATGTTTCTTTTTCTGTGTGACTTATTTCAGTTAGAATCATCGTACCTGAATCCACTCATTGTGCTGCTACGGGCCTGATGACATAGATTTCACTGCTGAGTGATACTGCATTGTACGTAAGTACCACAAGTTCTTTATCCATTTTTCACTTTCTGTGATATTGAACTTGTACGGTAAACGAGGTTCTTGTAAACAGAGGCGTCCCAAACATTGGGGTGGCTGTGTCTTTTTGATTTTAATTTCCCTAAGCTATAGGACCATAAGTGGAAGTGCCCTAGGCTCTGTTGCTTTGTTTTTTAGATGTTTCAGGAAACACCATACACTTCTCCCGAGTGTCTGTTGGCAGTTTACATCCCGCCCATCAGCATAACAAGGCTCCCAGTTCTCCATGGCCTGTCCTGCCTTTCTGGATTTTACACTTTTTTCAGATGGCCCTTTTGACCGGGGGGAAGTGAGACTTCATTGTAGTGCAGATTTCCTTTGCAAGCTTGCTTGGTTGGCCAAAAAGGGCGTATGCGTTTTTTCCTGAATATATTCAGGAAAAAACGCGTACGCCCTTTTTGGCCAAGTGCATCATTGTGGACGTTCTGCCTCTTTTCCTATGCTTTCAATGCAATTCCAGTCTACCTCCTGAAATCGGTTTCCTGCAATTCTGCCCCGCTTTCAAGTCCTCTTGGCAGCCTTACTTCAGTATATTTTTGGACGATAGTTGTCATTTATAACTCTGCAGGTTTGTGAATTACAGTGCCCCTGAGCTCCTTTCTTCAACTCGTTTTCTTGTGAGCTGGCCGCAACACCGCAGGATGGCTTCAGGCCCTAATCTGGTTCCGGCACGGCACGCTGAGCCTTTGGTTATTTCCTCTTCCTGGTGGGAAATGAGAGTTAAATTTGCCCGTCCAGACACCTCCAGCTAGTCTCTCATTTGTTCTCGCTATTCCTGTTCATCTTCCGCAGAAATTGCAAACTGGGCCAAACAGGAGGTTAAAGGGACTGACTCTCCAAGTCGGGAGAGTGTTAGTAAAGCGTCTGGAATGTTGCACCCGAGTACCAGGGTACGAAAACTGAGACATATTTGAACACGTCTCCCGATCACATGGTTGATCATACTCTAGGTTCCACATGCATGTTTTAGCTGAAGGAAGAATACCTTAAACCTGGGTAGTTGAAACCCGTGGAATGGGTACCATGCAATATGACTTCAAAGGGTCTTCATTTGCTCACCGAACCTCTCCAATCCTATCACTGCTGCGTTTATGTCCCTGTACACATGCTTGATTCTCTTTCGGAGACATAGCAATCCATAGGTTTTAAGATACTTAAGAGTCAGGTACATTCTTAGGCGTTTAATATGCGGTGTTGAGTCCATTTCGTTGAGCAAGGAGTAGCTCTTGTCTATTCCATATTTGGCTTAAGGAACTTTATCTGTGCTCATTTCAATCTCTGGTTTTATGCAGCACCCCAACTCACCTTTACCCTTAAACAAGCATAAGTTGGTTTTCTAAATTTGAGACCCTGTTCTGTTCTGTAATTCAGTTCCTGTGTAGCCAAGTTTACATTCCGTGTATTACTGATATCTTATGATGTTTCTTTTTCTGTGTGACTTATTTCAGTTAGAATCATCGTACCTGAATCCACTCATTGTGCTGCTACGGGCCTGATGACATAGATTTCACTGCTGAGTGATACTGCATTGTACGTAAGTACCACAAGTTCTTTATCCATTTTTCACTTTCTGTGATATTGAACTTGTACGGTAAACGAGGTTCTTGTAAACAGAGGCGTCCCAAACATTGGGGTGGCTGTGTCTTTTTGATTTTAATTTCCCTAAGCTATAGGACCATAAGTGGAAGTGCCCTAGGCTCTGTTGCTTTGTTTTTTAGATGTTTCAGGAAACACCATACACTTCTCCCGAGTGTCTGTTGGCAGTTTACATCCCGCCCATCAGCATAACAAGGCTCCCAGTTCTCCATGGCCTGTCCTGCCTTTCTGGATTTTACACTTTTTTCAGATGGCCCTTTTGACCGGGGGGAAGTGAGACTTCATTGTAGTGCAGATTTCCTTTGCAAGCTTGCTTGGTTGGCCAAAAAGGGCGTATGCGTTTTTTCCTGAATATATTCAGGAAAAAACGCGTACGCCCTTTTTGGCCAAGTGCATCATTGTGGACGTTCTGCCTCTTTTCCTATGCTTTCAATGCAATTCCAGTCTACCTCCTGAAATCGGTTTCCTGCAATTCTGCCCCGCTTTCAAGTCCTCTTGGCAGCCTTACTTCAGTATATTTTTGGACGATAGTTGTCATTTATAACTCTGCAGGTTTGTGAATTACAGTGCCCCTGAGCTCCTTTCTTCAACTCGTTTTCTTGTGAGCTGGCCGCAACACCGCAGGATGGCTTCAGGCCCTAATCTGGTTCCGGCACGGCACGCTGAGCCTTTGGTTATTTCCTCTTCCTGGTGGGAAATGAGAGTTAAATTTGCCCGTCCAGACACCTCCAGCTAGTCTCTCATTGGTTCTCGCTATTCCTGTTCATCTTCCGCAGAAATTGCAAACTGGGCCAAACAGGAGGTTAAAGGGACTGACTCTCCAAGTCGGGAGAGTGTTAGTAAAGCGTCTGGAATGTTGCACCCGAGTACCAGGGTACGAAAACTGAGACATATTTGAACACGTCTCCCGATCACATGGTTGATCATACTCTAGGTTCCACATGCATGTTTTAGCTGAAGGAAGAATACCTTAAACCTGGGTAGTTGAAACCCGTGGAATGGGTACCATGCAATATGACTTCAAAGGGTCTTCATTTGCTCACCGAACCTCTCCAATCCTATCACTGCTGCGTTTATGTCCCTGTACACATGCTTGATTCTCTTTCGGAGACATAGCAATCCATAGGTTTTAAGATACTTAAGAGTCAGGTACATTCTTAAGCGTTTAATATGCGGTGTTGAGTCCATTTCGTTGAGCAAGGAGTAGCTCTTGTCTATTCCATATTTGGCTTAAGGAACTTTATCTGTGCTCATTTCAATCTCTGGTTTTATGCAGCACCCCAACTCACCTTTACCCTTAAACAAGCATAAGTTGGTTTTCTAAATTTGAGACCCTGTTCTGTTCTGTAATTCAGTTCCTGTGTAGCCAAGTTTACATTCCGTGTATTACTGATATCTTATGATGTTTCTTTTTCTGTGTGACTTATTTCAGTTAGAATCATCGTACCTGAATCCACTCATTGTGCTGCTACGGGCCTGATGACATAGATTTCACTGCTGAGTGATACTGCATTGTACGTAAGTACCACAAGTTCTTTATCCATTTTTCACTTTCTGTGATATTGAACTTGTACGGTAAACGAGGTTCTTGTAAACAGAGGCGTCCCAAACATTGGGGTGGCTGTATCTTTTTGATTTTAATTTCCCTAAGCTATAGGACCATAAGTGGAAGTGCCCTAGGCTCTGTTGCTTTGTTTTTTAGATGTTTCAGGAAACACCATACACTTCTCCCGAGTGTCTGTTGGCAGTTTACATCCCGCCCATCAGCATAACAAGGCTCCCAGTTCTCCATGGCCTGTCCTGCCTTTCTGGATTTTACACTTTTTTCAGATGGCCCTTTTGACCGGGGGGAAGTGAGACTTCATTGTAGTGCAGATTTCCTTTGCAAGCTTGCTTGGTTGGCCAAAAAGGGCGTATGCGTTTTTTCCTGAATATATTCAGGAAAAAACGCATACGCCCTTTTTGGCCAAGTGCATCATTGTGGACGTTCTGCCTCTTTTCCTATGCTTTCAATGCAATTCCAGTCTACCTCCTGAAATCGGTTTCCTGCAATTCTGCCCCGCTTTCAAGTCCTCTTGGCAGCCTTACTTCAGTATATTTTTGGACGATAGTTGTCATTTATAACTCTGCAGGTTTGTGAATTACAGTGCCCCTGAGCTCCTTTCTTCAACTCGTTTTCTTGTGAGCTGGCCGCAACACCGCAGGATGGCTTCAGGCCCTAATCTGGTTCCGGCACGGCACGCTGAGCCTTTGGTTATTTCCTCTTCCTGGTGGGAAATGAGAGTTAAATTTGCCCGTCCAGACACCTCCAGCTAGTCTCTCATTGGTTCTCGCTATTCCTGTTCATCTTCCGCAGAAATTGCAAACTGGGCCAAACAGGAGGTTAAAGGGACTGACTCTCCAAGTCGGGAGAGTGTTAGTAAAGCGTCTGGAATGTTGCACCCGAGTACCAGGGTACGAAAACTGAGACATATTTGAACACGTCTCCCGATCACATGGTTGATCATACTCTAGGTTCCACATGCATGTTTTAGCTGAAGGAAGAATACCTTAAACCTGGGTAGTTGAAACCCGTGGAATGGGTACCATGCAATATGACTTCAAAGGGTCTTCATTTGCTCACCGAACCTCTCCAATCCTATCACTGCTGCGTTTATGTCCCTGTACACATGCTTGATTCTCTTTCAGAGACATAGCAATCCATAGGTTTTAAGATACTTAAGAGTCAGGTACATTCTTAGGCGTTTAATATGTGGTGTTGAGTCCATTTCGTTGAGCAAGGAGTAGCTCTTGTCTATTCCATATTTGGCTTAAGGAACTTTATCTGTGCTCATTTCAATCTCTGGTTTTATGCAGCACCCCAACTCACCTTTACCCTTAAACAAGCATAAGTTGGTTTTCTAAATTTGAGACCCTGTTCTGTTCTGTAATTCAGTTCCTGTGTAGCCAAGTTTACATTCCGTGTATTACTGATATCTTATGATGTTTCTTTTTCTGTGTGACTTATTTCAGTTAGAATCATCGTACCTGAATCCACTCATTGTGCTGCTACGGGCCTGATGACATAGATTTCACTGCTGAGTGATACTGCATTGTACGTAAGTACCACAAGTTCTTTATCCATTTTTCACTTTCTGTGATATTGAACTTGTACGGTAAACGAGGTTCTTGTAAACAGAGGCGTCCCAAACATTGGGGTGGCTGTGTCTTTTTGATTTTAATTTCCCTAAGCTATAGGACCATAAGTGGAAGTGCCCTAGGCTCTGTTGCTTTGTTTTTTAGATGTTTCAGGAAACACCATACACTTCTCCCGAGTGTCTGTTGGCAGTTTACATCCCGCCCATCAGCATAACAAGGCTCCCAGTTCTCCATGGCCTGTCCTGCCTTTCTGGATTTTACACTTTTTTCAGATGGCCCTTTTGACCGGGGGGAAGTGAGACTTCATTGTAGTGCAGATTTACTTTGCAAGCTTGCTTGGTTGGCCAAAAAGGGCGTACGCGTTTTTTCCTGAATATATTCAGGAAAAAACGCGTACGCCCTTTTTGGCCAAGTGCATCATTGTGGACGTTCTGCCTCTTTTCCTATGCTTTCAATGCAATTCCAGTCTACCTCCTGAAATCGGTTTCCTGCAATTCTGCCCCGCTTTCAAGTCCTCTTGGCAGCCTTACTTCAGTATATTTTTGGACGATAGCTGTCATTTATAACTCTGCAGGTTTGTGAATTACAGTGCCCCTGAGCTCCTTTCTTCAACTCGCTTTCTTGTGAGCTGGCCGCAACACCGCAGGATGGCTTCAGGCCCTAATCTGGTTCCGGCACGGCACGCTGAGCCTTTGGTTATTTCCTCTTCCTGGTGGGAAATGAGAGTTAAATTTGCCCGTCCAGACACCTCCAGCTAGTCTCTCATTGGTTCTCGCTATTCCTGTTCATCTTCCGCAGAAATTGCAAACTGGGCCAAACAGGAGGTTAAAGGGACTGACTCTCCAAGTCGGGAGAGTGTTAGTAAAGCGTCTGGAATGTTGCACCCGAGTACCAGGGTACGAAAACTGAGACATATTTGAACACGTCTCCCGATCACATGGTTGATCATACTCTAGGTTCCACATGCATGTTTTAGCTGAAGGAAGAATACCTTAAACCTGGGTAGTTGAAACCCGTGGAATGGGTACCATGCAATATGACTTCAAAGGGTCTTCATTTGCTCACCGAACCTCTCCAATCCTATCACTGCTGCGTTTATGTCCCTGTACACATGCTTGATTCTCTTTCGGAGACATAGCAATCCATAGGTTTTAAGATACTTAAGAGTCAGGTACATTCTTAGGCGTTTAATATGCGGTGTTGAGTCCATTTCGTTGAGCAAGGAGTAGCTCTTGTCTATTCCATATTTGGCTTAAGGAACTTTATCTGTGCTCATTTCAATCTCTGGTTTTATGCAGCACCCCAACTCACCTTTACCCTTAAACAAGCATAAGTTGGTTTTCTAAATTTGAGACCCTGTTCTGTTCTGTAATTCAGTTCCTGTGTAGCCAAGTTTACATTCCGTGTATTACTGATATCTTATGATGTTTCTTTTTCTGTGTGACTTATTTCAGTTAGAATCATCGTACCTGAATCCACTCATTGTGCTGCTACGGGCCTGATGACATAGATTTCACTGCTGAGTGATACTGCATTGTACGTAAGTACCACAAGTTCTTTATCCATTTTTCACTTTCTGTGATATTGAACTTGTACGGTAAACGAGGTTCTTGTAAACAGAGGCGTCCCAAACATTGGGGTGGCTGTGTCTTTTTGATTTTAATTTCCCTAAGCTATAGGACCATAAGTGGAAGTGCCCTAGGCTCTGTTGCTTTGTTTTTTAGATGTTTCAGGAAACACCATACACTTCTCCCGAGTGTCTGTTGGCAGTTTACATCCCGCCCATCAGCATAACAAGGCTCCCAGTTCTCCATGGCCTGTCCTGCCTTTCTGGATTTTACACTTTTTTCAGATGGCCCTTTTGACCGGGGGGAAGTGAGACTTCATTGTAGTGCAGATTTCCTTTGCAAGCTTGCTTGGTTGGCCAAAAAGGGCGTATGCGTTTTTTCCTGAATATATTCAGGAAAAAACGCATACGCCCTTTTTGGCCAAGTGCATCATTGTGGACGTTCTGCCTCTTTTCCTATGCTTTCAATGCAATTCCAGTCTACCTCCTGAAATCGGTTTCTTGCAATTCTGCCCCGCTTTCAAGTCCTCTTGGCAGCCTTACTTCAGTATATTTTTGGACGATAGTTGTCATTTATAACTCTGCAGGTTTGTGAATTACAGTGCCCCTGAGCTCCTTTCTTCAACTCGTTTTCTTGTGAGCTGGCCGCAACACCGCAGGATGGCTTCAGGCCCTAATCTGGTTCCGGCACGGCACGCTGAGCCTTTGGTTATTTCCTCTTCCTGGTGGGAAATGAGAGTTAAATTTGCCCGTCCAGACACCTCCAGCTAGTCTCTCATTGGTTCTCGCTATTCCCGTTCATCTTCCGCAGAAATTGCAAACTGGGCCAAACAGGAGGTTAAAGGGACTGACTCTCCAAGTCGGGAGAGTGTTAGTAAAGCGTCTGGAATGTTGCACCCGAGTACCAGGGTACGAAAACTGAGACATATTTGAACACGTCTCCCGATCACATGGTTGATCATACTCTAGGTTCCACATGCATGTTTTAGCTGAAGGAAGAATACCTTAAACCTGGGTAGTTGAAACCCGTGGAATGGGTACCATGCAATATGACTTCAAAGGGTCTTCATTTGCTCACCGAAACTCTCCAATCCTATCACTGCTGCGTTTATGTCCCTGTACACATGCTTGATTCTCTTTCGGAGACATAGCAATCCATACGTTTTAAGATACTTAAGAGTCAGGTACATTCTTAGGCGTTTAATATGCGGTGTTGAGTCCATTTCGTTGAGCAAGGAGTAGCTCTTGTCTATTCCATATTTGGCTTAAGGAACTTTATCTGTGCTCATTTCAATCTCTGGTTTTATGCAGCACCCCAACTCACCTTTACCCTTAAACAAGCATAAGTTGGTTTTCTAAATTTGAGACCCTGTTCTGTTCTGTAATTCAGTTCCTGTGTAGCCAAGTTTACATTCCGTGTATTACTGATATCTTATGATGTTTCTTTTTCTGTGTGACTTATTTCAGTTAGAATCATCGTACCTGAATCCACTCATTGTGCTGCTACGGGCCTGATGACATAGATTTCACTGCTGAGTGATACTGCATTGTACGTAAGTACCACAAGTTCTTTATCCATTTTTCACTTTCTGTGATATTGAACTTGTACGGTAAACGAGGTTCTTGTAAACAGAGGCGTCCCAAACTTTGGGGTGGCTGTGTCTTTTTGATTTTAATTTCCCTAAGCTATAGGACCATAAGTGGAAGTGCCCTAGGCTCTGTTGCTTTGTTTTTTAGATGTTTCAGGAAACACCATACACTTCTCCCGAGTGTCTGTTGGCAGTTTACATCCCGCCCATCAGCATAACAAGGCTCCCAGTTCTCCATGGCCTGTCCTGCCTTTCTGGATTTTACACTTTTTTCAGATGGCCCTTTTGACCGGGGGGAAGTGAGACTTCATTGTAGTGCAGATTTCCTTTGCAAGCTTGCTTGGTTGGCCAAAAAGGGCGTATGCGTTTTTTCCTGAATATATTCAGGAAAAAACGCATACGCCCTTTTTGGCCAAGTGCATCATTGTGGACGTTCTGCCTCTTTTCCTATGCTTTCAATGCAATTCCAGTCTACCTCCTGAAATCGGTTTCCTGCAATTCTGCCCCGCTTTCAAGTCCTCTTGGCAGCCTTACTTCAGTATATTTTTGGACGATAGTTGTCATTTATAACTCTGCAGGTTTGTGAATTACAGTGCCCCTGAGCTCCTTTCTTCAACTCGTTTTCTTGTGAGCTGGCCGCAACACCGCAGGATGGCTTCAGGCCCTAATCTGGTTCCGGCACGGCACGCTGAGCCTTTGGTTATTTCCTCTTCCTGGTGGGAAATGAGAGTTAAATTTGCCCGTCCAGACACCTCCAGCTAGTCTCTCATTGGTTCTCGCTATTCCCGTTCATCTTCCGCAGAAATTGCAAACTGGGCCAAACAGGAGGTTAAAGGGACTGACTCTCCAAGTCGGGAGAGTGTTAGTAAAGCGTCTGGAATGTTGCACCCGAGTACCAGGGTACGAAAACTGAGACATATTTGAACACGTCTCCCGATCACATGGTTGATCATACTCTAGGTTCCACATGCATGTTTTAGCTGAAGGAAGAATACCTTAAACCTGGGTAGTTGAAACCCGTGGAATGGGTACCATGCAATATGACTTCAAAGGGTCTTCATTTGCTCACCGAACCTCTCCAATCCTATCACTGCTGCGTTTATGTCCCTGTACACATGCTTGATTCTCTTTCGGAGACATAGCAATCCATAGGTTTTAAGATACTTAAGAGTCAGGTACATTCTTAGGCGTTTAATATGCGGTGTTGAGTCCATTTCGTTGAGCAAGGAGTAGCTCTTGTCTATTCCATATTTGGCTTAAGGAACTTTATCTGTGCTCATTTCAATCTCTGGTTTTATGCAGCACCCCAACTCACCTTTACCCTTAAACAAGCATAAGTTGGTTTTCTAAATTTGAGACCCTGTTCTGTTCTGTAATTCAGTTCCTGTGTAGCCAAGTTTACATTCCGTGTATTACTGATATCTTATGATGTTTCTTTTTCTGTGTGACTTATTTCAGTTAGAATCATCGTACCTGAATCCACTCATTGTGCTGCTACGGGCCTGATGACATAGATTTCACTGCTGAGTGATACTGCATTGTACGTAAGTACCACAAGTTCTTTATCCATTTTTCACTTTCTGTGATATTGAACTTGTACGGTAAACGAGGTTCTTGTAAACAGAGGCGTCCCAAACTTTGGGGTGGCTGTGTCTTTTTGATTTTAATTTCCCTAAGCTATAGGACCATAAGTGGAAGTGCCCTAGGCTCTGTTGCTTTGTTTTTTAGATGTTTCAGGAA
This sequence comes from Globicephala melas, assembly GCF_963455315.2. NCBI lineage: Eukaryota > Metazoa > Chordata > Mammalia > Artiodactyla > Delphinidae > Globicephala > Globicephala melas. Next base: position 149,611 of record NW_027207453.1, on the reverse strand, counting down.
ACACCATACACTTCTCCCGAGTGTCTGTTGGCAATTTACATCCCGCCCATCAGCATAACAAGGCTCCCAGTTCTCCATGGCCTGTCCTGCCTTTCTGGATTTTACACTTTTTTCAGATGGCCCTTTTGACCGGGGGGAAGTGAGACTTCATTGTAGTGCAGATTTCCTTTGCAAGCTTGCTTGGTTGGCCAAAAAGGGCGTATGCGTTTTTTCCTGAATATATTCAGGAAAAAACGCATACGCCCTTTTTGGCCAAGTGCATCATTGTGGACGTTCTGCCTCTTTTCCTATGCTTTCAATGCAATTCCAGTCTACCTCCTGAAATCGGTTTCCTGCAATTCTGCCCCGCTTTCAAGTCCTCTTGGCAGCCTTACTTCAGTATATTTTTGGACGATAGTTGTCATTTATAACTCTGCAGGTTTGTGAATTACAGTGCCCCTGAGCTCCTTTCTTCAACTCGTTTTCTTGTGAGCTGGCCGCAACACCGCAGGATGGCTTCAGGCCCTAATCTGGTTCCGGCACGGCACGCTGAGCCTTTGGTTATTTCCTCTTCCTGGTGGGAAATGAGAGTTAAATTTGCCCGTCCAGACACCTCCAGCTAGTCTCTCATTGGTTCTCGCTATTCCCGTTCATCTTCCGCAGAAATTGCAAACTGGGCCAAACAGGAGGTTAAAGGGACTGACTCTCCAAGTCGGGAGAGTGTTAGTAAAGCGTCTGGAATGTTGCACCCGAGTACCAGGGTACGAAAACTGAGACATATTTGAACACGTCTCCCGATCACATGGTTGATCATACTCTAGGTTCCACATGCATGTTTTAGCTGAAGGAAGAATACCTTAAACCTGGGTAGTTGAAACCCGTGGAATGGGTACCATGCAATATGACTTCAAAGGGTCTTCATTTGCTCACCGAACCTCTCCAATCCTATCACTGCTGCGTTTATGTCCCTGTACACATGCTTGATTCTCTTTCGGAGACATAGCAATCCATAGGTTTTAAGATACTTAAGAGTCAGGTACATTCTTAGGCGTTTAATATGCGGTGTTGAGTCCATTTCGTTGAGCAAGGAGTAGCTCTTGTCTATTCCATATTTGGCTTAAGGAACTTTATCTGTGCTCATTTCAATCTCTGGTATTATGCAGCACCCCAACTCACCTTTACCCTTAAACAAGCATAAGTTGGTTTTCTAAATTTGAGACCCTGTTCTGTTCTGTAATTCAGTTCCTGTGTAGCCAAGTTTACATTCCGTGTATTACTGATATCTTATGATGTTTCTTTTTCTGTGTGACTTATTTCAGTTAGAATCATCGTACCTGAATCCACTCATTGTGCTGCTACGGGCCTGATGACATAGATTTCACTGCTGAGTGATACTGCATTGTACGTAAGTACCACAAGTTCTTTATCCATTTTTCACTTTCTGTGATATTGAACTTGTACGGTAAACGAGGTTCTTGTAAACAGAGGCGTCCCAAACATTGGGGTGGCTGTATCTTTTTGATTTTAATTTCCCTAAGCTATAGGACCATAAGTGGAAGTGCCCTAGGCTCTGTTGCTTTGTTTTTTAGATGTTTCAGGAAACACCATACACTTCTCCCGAGTGTCTGTTGGCAGTTTACATCCCGCCCATCAGCATAACAAGGCTCCCAGTTCTCCATGGCCTGTCCTGCCTTTCTGGATTTTACACTTTTTTCAGATGGCCCTTTTGACCGGGGGGAAGTGAGACTTCATTGTAGTGCAGATTTCCTTTGCAAGCTTGCTTGGTTGGCCAAAAAGGGCGTATGCGTTTTTTCCTGAATATATTCAGGAATAAACGCATACACCCTTTTTGGCCAAGTGCATCATTGTGGACGTTCTGCCTCTTTTCCTATGCTTTCAATGCAATTCCAGTCTACCTCCTGAAATCGGTTTCCTGCAATTCTGCCCCGCTTTCAAGTCCTCTTGTCAGCCTTACTTCAGTATATTTTTGGACGATAGTTGTCATTTATAACTCTGCAGGTTTGTGAATTACAGTGCCCCTGAGCTCCTTTCTTCAACTCGTTTTCTTGTGAGCTGGCCGCAACACCGCAGGATGGCTTCAGGCCCTAATCTGGTTCCGGCACGGCACGCTGAGCCTTTGGTTATTTCCTCTTCCTGGTGGGAAATGAGAGTTAAATTTGCCCGTCCAGACACCTCCAGCTAGTCTCTCATTGGTTCTCGCTATTCCCGTTCATCTTCCGCAGAAATTGCAAACTGGGCCAAACAGGAGGTTAAAGGGACTGACTCTCCAAGTCGGGAGAGTGTTAGTAAAGCGTCTGGAATGTTGCACCCGAGTACCAGGGTACGAAAACTGAGACATATTTGAACACGTCTCCCGATCACATGGTTGATCATACTCTAGGTTCCACATGCATGTTTTAGCTGAAGGAAGAATACCTTAAACCTGGGTAGTTGAAACCCGTGGAATGGGTACCATGCAATATGACTTCAAAGGGTCTTCATTTGCTCACCGAACCTCTCCAATCCTATCACTGCTGCGTTTATGTCCCTGTACACATGCTTGATTCTCTTTCGGAGACATAGCAATCCATAGGTTTTAAGATACTTAAGAGTCAGGTACATTCTTAGGCGTTTAATATGCGGTGTTGAGTCCATTTCGTTGAGCAAGGAGTAGCTCTTGTCTATTCCATATTTGGCTTAAGGAACTTTATCTGTGCTCATTTCAATCTCTGGTTTTATGCAGCACCCCAACTCACCTTTACCCTTAAACAAGCATAAGTTGGTTTTCTAAATTTGAGACCCTGTTCTGTTCTGTAATTCAGTTCCTGTGTAGCCAAGTTTACATTCCGTGTATTACTGATATCTTATGATGTTTCTTTTTCTGTGTGACTTATTTCAGTTAGAATCATCGTACCTGAATCCACTCATTGTGCTGCTACGGGCCTGATGACATAGATTTCACTGCTGAGTGATACTGCATTGTACGTAAGTACCACAAGTTCTTTATCCATTTTTCACTTTCTGTGATATTGAACTTGTACGGTAAACGAGGTTCTTGTAAACAGAGGCGTCCCAAACATTGGGGTGGCTGTGTCTTTTTGATTTTAATTTCCCTAAGCTATAGGACCATAAGTGGAAGTGCCCTAGGCTCTGTTGCTTTGTTTTTTAGATGTTTCAGGAAACACCATACACTTCTCCCGAGTGTCTGTTGGCAGTTTACATCCCGCCCATCAGCATAACAAGGCTCCCAGTTCTCCATGGCCTGTCCTGCCTTTCTGGATTTTACACTTTTTTCAGATGGCCCTTTTGACCGGGGGGAAGTGAGACTTCATTGTAGTGCAGATTTCCTTTGCAAGCTTGCTTGGTTGGCCAAAAAGGGCGTATGCGTTTTTTCCTGAATATATTCAGGAAAAAACGCATACGCCCTTTTTGGCCAAGTGCATCATTGTGGACGTTCTGCCTCTTTTCCTATGCTTTCAATGCAATTCCAGTCTACCTCCTGAAATCGGTTTCCTGCAATTCTGCCCCGCTTTCAAGTCCTCTTGGCAGCCTTACTTCAGTATATTTTTGGACGATAGTTGTCATTTATAACTCTGCAGGTTTGTGAATTACAGTGCCCCTGAGCTCCTTTCTTCAACTCGTTTTCTTGTGAGCTGGCCGCAACACCGCAGGATGGCTTCAGGCCCTAATCTGGTTCCAGCACGGCACGCTGAGCCTTTGGTTATTTCCTCTTCCTGGTGGGAAATGAGAGTTAAATTTGCCCGTCCAGACACCTCCAGCTAGTCTCTCATTGGTTCTCGCTATTCCCGTTCATCTTCCGCAGAAATTGCAAACTGGGCCAAACAGGAGGTTAAAGGGACTGACTCTCCAAGTCGGGAGAGTGTTAGTAAAGCGTCTGGAATGTTGCACCCGAGTACCAGGGTACGAAAACTGAGACATATTTGAACACGTCTCCCGATCACATGGTTGATCATACTCTAGGTTCCACATGCATGTTTTAGCTGAAGGAAGAATACCTTAAACCTGGGTAGTTGAAACCCGTGGAATGGGTACCATGCAATATGACTTCAAAGGGTCTTCATTTGCTCACCGAACCTCTCCAATCCTATCACTGCTGCGTTTATGTCCCTGTACACATGCTTGATTCTCTTTCGGAGGCATAGCAATCCATAGGTTTTAAGATACTTAAGAGTCAGGTACATTCTTAGGCGTTTAATATGCGGTGTTGAGTCCATTTCGTTGAGCAAGGAGTAGCTCTTGTCTATTCCATATTTGGCTTAAGGAACTTTATCTGTGCTCATTTCAATCTCTGGTTTTATGCAGCACCCCAACTCACCTTTACCCTTAAACAAGCATAAGATGGTTTTCTAAATTTGAGACCCTGTTCTGTTCTGTAATTCAGTTCCTGTGTAGCCAAGTTTACATTCCGTGTATTACTGATATCTTGTGATGTTTCTTTTTCTGTGTGACTTATTTCAGTTAGAATCATCGTACCTGAATCCACTCATTGTGCTGCTACGGGCCTGATGACATAGATTTCACTGCTGAGTGATACTGCATTGTACGTAAGTACCACAAGTTCTTTATCCATTTTTCACTTTCTGTGATATTGAACTTGTACGGTAAACGAGGTTCTTGTAAACAGAGGCGTCCCAAACTTTGGGGTGGCTGTGTCTTTTTGATTTTAATTTCCCTAAGCTATAGGACCATAAGTGGAAGTGCCCTAGGCTCTGTTGCTTTGTTTTTTAGATGTTTCAGGAAACACCATACACTTCTCCCGAGTGTCTGTTGGCAGTTTACATCCCGCCCATCAGCATAACAAGGCTCCCAGTTCTCCATGGCCTGTCCTGCCTTTCTGGATTTTACACTTTTTTCAGATGGCCCTTTTGACCGGGGGGGAAGTGAGACTTCATTGTAGTGCAGATTTCCTTTGCAAGCTTGCTTGGTTGGCCAAAAAGGGCGTATGCGTTTTTTCCTGAATATATTCAGGAAAAAACGCATACGCCCTTTTTGGCCAAGTGCATCATTGTGGACGTTCTGCCTCTTTTCCTATGCTTTCAATGCAATTCCAGTCTACCTCCTGAAATCGGTTTCCTGCAATTCTGCCCCGCTTTCAAGTCCTCTTGGCAGCCTTACTTCAGTATATTTTTGGACGATAGTTGTCATTTATAACTCTGCAGGTTTGTGAATTACAGTGCCCCTGAGCTCCTTTCTTCAACTCGTTTTCTTGTGAGCTGGCCGCAACACCGCAGGATGGCTTCAGGCCCTAATCTGGTTCCGGCACGGCACGCTGAGCCTTTGGTTATTTCCTCTTCCTGGTGGGAAATGAGAGTTAAATTTGCCCGTCCAGACACCTCCAGCTAGTCTCTCATTGGTTCTCGCTATTCCCGTTCATCTTCCGCAGAAATTGCAAACTGGGCCAAACAGGAGGTTAAAGGGACTGACTCTCCAAGTCGGGAGAGTGTTAGTAAAGCGTCTGGAATGTTGCACCCGAGTACCAGGGTACGAAAACTGAGACATATTTGAACACGTCTCCCGATCACATGGTTGATCATACTCTAGGTTCCACATGCATGTTTTAGCTGAAGGAAGAATACCTTAAACCTGGGTAGTTGAAACCCGTGGAATGGGTACCATGCAATATGACTTCAAAGGGTCTTCATTTGCTCACCGAACCTCTCCAATCCTATCACTGCTGCGTTTATGTCCCTGTACACATGCTTGATTCTCTTTCGGAGACATAGCAATCCATACGTTTTAAGATACTTAAGAGTCAGGTACATTCTTAGGCGTTTAATATGCGGTGTTGAGTCCATTTCGTTGAGCAAGGAGTAGCTCTTGTCTATTCCATATTTGGCTTAAGGAACTTTATCTGTGCTCATTTCAATCTCTGGTTTTATGCAGCACCCCAACTCACCTTTACCCTTAAACAAGCATAAGTTGGTTTTCTAAATTTGAGACCCTGTTCTGTTCTGTAATTCAGTTCCTGTGTAGCCAAGTTTACATTCCGTGTATTACTGATATCTTATGATGTTTCTTTTTCTGTGTGACTTATTTCAGTTAGAATCATCGTACCTGAATCCACTCATTGTGCTGCTACGGGCCTGATGACATAGATTTCACTGCTGAGTGATACTGCATTGTACGTAAGTACCACAAGTTCTTTATCCATTTTTCACTTTCTGTGATATTGAACTTGTACGGTAAACGAGGTTCTTGTAAACAGAGGCGTCCCAAACTTTGGGGTGGCTGTGTCTTTTTGATTTTAATTTCCCTAAGCTATAGGACCATAAGTGGAAGTGCCCTAGGCTCTGTTGCTTTGTTTTTTAGATGTTTCAGGAAACACCATACACTTCTCCCGAGTGTCTGTTGGCAGTTTACATCCCGCCCATCAGCATAACAAGGCTCCCAGTTCTCCATGGCCTGTCCTGCCTTTCTGGATTTTACACTTTTTTCAGATGGCCCTTTTGACCGGGGGGAAGTGAGACTTCATTGTAGTGCAGATTTCCTTTGCAAGCTTGCTTGGTTGGCCAAAAAGGGCGTATGCGTTTTTTCCTGAATATATTCAGGAAAAAACGCATACGCCCTTTTTGGCCAAGTGCATCATTGTGGACGTTCTGCCTCTTTTCCTATGCTTTCAATGCAATTCCAGTCTACCTCCTGAAATCGGTTTCCTGCAATTCTGCCCCGCTTTCAAGTCCTCTTGGCAGCCTTACTTCAGTATATTTTTGGACGATAGTTGTCATTTATAACTCTGCAGGTTTGTGAATTACAGTGCCCCTGAGCTCCTTTCTTCAACTCGTTTTCTTGTGAGCTGGCCGCAACACCGCAGGATGGCTTCAGGCCCTAATCTGGTTCCGGCACGGCACGCTGAGCCTTTGGTTATTTCCTCTTCCTGGTGGGAAATGAGAGTTAAATTTGCCCGTCCACACACCTCCAGCTAGTCTCTCATTGGTTCTCGCTATTCCCGTTCATCTTCCGCAGAAATTGCAAACTGGGCCAAACAGGAGGTTAAAGGGACTGACTCTCCAAGTCGGGAGAGTGTTAGTAAAGCGTCTGGAATGTTGCACCCGAGTACCAGGGTACGAAAACTGAGACATATTTGAACACGTCTCCCGATCACATGGTTGATCATACTCTAGGTTCCACATGCATGTTTTAGCTGAAGGAAGAATACCTTAAACCTGGGTAGTTGAAACCCGTGGAATGGGTACCATGCAATATGACTTCAAAGGGTCTTCATTTGCTCACCGAACCTCTCCAATCCTATCACTGCTGCGTTTATGTCCCTGTACACATGCTTGATTCTCTTTCGGAGACATAGCAATCCATAGGTTTTAAGATACTTAAGAGTCAGGTACATTCTTAGGCGTTTCATATGCGGTGTTGAGTCCATTTCGTTGAGCAAGGAGTAGCTCTTGTCTATTCCATATTTGGCTTAAGGAACTTTATCTGTGCTCATTTCAATCTCTGGTTTTATGCAGCACCCCAACTCACCTTTACCCTTAAACAAGCATAAGTTGGTTTTCTAAATTTGAGACCCTGTTCTGTTCTGTAATTCAGTTCCTGTGTAGCCAAGTTTACATTCCGTGTATTACTGATATCTTATGATGTTTCTTTTTCTGTGTGACTTATTTCAGTTAGAATCATCGTACCTGAATCCACTCATTGTGCTGCTACGGGCCTGATGACATAGATTTCACTGCTGAGTGATACTGCATTGTACGTAAGTACCACAAGTTCTTTATCCATTTTTCACTTTCTGTGATATTGAACTTGTACGGTAAACGAGGTTCTTGTAAACAGAGGCGTCCCAAACATTGGGGTGGCTGTGTCTTTTTGATTTTAATTTCCCTAAGCTATAGGACCATAAGTGGAAGTGCCCTAGGCTCTGTTGCTTTGTTTTTTAGATGTTTCAGGAAACACCATACACTTCTCCCGAGTGTCTGTTGGCAGTTTACATCCCGCCCATCAGCATAACAAGGCTCCCAGTTCTCCATGGCCTGTCCTGCCTTTCTGGATTTTACACTTTTTTCAGATGGCCCTTTTGACCGGGGGGAAGTGAGACTTCATTGTAGTGCAGATTTCCTTTGCAAGCTTGCTTGGTTGGCCAAAAAGGGCGTACGCGTTTTTTCCTGAATATATTCAGGAAAAAACGCGTACGCCCTTTTTGGCCAAGTGCATCATTGTGGACGTTCTGCCTCTTTTCCTATGCTTTCAATGCAATTCCAGTCTACCTCCTGAAATCGGTTTCCTGCAATTCTGCCCCGCTTTCAAGTCCTCTTGGCAGCCTTACTTCAGTATATTTTTGGACGATAGTTGTCATTTATAACTCTGCAGGTTTGTGAATTACAGTGCCCCTGAGCTCCTTTCTTCAACTCGCTTTCTTGTGAGCTGGCCGCAACACCGCAGGATGGCTTCAGGCCCTAATCTGGTTCCGGCACGGCACGCTGAGCCTTTGGTTATTTCCTCTTCCTGGTGGGAAATGAGAGTTAAATTTGCCCGTCCAGACACCTCCAGCTAGTCTCTCATTGGTTCTCGCTATTCCCGTTCATCTTCCGCAGAAATTGCAAACTGGGCCAAACAGGAGGTTAAAGGGACTGACTCTCCAAGTCGGGAGAGTGTTAGTAAAGCGTCTGGAATGTTGCACCCGAGTACCAGGGTACGAAAACTGAGACATATTTGAACACGTCTCCCGATCACATGGTTGATCATACTCTAGGTTCCACATGCATGTTTTAGCTGAAGGAAGAATACCTTAAACCTGGGTAGTTGAAACCCGTGGAATGGGTACCATGCAATATGACTTCAAAGGGTCTTCATTTGCTCACCGAACCTCTCCAATCCTATCACTGCTGCGTTTATGTCCCTGTACACATGCTTGATTCTCTTTCGGAGACATAGCAATCCATAGGTTTTAAGATACTTAAGAGTCAGGTACATTCTTAGGCGTTTAATATGCGGTGTTGAGTCCATTTCGTTGAGCAAGGAGTAGCTCTTGTCTATTCCATATTTGGCTTAAGGAACTTTATCTGTGCTCATTTCAATCTCTGGTTTTATGCAGCACCCCAACTCACCTTTACCCTTAAACAAGCATAAGTTGGTTTTCTAAATTTGAGACCCTGTTCTGTTCTGTAATTCAGTTCCTGTGTAGCCAAGTTTACATTCCGTGTATTACTGATATCTTATGATGTTTCTTTTTCTGTGTGACTTATTTCAGTTAGAATCATCGTACCTGAATCCACTCATTGTGCTGCTACGGGCCTGATGACATAGATTTCACTGCTGAGTGATACTGCATTGTACGTAAGTACCACAAGTTCTTTATCCATTTTTCACTTTCTGTGATATTGAACTTGTACGGTAAACGAGGTTCTTGTAAACAGAGGCGTCCCAAACATTGGGGTGGCTGTGTCTTTTTGATTTTAATTTCCCTAAGCTATAGGACCATAAGTGGAAGTGCCCTAGGCTCTGTTGCTTTGTTTTTTAGATGTTTCAGGAAACACCATACACTTCTCCCGAGTGTCTGTTGGCAGTTTACATCCCGCCCATCAGCATAACAAGGCTCCCAGTTCTCCATGGCCTGTCCTGCCTTTCTGGATTTTACACTTTTTTCAGATGGCCCTTTTGACCGGGGGGAAGTGAGACTTCATTGTAGTGCAGATTTCCTTTGCAAGCTTGCTTGGTTGGCCAAAAAGGGCGTATGCGTTTTTTCCTGAATATATTCAGGAAAAAACGCATACGCCCTTTTTGGCCAAGTGCATCATTGTGGACGTTCTGCCTCTTTTCCTATGCTTTCAATGCAATTCCAGTCTACCTCCTGAAATCGGTTTCCTGCAATTCTGCCCCGCTTTCAAGTCCTCTTGGCAGCCTTACTTCAGTATATTTTTGGACGATAGTTGTCATTTATAACTCTGCAGGTTTGTGAATTACAGTGCCCCTGAGCTCCTTTCTTCAACTCGTTTTCTTGTGAGCTGGCCGCAACACTGCAGGATGGCTTCAGGCCCTAATCTGGTTCCGGCACGGCACGCTGAGCCTTTGGTTATTTCCTCTTCCTGGTGGGAAATGAGAGTTAAATTTGCCCGTCCAGACACCTCCAGCTAGTCTCTCATTGGTTCTCGCTATTCCCGTTCATCTTCCGCAGAAATTGCAAACTGGGCCAAACAGGAGGTTAAAGGGACTGACTCTCCAAGTCGGGAGAGTGTTAGTAAAGCGTCTGGAATGTTGCACCCGAGTACCAGGGTACGAAAACTGAGACATATTTGAACACGTCTCCCGATCACATGGTTGATCATACTCTAGGTTCCACATGCATGTTTTAGCTGAAGGAAGAATACCTTAAACCTGGGTAGTTGAAACCCGTGGAATGGGTACCATGCAATATGACTTCAAAGGGTCTTCATTTGCTCACCGAACCTCTCCAATCCTATCACTGCTGCGTTTATGTCCCTGTACACATGCTTGATTCTCTTTCGGAGACATAGCAATCCATAGGTTTTAAGATACTTAAGAGTCAGGTACATTCTTAGGCGTTTAATATGCGGTGTTGAGTCCATTTCGTTGAGCAAGGAGTAGCTCTTGTCTATTCCATATTTGGCTTAAGGAACTTTATCTGTGCTCATTTCAATCTCTGGTTTTATGCAGCACCCCAACTCACCTTTACCCTTAAACAAGCATAAGTTGGTTTTCTAAATTTGAGACCCTGTTCTGTTCTGTAATTCAGTTCCTGTGTAGCCAAGTTTACATTCCGTGTATTACTGATATCTTATGATGTTTCTTTTTCTGTGTGACTTATTTCAGTTAGAATCATCGTACCTGAATCCACTCATTGTGCTGCTACGGGCCTGATGACATAGATTTCACTGCTGAGTGATACTGCATTGTACGTAAGTACCACAAGTTCTTTATCCATTTTTCACTTTCTGTGATATTGAACTTGTACGGTAAACGAGGTTCTTGTAAACAGAGGCGTCCCAAACATTGGGGTGGCTGTGTCTTTTTGATTTTAATTTCCCTAAGCTATAGGACCATAAGTGGAAGTGCCCTAGGCTCTGTTGCTTTGTTTTTTAGATGTTTCAGGAAACACCATACACTTCTCCCGAGTGTCTGTTGGCAGTTTACATCCCGCCCATCAGCATAACAAGGCTCCCAGTTCTCCATGGCCTGTCCTGCCTTTCTGGATTTTACACTTTTTTCAGATGGCCCTTTTGACCGGGGGGAAGTGAGACTTCATTGTAGTGCAGATTTCCTTTGCAAGCTTGCTTGGTTGGCCAAAAAGGGCGTATGCGTTTTTTCCTGAATATATTCAGGAAAAAACGCATACGCCCTTTTTGGCCAAGTGCATCATTGTGGACGTTCTGCCTCTTTTCCTATGCTTTCAATGCAATTCCAGTCTACCTCCTGAAATCGGTTTCCTGCAATTCTGCCCCGCTTTCAAGTCCTCTTGGCAGCCTTACTTCAGTATATTTTTGGACGATAGTTGTCATTTATAACTCTGCAGGTTTGTGAATTACAGTGCCCCTGAGCTCCTTTCTTCAACTCGTTTTCTTGTGAGCTGGCCGCAACACCGCAGGATGGCTTCAGGCCCTAATCTGGTTCCGGCACGGCACGCTGAGCCTTTGGTTATTTCCTCTTCCTGGTGGGAAATGAGAGTTAAATTTGCCCGTCCAGACACCTCCAGCTAGTCTCTCATTGGTTCTCGCTATTCCCGTTCATCTTCCGCAGAAATTGCAAACTGGGCCAAACAGGAGGTTAAAGGGACTGACTCTCCAAGTCGGGAGAGTGTTAGTAAAGCGTCTGGAATGTTGCACCCGAGTACCAGGGTACGAAAACTGAGACATATTTGAACACGTCTCCCGATCACATGGTTGATCATACTCTAGGTTCCACATGCATGTTTTAGCTGAAGGAAGAATACCTTAAACCTGGGTAGTTGAAACCCGTGGAATGGGTACCATGCAATATGACTTCAAAGGGTCTTCATTTGCTCACCGAACCTCTCCAATCCTATCACTGCTGCGTTTATGTCCCTGTACACATGCTTGATTCTCTTTCGGAGACATAGCAATCCATAGGTTTTAAGATACTTAAGAGTCAGGTACATTCTTAGGCGTTTAATATGCGGTGTTGAGTCCATTTCGTTGAGCAAGGAGTAGCTCTTGTCTATTCCATATTTGGCTTAAGGAACTTTATCTGTGCTCATTTCAATCTCTGGTTTTATGCAGCACCCCAACTCACCTTTACCCTTAAACAAGCATAAGTTGGTTTTCTAAATTTGAGACCCTGTTCTGTTCTGTAATTCAGTTCCTGTGTAGCCAAGTTTACATTCCGTGTATTACTGATATCTTATGATGTTTCTTTTTCTGTGTGACTTATTTCAGTTAGAATCATCGTACCTGAATCCACTCATTGTGCTGCTACGGGCCTGATGACATAGATTTCACTGCTGAGTGATACTGCATTGTACGTAAGTACCACAAGTTCTTTATCCATTTTTCACTTTCTGTGATATTGAACTTGTACGGTAAACGAGGTTCTTGTAAACAGAGGCGTCCCAAACATTGGGGTGGCTGTGTCTTTTTGATTTTAATTTCCCTAAGCTATAGGACCATAAGTGGAAGTGCCCTAGGCTCTGTTGCTTTGTTTTTTAGATGTTTCAGGAAACACCATACACTTCTCCCGAGTGTCTGTTGGCAGTTTACATCCCGCCCATCAGCATAACAAGGCTCCCAGTTCTCCATGGCCTGTCCTGCCTTTCTGGATTTTACACTTTTTTCAGATGGCCCTTTTGACCGGGGGGAAGTGAGACTTCATTGTAGTGCAGATTTCCTTTGCAAGCTTGCTTGGTTGGCCAAAAAGGGCGTATGCGTTTTTTCCTGAATATATTCAGGAAAAAACGCATACGCCCTTTTTGGCCAAGTGCATCATTGTGGACGTTCTGCCTCTTTTCCTATGCTTTCAATGCAATTCCAGTCTACCTCCTGAAATCGGTTTCCTGCAATTCTGCCCCGCTTTCAAGTCCTCTTGGCAGCCTTACTTCAGTATATTTTTGGACGATAGTTGTCATTTATAACTCTGCAGGTTTGTGAATTACAGTGCCCCTGAGCTCCTTTCTTCAACTCGTTTTCTTGTGAGCTGGCCGCAACACCGCAGGATGGCTTCAGGCCCTAATCTGGTTCCGGCACGGCACGCTGAGCCTTTGGTTATTTCCTCTTCCTGGTGGGAAATGAGAGTTAAATTTGCCCGTCCAGACACCTCCAGCTAGTCTCTCATTGGTTCTCGCTATTCCCGTTCATCTTCCGCAGAAATTGCAAACTGGGCCAAACAGGAGGTTAAAGGGACTGACTCTCCAAGTCGGGAGAGTGTTAGTAAAGCGTCTGGAATGTTGCACCCGAGTACCAGGGTACGAAAACTGAGACATATTTGAACACGTCTCCCGATCACATGGTTGATCATACTCTAGGTTCCACATGCATGTTTTAGCTGAAGGAAGAATACCTTAAACCTGGGTAGTTGAAACCCGTGGAATGGGTACCATGCAATATGACTTCAAAGGGTCTTCATTTGCTCACCGAACCTCTCCAATCCTATCACTGCTGCGTTTATGTCCCTGTACACATGCTTGATTCTCTTTCGGAGACATAGCAATCCATAGGTTTTAAGATACTTAAGAGTCAGGTACATTCTTAGGCGTTTAATATGCGGTGTTGAGTCCATTTCGTTGAGCAAGGAGTAGCTCTTGTCTATTCCATATTTGGCTTAAGGAACTTTATCTGTGCTCATTTCAATCTCTGGTTTTATGCAGCACCCCAACTCACCTTTACCCTTAAACAAGCATAAGTTGGTTTTCTAAATTTGAGACCCTGTTCTGTTCTGTAATTCAGTTCCTGTGTAGCCAAGTTTACATTCCGTGTATTACTGATATCTTATGATGTTTCTTTTTCTGTGTGACTTATTTCAGTTAGAATCATCGTACCTGAATCCACTCATTGTGCTGCTACGGGCCTGATGACATAGATTTCACTGCTGAGTGATACTGCATTGTACGTAAGTACCACAAGTTCTTTATCCATTTTTCACTTTCTGTGATATTGAACTTGTACGGTAAACGAGGTTCTTGTAAACAGAGGCGTCCCAAACATTGGGGTGGCTGTGTCTTTTTGATTTTAATTTCCCTAAGCTATAGGACCATAAGTGGAAGTGCCCTAGGCTCTGTTGCTTTGTTTTTTAGATGTTTCAGGAAACACCATACACTTCTCCCGAGTGTCTGTTGGCAGTTTACATCCCGCCCATCAGCATAACAAGGCTCCCAGTTCTCCATGGCCTGTCCTGCCTTTCTGGATTTTACACTTTTTTCAGATGGCCCTTTTGACCGGGGGGAAGTGAGACTTCATTGTAGTGCAGATTTCCTTTGCAAGCTTGCTTGGTTGGCCAAAAAGGGCGTATGCGTTTTTTCCTGAATATATTCAGGAAAAAACGCATACGCCCTTTTTGGCCAAGTGCATCATTGTGGACGTTCTGCCTCTTTTCCTATGCTTTCAATGCAATTCCAGTCTACCTCCTGAAATCGGTTTCCTGCAATTCTGCCCCGCTTTCAAGTCCTCTTGGCAGCCTTACTTCAGTATATTTTTGGACGATAGTTGTCATTTATAACTCTGCAGGTTTGTGAATTACAGTGCCCCTGAGCTCCTTTCTTCAACTCGTTTTCTTGTGAGCTGGCCGCAACACCGCAGGATGGCTTCAGGCCCTAATCTGGTTCCGGCACGGCACGCTGAGCCTTTGGTTATTTCCTCTTCCTGGTGGGAAATGAGAGTTAAATTTGCCCGTCCAGACACCTCCAGCTAGTCTCTCATTGGTTCTCGCTATTCCCGTTCATCTTCCGCAGAAATTGCAAACTGGGCCAAACAGGAGGTTAAAGGGACTGACTCTCCAAGTCGGGAGAGTGTTAGTAAAGCGTCTGGAATGTTGCACCCGAGTACCAGGGTACGAAAACTGAGACATATTTGAACACGTCTCCCGATCACATGGTTGATCATACTCTAGGTTCCACATGCATGTTTTAGCTGAAGGAAGAATACCTTAAACCTGGGTAGTTGAAACCCGTGGAATGGGTACCATGCAATATGACTTCAAAGGGTCTTCATTTGCTCACCGAACCTCTCCAATCCTATCACTGCTGCGTTTATGTCCCTGTACACATGCTTGATTCTCTTTCGGAGACATAGCAATCCATAGGTTTTAAGATACTTAAGAGTCAGGTACATTCTTAGGCGTTTAATATGCGGTGTTGAGTCCATTTCGTTGAGCAAGGAGTAGCTCTTGTCTATTCCATATTTGGCTTAAGGAACTTTATCTGTGCTCATTTCAATCTCTGGTTTTATGCAGCACCCCAACTCACCTTTACCCTTAAACAAGCATAAGTTGGTTTTCTAAATTTGAGACCCTGTTCTGTTCTGTAATTCAGTTCCTGTGTAGCCAAGTTTACATTCCGTGTATTACTGATATCTTATGATGTTTCTTTTTCTGTGTGACTTATTTCAGTTAGAATCATCGTACCTGAATCCACTCATTGTGCTGCTACGGGCCTGATGACATAGATTTCACTGCTGAGTGATACTGCATTGTACGTAAGTACCACAAGTTCTTTATCCATTTTTCACTTTCTGTGATATTGAACTTGTACGGTAAACGAGGTTCTTGTAAACAGAGGCGTCCCAAACATTGGGGTGGCTGTGTCTTTTTGATTTTAATTTCCCTAAGCTATAGGACCATAAGTGGAAGTGCCCTAGGCTCTGTTGCTTTGTTTTTTAGATGTTTCAGGAAACACCATACACTTCTCCCGAGTGTCTGTTGGCAGTTTACATCCCGCCCATCAGCATAACAAGGCTCCCAGTTCTCCATGGCCTGTCCTGCCTTTCTGGATTTTACACTTTTTTCAGATGGCCCTTTTGACCGGGGGGAAGTGAGACTTCATTGTAGTGCAGATTTCCTTTGCAAGCTTGCTTGGTTGGCCAAAAAGGGCGTATGCGTTTTTTCCTGAATATATTCAGGAAAAAACGCATACGCCCTTTTTGGCCAAGTGCATCATTGTGGACGTTCTGCCTCTTTTCCTATGCTTTCAATGCAATTCCAGTCTACCTCCTGAAATCGGTTTCCTGCAATTCTGCCCCGCTTTCAAGTCCTCTTGGCAGCCTTACTTCAGTATATTTTTGGACGATAGTTGTCATTTATAACTCTGCAGGTTTGTGAATTACAGTGCCCCTGAGCTCCTTTCTTCAACTCGTTTTCTTGTGAGCTGGCCGCAACACTGCAGGATGGCTTCAGGCCCTAATCTGGTTCCGGCACGGCACGCTGAGCCTTTGGTTATTTCCTCTTCCTGGTGGGAAATGAGAGTTAAATTTGCCCGTCCAGACACCTCCAGCTAGTCTCTCATTGGTTCTCGCTATTCCCGTTCATCTTCCGCAGAAATTGCAAACTGGGCCAAACAGGAGGTTAAAGGGACTGACTCTCCAAGTCGGGAGAGTGTTAGTAAAGCGTCTGGAATGTTGCACCCGAGTACCAGGGTACGAAAACTGAGACATATTTGAACACGTCTCCCGATCACATGGTTGATCATACTCTAGGTTCCACATGCATGTTTTAGCTGAAGGAAGAATACCTTAAACCTGGGTAGTTGAAACCCGTGGAATGGGTACCATGCAATATGACTTCAAAGGGTCTTCATTTGCTCACCGAACCTCTCCAATCCTATCACTGCTGCGTTTATGTCCCTGTACACATGCTTGATTCTCTTTCGGAGACATAGCAATCCATAGGTTTTAAGATACTTAAGAGTCAGGTACATTCTTAGGCGTTTAATATGCGGTGTTGAGTCCATTTCGTTGAGCAAGGAGTAGCTCTTGTCTATTCCATATTTGGCTTAAGGAAGTTTATCTGTGCTCATTTCAATCTCTGGTTTTATGCAGCACCCCAACTCACCTTTACCCTTAAACAAGCATAAGTTGGTTTTCTAAATTTGAGACCCTGTTCTGTTCTGTAATTCAGTTCCTGTGTAGCCAAGTTTACATTCCGTGTATTACTGATATCTTATGATGTTTCTTTTTCTGTGTGACTTATTTCAGTTAGAATCATCGTACCTGAATCCACTCATTGTGCTGCTACGGGCCTGATGACATAGATTTCACTGCTGAGTGATACTGCATTGTACGTAAGTACCACAAGTTCTTTATCCATTTTTCACTTTCTGTGATATTGAACTTGTACGGTAAACGAGGTTCTTGTAAACAGAGGCGTCCCAAACATTGGGGTGGCTGTGTCTTTTTGATTTTAATTTCCCTAAGCTATAGGACCATAAGTGGAAGTGCCCTAGGCTCTGTTGCTTTGTTTTTTAGATGTTTCAGGAAACACCATACACTTCTCCCGAGTGTCTGTTGGCAGTTTACATCCCGCCCATCAGCATAACAAGGCTCCCAGTTCTCCATGGCCTGTCCTGCCTTTCTGGATTTTACACTTTTTTCAGATGGCCCTTTTGACCGGGGGGAAGTGAGACTTCATTGTAGTGCAGATTTCCTTTGCAAGCTTGCTTGGTTGGCCAAAAAGGGCGTATGCGTTTTTTCCTGAATATATTCAGGAAAAAACGCATACGCCCTTTTTGGCCAAGTGCATCATTGTGGACGTTCTGCCTCTTTTCCTATGCTTTCAATGCAATTCCAGTCTACCTCCTGAAATCGGTTTCCTGCAATTCTGCCCCGCTTTCAAGTCCTCTTGGCAGCCTTACTTCAGTATATTTTTGGACGATAGTTGTCATTTATAACTCTGCAGGTTTGTGAATTACAGTGCCCCTGAGCTCCTTTCTTCAACTCGTTTTCTTGTGAGCTGGCCGCAACACCGCAGGATGGCTTCAGGCCCTAATCTGGTTCCGGCACGGCACGCTGAGCCTTTGGTTATTTCCTCTTCCTGGTGGGAAATGAGAGTTAAATTTGCCCGTCCAGACACCTCCAGCTAGTCTCTCATTGGTTCTCGCTATTCCCGTTCATCTTCCGCAGAAATTGCAAACTGGGCCAAACAGGAGGTTAAAGGGACTGACTCTCCAAGTCGGGAGAGTGTTAGTAAAGCGTCTGGAATGTTGCACCCGAGTACCAGGGTACGAAAACTGAGACATATTTGAACACGTCTCCCGATCACATGGTTGATCATACTCTAGGTTCCACATGCATGTTTTAGCTGAAGGAAGAATACCTTAAACCTGGGTAGTTGAAACCCGTGGAATGGGTACCATGCAATATGACTTCAAAGGGTCTTCATTTGCTCACCGAACCTCTCCAATCCTATCACTGCTGCGTTTATGTCCCTGTACACATGCTTGATTCTCTTTCGGAGGCATAGCAATCCATAGGTTTTAAGATACTTAAGAGTCAGGTACATTCTTAGGCGTTTAATATGCGGTGTTGAGTCCATTTCGTTGAGCAAGGAGTAGCTCTTGTCTATTCCATATTTGGCTTAAGGAACTTTATCTGTGCTCATTTCAATCTCTGGTTTTATGCAGCACCCCAACTCACCTTTACCCTTAAACAAGCATAAGTTGGTTTTCTAAATTTGAGACCCTGTTCTGTTCTGTAATTCAGTTCCTGTGTAGCCAAGTTTACATTCCGTGTATTACTGATATCTTATGATGTTTCTTTTTCTGTGTGACTTATTTCAGTTAGAATCATCGTACCTGAATCCACTCATTGTGCTGCTACGGGCCTGATGACATAGATTTCACTGCTGAGTGATACTGCATTGTACGTAAGTACCACAAGTTCTTTATCCATTTTTCACTTTCTGTGATATTGAACTTGTACGGTAAACGAGGTTCTTGTAAACAGAGGCGTCCCAAACTTTGGGGTGGCTGTGTCTTTTTGATTTTAATTTCCCTAAGCTATAGGACCATAAGTGGAAGTGCCCTAGGCTCTGTTGCTTTGTTTTTTAGATGTTTCAGGAAACACCATACACTTCTCCCGAGTGTCTGTTGGCAGTTTACATCCCGCCCATCAGCATAACAAGGCTCCCAGTTCTCCATGGCCTGTCCTGCCTTTCTGGATTTTACACTTTTTTCAGATGGCCCTTTTGACCGGGGGGGAAGTGAGACTTCATTGTAGTGCAGATTTCCTTTGCAAGCTTGCTTGGTTGGCCAAAAAGGGCGTATGCGTTTTTTCCTGAATATATTCAGGAAAAAACGCATACGCCCTTTTTGGCCAAGTGCATCATTGTGGACGTTCTGCCTCTTTTCCTATGCTTTCAATGCAATTCCAGTCTACCTCCTGAAATCGGTTTCCTGCAATTCTGCCCCGCTTTCAAGTCCTCTTGGCAGCCTTACTTCAGTATATTTTTGGACGATAGTTGTCATTTATAACTCTGCAGGTTTGTGAATTACAGTGCCCCTGAGCTCCTTTCTTCAACTCGTTTTCTTGTGAGCTGGCCGCAACACCGCAGGATGGCTTCAGGCCCTAATCTGGTTCCGGCACGGCACGCTGAGCCTTTGGTTATTTCCTCTTCCTGGTGGGAAATGAGAGTTAAATTTGCCCGTCCAGACACCTCCAGCTAGTCTCTCATTGGTTCTCGCTATTCCCGTTCATCTTCCGCAGAAATTGCAAACTGGGCCAAACAGGAGGTTAAAGGGACTGACTCTCCAAGTCGGGAGAGTGTTAGTAAAGCGTCTGGAATGTTGCACCCGAGTACCAGGGTACGAAAACTGAGACATATTTGAACACGTCTCCCGATCACATGGTTGATCATACTCTAGGTTCCACATGCATGTTTTAGCTGAAGGAAGAATACCTTAAACCTGGGTAGTTGAAACCCGTGGAATGGGTACCATGCAATATGACTTCAAAGGGTCTTCATTTGCTCACCGAACCTCTCCAATCCTATCACTGCTGCGTTTATGTCCCTGTACACATGCTTGATTCTCTTTCGGAGACATAGCAATCCATAGGTTTTAAGATACTTAAGAGTCAGGTACATTCTTAGGCGTTTAATATGCGGTGTTGAGTCCATTTCGTTGAGCAAGGAGTAGCTCTTGTCTATTCCATATTTGGCTTAAGGAACTTTATCTGTGCTCATTTCAATCTCTGGTTTTATGCAGCACCCCAACTCACCTTTACCCTTAAACAAGCATAAGTTGGTTTTCTAAATTTGAGACCCTGTTCTGTTCTGTAATTCAGTTCCTGTGTAGCCAAGTTTACATTCCGTGTATTACTGATATCTTATGATGTTTCTTTTTCTGTGTGACTTATTTCAGTTAGAATCATCGTACCTGAATCCACTCATTGTGCTGCTATGGGCCTGATGACATAGATTTCACTGCTGAGTGATACTGCATTGTACGTAAGTACCACAAGTTCTTTATCCATTTTTCACTTTCTGTGATATTGAACTTGTACGGTAAACGAGGTTCTTGTAAACAGAGGCGTCCCAAACTTTGGGGTGGCTGTGTCTTTTTGATTTTAATTTCCCTAAGCTATAGGACCATAAGTGGAAGTGCCCTAGGCTCTGTTGCTTTGTTTTTTAGATGTTTCAGGAAACACCATACACTTCTCCCGAGTGTCTGTTGGCAGTTTACATCCCGCCCATCAGCATAACAAGGCTCCCAGTTCTCCATGGCCTGTCCTGCCTTTCTGGATTTTACACTTTTTTCAGATGGCCCTTTTGACCGGGGGGAAGTGAGACTTCATTGTAGTGCAGATTTCCTTTGCAAGCTTGCTTGGTTGGCCAAAAAGGGCGTATGCGTTTTTTCCTGAATATATTCAGGAAAAAACGCATACGCCCTTTTTGGCCAAGTGCATCATTGTGGACGTTCTGCCTCTTTTCCTATGCTTTCAATGCAATTCCAGTCTACCTCCTGAAATCGGTTTCCTGCAATTCTGCCCCGCTTTCAAGTCCTCTTGGCAGCCTTACTTCAGTATATTTTTGGACGATAGTTGTCATTTATAACTCTGCAGGTTTGTGAATTACAGTGCCCCTGAGCTCCTTTCTTCAACTCGTTTTCTTGTGAGCTGGCCGCAACACCGCAGGATGGCTTCAGGCCCTAATCTGGTTCCGGCACGGCACGCTGAGCCTTTGGTTATTTCCTCTTCCTGGTGGGAAATGAGAGTTAAATTTGCCCGTCCAGACACCTCCAGCTAGTCTCTCATTGGTTCTCGCTATTCCCGTTCATCTTCCGCAGAAATTGCAAACTGGGCCAAACAGGAGGTTAAAGGGACTGACTCTCCAAGTCGGGAGAGTGTTAGTAAAGCGTCTGGAATGTTGCACCCGAGTACCAGGGTACGAAAACTGAGACATATTTGAACACGTCTCCCGATCACATGGTTGATCATACTCTAGGTTCCACATGCATGTTTTAGCTGAAGGAAGAATACCTTAAACCTGGGTAGTTGAAACCCGTGGAATGGGTACCATGCAATATGACTTCAAAGGGTCTTCATTTGCTCACCGAACCTCTCCAATCCTATCACTGCTGCGTTTATGTCCCTGTACACATGCTTGATTCTCTTTCGGAGACATAGCAATCCATACGTTTTAAGATACTTAAGAGTCAGGTACATTCTTAGGCGTTTAATATGCGGTGTTGAGTCCATTTCGTTGAGCAAGGAGTAGCTCTTGTCTATTCCATATTTGGCTTAAGGAACTTTATCTGTACTCATTTCAATCTCTGGTTTTATGCAGCACCCCAACTCACCTTTACCCTTAAACAAGCATAAGTTGGTTTTCTAAATTTGAGACCCTGTTCTGTTCTGTAATTCAGTTCCTGTGTAGCCAAGTTTACATTCCGTGTATTACTGATATCTTATGATGTTTCTTTTTCTGTGTGACTTATTTCAGTTAGAATCATCGTACCTGAATCCACTCATTGTGCTGCTACGGGCCTGATGACATAGATTTCACTGCTGAGTGATACTGCATTGTACGTAAGTACCACAAGTTCTTTATCCATTTTTCACTTTCTGTGATATTGAACTTGTACGGTAAACGAGGTTCTTGTAAACAGAGGCGTCCCAAACTTTGGGGTGGCTGTGTCTTTTTGATTTTAATTTCCCTAAGCTATAGGACCATAAGTGGAAGTGCCCTAGGCTCTGTTGCTTTGTTTTTTAGATGTTTCAGGAAACACCATACACTTCTCCCGAGTGTCTGTTGGCAGTTTACATCCCGCCCATCAGCATAACAAGGCTCCCAGTTCTCCATGGCCTGTCCTGCCTTTCTGGATTTTACACTTTTTTCAGATGGCCCTTTTGACCGGGGGGGAAGTGAGACGTCATTGTAGTGCAGATTTCCTTTGCAAGCTTGCTTGGTTGGCCAAAAAGGGCGTATGCGTGTTTTCCTGAATATATTCAGGAAAACACGCATACGCCCTTTTTGGCCAAGTGCATCATTGTGGACGTTCTGCCTCTTTTCCTATGCTTTCAATGCAATTCCAGTCTACCTCCTGAAATCGGTTTCCTGCAATTCTGCCCCGCTTTCAAGTCCTCTTGGCAGCCTTACTTCAGTATATTTTTGGACGATAGTTGTCATTTATAACTCTGCAGGTTTGTGAATTACAGTGCCCCTGAGCTCCTTTCTTCAACTCGTTTTCTTGTGAGCTGGCCGCAACACCGCAGGATGGCTTCAGGCCCTAATCTGGTTCCGGCACGGCACGCTGAGCCTTTGGTTATTTCCTCTTCCTGGTGGGAAATGAGAGTTAAATTTGCCCGTCCACACACCTCCAGCTAGTCTCTCATTGGTTCTCGCTATTCCCGTTCATCTTCCGCAGAAATTGCAAACTGGGCCAAACAGGAGGTTAAAGGGACTGACTCTCCAAGTCGGGAGAGTGTTAGTAAAGCGTCTGGAATGTTGCACCCGAGTACCAGGGTATGAAAACTGAGACATATTTGAACACGTCTCCCGATCACATGGTTGATCATACTCTAGGTTCCACATGCATGTTTTAGCTGAAGGAAGAATACCTTAAACCTGGGTAGTTGAAACCCGTGGAATGGGTACCATGCAATATGACTTCAAAGGGTCTTCATTTGCTCACCGAACCTCTCCAATCCTATCACTGCTGCGTTTATGTCCCTGTACACATGCTTGATTCTCTTTCGGAGACATAGCAATCCATACGTTTTAAGATACTTAAGAGTCAGGTACATTCTTAGGCGTTTAATATGCGGTGTTGAGTCCATTTCGTTGAGCAAGGAGTAGCTCTTGTCTATTCCATATTTGGCTTAAGGAACTTTATCTGTACTCATTTCAATCTCTGGTTTTATGCAGCACCCCAACTCACCTTTACCCTTAAACAAGCATAAGTTGGTTTTCTAAATTTGAGACCCTGTTCTGTTCTGTAATTCAGTTCCTGTGTAGCCAAGTTTACATTCCGTGTATTACTGATATCTTATGATGTTTCTTTTTCTGTGTGACTTATTTCAGTTAGAATCATCGTACCTGAATCCACTCATTGTGCTGCTACGGGCCTGATGACATAGATTTCACTGCTGAGTGATACTGCATTGTACGTAAGTACCACAAGTTCTTTATCCATTTTTCACTTTCTGTGATATTGAACTTGTACGGTAAACGAGGTTCTTGTAAACAGAGGCGTCCCAAACTTTGGGGTGGCTGTGTCTTTTTGATTTTAATTTCCCTAAGCTATAGGACCATAAGTGGAAGTGCCCTAGGCTCTGTTGCTTTGTTTTTTAGATGTTTCAGGAAACACCATACACTTCTCCCGAGTGTCTGTTGGCAGTTTACATCCCGCCCATCAGCATAACAAGGCTCCCAGTTCTCCATGGCCTGTCCTGCCTTTCTGGATTTTACACTTTTTTCAGATGGCCCTTTTGACCGGGGGGGAAGTGAGACTTCATTGTAGTGCAGATTTCCTTTGCAAGCTTGCTTGGTTGGCCAAAAAGGGCGTATGCGTGTTTTCCTGAATATATTCAGGAAAACACGCATACGCCCTTTTTGGCCAAGTGCATCATTGTGGACGTTCTGCCTCTTTTCCTATGCTTTCAATGCAATTCCAGTCTACCTCCTGAAATCGGTTTCCTGCAATTCTGCCCCGCTTTCAAGTCCTCTTGGCAGCCTTACTTCAGTATATTTTTGGACGATAGTTGTCATTTATAACTCTGCAGGTTTGTGAATTACAGTGCCCCTGAGCTCCTTTCTTCAACTCGTTTTCTTGTGAGCTGGCCGCAACACCGCAGGATGGCTTCAGGCCCTAATCTGGTTCCGGCACGGCACGCTGAGCCTTTGGTTATTTCCTCTTCCTGGTGGGAAATGAGAGTTAAATTTGCCCGTCCACACACCTCCAGCTAGTCTCTCATTGGTTCTCGCTATTCCCGTTCATCTTCCGCAGAAATTGCAAACTGGGCCAAACAGGAGGTTAAAGGGACTGACTCTCCAAGTCGGGAGAGTGTTAGTAAAGCGTCTGGAATGTTGCACCCGAGTACCAGGGTACGAAAACTGAGACATATTTGAACACGTCTCCCGATCACATGGTTGATCATACTCTAGGTTCCACATGCATGTTTTAGCTGAAGGAAGAATACCTTAAACCTGGGTAGTTGAAACCCGTGGAATGGGTACCATGCAATATGACTTCAAAGGGTCTTCATTTGCTCACCGAACCTCTCCAATCCTATCACTGCTGCGTTTATGTCCCTGTACACATGCTTGATTCTCTTTCGGAGACATAGCAATCCATAGGTTGTAAGATACTTAAGAGTCAGGTACATTCTTAGGCGTTTAATATGCGGTGTTGAGTCCATTTCGTTGAGCAAGGAGTAGCTCTTGTCTATTCCATATTTGGCTTAAGGAACTTTATCTGTGCTCATTTCAATCTCTGGTTTTATGCAGCACCCCAACTCACCTTTACCCTTAAACAAGCATAAGTTGGTTTTCTAAATTTGAGACCCTGTTCTGTTCTGTAATTCAGTTCCTGTGTAGCCAAGTTTACATTCCGTGTATTACTGATATCTTATGATGTTTCTTTTTCTGTGTGACTTATTTCAGTTAGAATCATCGTACCTGAATCCACTCATTGTGCTGCTACGGGCCTGATGACATAGATTTCACTGCTGAGTGATACTGCATTGTACGTAAGTACCACAAGTTCTTTATCCATTTTTCACTTTCTGTGATATTGAACTTGTACGGTAAACGAGGTTCTTGTAAACAGAGGCGTCCCAAACTTTGGGGTGGCTGTGTCTTTTTGATTTTAATTTCCCTAAGCTATAGGACCATAAGTGGAAGTGCCCTAGGCTCTGTTGCTTTGTTTTTTAGATGTTTCAGGAAACACCATACACTTCTCCCGAGTGTCTGTTGGCAGTTTACATCCCGCCCATCAGCATAACAAGGCTCCCAGTTCTCCATGGCCTGTCCTGCCTTTCTGGATTTTACACTTTTTTCAGATGGCCCTTTTGACCGGGGGGAAGTGAGACTTCATTGTAGTGCAGATTTCCTTTGCAAGCTTGCTTGGTTGGCCAAAAAGGGCGTATGCGTTTTTTCCTGAATATATTCAGGAAAAAACGCATACGCCCTTTTTGGCCAAGTGCATCATTGTGGACGTTCTGCCTCTTTTCCTATGCTTTCAATGCAATTCCAGTCTACCTCCTGAAATCGGTTTCCTGCAATTCTGCCCCGCTTTCAAGTCCTCTTGGCAGCCTTACTTCAGTATATTTTTGGACGATAGTTGTCATTTATAACTCTGCAGGTTTGTGAATTACAGTGCCCCTGAGCTCCTTTCTTCAACTCGTTTTCTTGTGAGCTGGCCGCAACACCGCAGGATGGCTTCAGGCCCTAATCTGGTTCCGGCACGGCACGCTGAGCCTTTGGTTATTTCCTCTTCCTGGTGGGAAATGAGAGTTAAATTTGCCCGTCCAGACACCTCCAGCTAGTCTCTCATTGGTTCTCGCTATTCCCGTTCATCTTCCGCAGAAATTGCAAACTGGGCCAAACAGGAGGTTAAAGGGACTGACTCTCCAAGTCGGGAGAGTGTTAGTAAAGCGTCTGGAATGTTGCACCCGAGTACCAGGGTACGAAAACTGAGACATATTTGAACACGTCTCCCGATCACATGGTTGATCATACTCTAGGTTCCACATGCATGTTTTAGCTGAAGGAAGAATACCTTAAACCTGGGTAGTTGAAACCCGTGGAATGGGTACCATGCAATATGACTTCAAAGGGTCTTCATTTGCTCACCGAAACTCTCCAATCCTATCACTGCTGCGTTTATGTCCCTGTACACATGCTTGATTCTCTTTCGGAGACATAGCAATCCATACGTTTTAAGATACTTAAGAGTCAGGTACATTCTTAGGCGTTTAATATGCGGTGTTGAGTCCATTTCGTTGAGCAAGGAGTAGCTCTTGTCTATTCCATATTTGGCTTAAGGAACTTTATCTGTGCTCATTTCAATCTCTGGTTTTATGCAGCACCCCAACTCACCTTTACCCTTAAACAAGCATAAGTTGGTTTTCTAAATTTGAGACCCTGTTCTGTTCTGTAATTCAGTTCCTGTGTAGCCAAGTTTACATTCCGTGTATTACTGATATCTTATGATGTTTCTTTTTCTGTGTGACTTATTTCAGTTAGAATCATCGTACCTGAATCCACTCATTGTGCTGCTACGGGCCTGATGACATAGATTTCACTGCTGAGTGATACTGCATTGTACGTAAGTACCACAAGTTCTTTATCCATTTTTCACTTTCTGTGATATTGAACTTGTACGGTAAACGAGGTTCTTGTAAACAGAGGCGTCCCAAACATTGGGGTGGCTGTGTCTTTTTGATTTTAATTTCCCTAAGCTATAGGACCATAAGTGGAAGTGCCCTAGGCTCTGTTGCTTTGTTTTTTAGATGTTTCAGGAAACACCATACACTTCTCCCGAGTGTCTGTTGGCAGTTTACATCCCGCCCATCAGCATAACAAGGCTCCCAGTTCTCCATGGCCTGTCCTGCCTTTCTGGATTTTACACTTTTTCCAGATGGCCCTTTTGACCGGGGGGAAGTGAGACTTCATTGTAGTGCAGATTTCCTTTGCAAGCTTGCTTGGTTGGCCAAAAAGGGCGTATGCGTTTTTTCCTGAATATATTCAGGAAAAAACGCATACGCCCTTTTTGGCCAAGTGCATCATTGTGGACGTTCTGCCTCTTTTCCTATGCTTTCAATGCAATTCCAGTCTACCTCCTGAAATCGGTTTCCTGCAATTCTGCCCCGCTTTCAAGTCCTCTTGGCAGCCTTACTTCAGTATATTTTTGGACGATAGTTGTCATTTATAACTCTGCAGGTTTGTGAATTACAGTGCCCCTGAGCTCCTTTCTTCAACTCGTTTTCTTGTGAGCTGGCCGCAACACCGCAGGATGGCTTCAGGCCCTAATCTGGTTCCGGCACGGCACGCTGAGCCTTTGGTTATTTCCTCTTCCTGGTGGGAAATGAGAGTTAAATTTGCCCGTCCAGACACCTCCAGCTAGTCTCTCATTGGTTCTCGCTATTCCCGTTCATCTTCCGCAGAAATTGCAAACTGGGCCAAACAGGAGGTTAAAGGGACTGACTCTCCAAGTCGGGAGAGTGTTAGTAAAGCGTCTGGAATGTTGCACCCGAGTACCAGGGTACGAAAACTGAGACATATTTGAACACGTCTCCCGATCACATGGTTGATCATACTCTAGGTTCCACATGCATGTTTTAGCTGAAGGAAGAATACCTTAAACCTGGGTAGTTGAAACCCGTGGAATGGGTACCATGCAATATGACTTCAAAGGGTCTTCATTTGCTCACCGAACCTCTCCAATCCTATCACTGCTGCGTTTATGTCCCTGTACACATGCTTGATTCTCTTTCGGAGACATAGCAATCCATAGGTTTTAAGATACTTAAGAGTCAGGTACATTCTTAGGCGTTTAATATGCGGTGTTGAGTCCATTTCGTTGAGCAAGGAGTAGCTCTTGTCTATTCCATATTTGGCTTAAGGAACTTTATCTGTGCTCATTTCAATCTCTGGTTTTATGCAGCACCCCAACTCACCTTTACCCTTAAACAAGCATAAGTTGGTTTTCTAAATTTGAGACCCTGTTCTGTTCTGTAATTCAGTTCCTGTGTAGCCAAGTTTACATTCCGTGTATTACTGATATCTTATGATGTTTCTTTTTCTGTGTGACTTATTTCAGTTAGAATCATCGTACCTGAATCCACTCATTGTGCTGCTACGGGCCTGATGACATAGATTTCACTGCTGAGTGATACTGCATTGTACGTAAGTACCACAAGTTCTTTATCCATTTTTCACTTTCTGTGATATTGAACTTGTACGGTAAACGAGGTTCTTGTAAACAGAGGCGTCCCAAACTTTGGGGTGGCTGTGTCTTTTTGATTTTAATTTCCCTAAGCTATAGGACCATAAGTGGAAGTGCCCTAGGCTCTGTTGCTTTGTTTTTTAGATGTTTCAGGAAACACCATACACTTCTCCCGAGTGTCTGTTGGCAGTTTACATCCCGCCCATCAGCATAACAAGGCTCCCAGTTCTCCATGGCCTGTCCTGCCTTTCTGGATTTTACACTTTTTTCAGATGGCCCTTTTGACCGGGGGGGAAGTGAGACTTCATTGTAGTGCAGATTTCCTTTGCAAGCTTGCTTGGTTGGCCAAAAAGGGCGTATGCGTTTTTTCCTGAATATATTCAGGAAAAAACGCATACGCCCTTTTTGGCCAAGTGCATCATTGTGGACGTTCTGCCTCTTTTCCTATGCTTTCAATGCAATTCCAGTCTACCTCCTGAAATCGGTTTCCTGCAATTCTGCCCCGCTTTCAAGTCCTCTTGGCAGCCTTACTTCAGTATATTTTTGGACGATAGTTGTCATTTATAACTCTGCAGGTTTGTGAATTACAGTGCCCCTGAGCTCCTTTCTTCAACTCGTTTTCTTGTGAGCTGGCCGCAACACCGCAGGATGGCTTCAGGCCCTAATCTGGTTCCGGCACGGCACGCTGAGCCTTTGGTTATTTCCTCTTCCTGGTGGGAAATGAGAGTTAAATTTGCCCGTCCAGACACCTCCAGCTAGTCTCTCATTGGTTCTCGCTATTCCCGTTCATCTTCCGCAGAAATTGCAAACTGGGCCAAACAGGAGGTTAAAGGGACTGACTCTCCAAGTCGGGAGAGTGTTAGTAAAGCGTCTGGAATGTTGCACCCGAGTACCAGGGTACGAAAACTGAGACATATTTGAACACGTCTCCCGATCACATGGTTGATCATACTCTAGGTTCCACATGCATGTTTTAGCTGAAGGAAGAATACCTTAAACCTGGGTAGTTGAAACCCGTGGAATGGGTACCATGCAATATGACTTCAAAGGGTCTTCATTTGCTCACCGAACCTCTCCAATCCTATCACTGCTGCGTTTATGTCCCTGTACACATGCTTGATTCTCTTTCGGAGACATAGCAATCCATAGGTTTTAAGATACTTAAGAGTCAGGTACATTCTTAGGCGTTTAATATGCGGTGTTGAGTCCATTTCGTTGAGCAAGGAGTAGCTCTTGTCTATTCCATATTTGGCTTAAGGAACTTTATCTGTGCTCATTTCAATCTCTGGTTTTATGCAGCACCCCAACTCACCTTTACCCTTAAACAAGCATAAGTTGGTTTTCTAAATTTGAGACCCTGTTCTGTTCTGTAATTCAGTTCCTGTGTAGCCAAGTTTATATTCCGTGTATTACTGATATCTTATGATGTTTCTTTTTCTGTGTGACTTATTTCAGTTAGAATCATCGTACCTGAATCCACTCATTGTGCTGCTACGGGCCTGATGACATAGATTTCACTGCTGAGTGATACTGCATTGTACGTAAGTACCACAAGTTCTTTATCCATTTTTCACTTTCTGTGATATTGAACTTGTACGGTAAACGAGGTTCTTGTAAACAGAGGCGTCCCAAACATTGGGGTGGCTGTGTCTTTTTGATTTTAATTTCCCTAAGCTATAGGACCATAAGTGGAAGTGCCCTAGGCTCTGTTGCTTTGTTTTTTAGATGTTTCAGGAAACACCATACACTTCTCCCGAGTGTCTGTTGGCAGTTTACATCCCGCCCATCAGCATAACAAGGCTCCCAGTTCTCCATGGCCTGTCCTGCCTTTCTGGATTTTACACTTTTTTCAGATGGCCCTTTTGACCGGGGGGAAGTGAGACTTCATTGTAGTGCAGATTTCCTTTGCAAGCTTGCTTGGTTGGCCAAAAAGGGCGTATGCGTTTTTTCCTGAATATATTCAGGAAAAAACGCATACGCCCTTTTTGGCCAAGTGCATCATTGTGGACGTTCTGCCTCTTTTCCTATGCTTTCAATGCAATTCCAGTCTACCTCCTGAAATCGGTTTCCTGCAATTCTGCCCCGCTTTCAAGTCCTCTTGGCAGCCTTACTTCAGTATATTTTTGGACGATAGCTGTCATTTATAACTCTGCAGGTTTGTGAATTACAGTGCCCCTGAGCTCCTTTCTTCAACTCGCTTTCTTGTGAGCTGGCCGCAACACCGCAGGATGGCTTCAGGCCCTAATCTGGTTCCGGCACGGCACGCTGAGCCTTTGGTTATTTCCTCTTCCTGGTGGGAAATGAGAGTTAAATTTGCCCGTCCAGACACCTCCAGCTAGTCTCTCATTGGTTCTCGCTATTCCTGTTCATCTTCCGCAGAAATTGCAAACTGGGCCAAACAGGAGGTTAAAGGGACAGACTCTCCAAGTCGGGAGAGTGTTAGTAAAGCGTCTGGAATGTTGCACCCGAGTACCAGGGTACGAAAACTGAGACATATTTGAACACGTCTCCCGATCACATGGTTGATCATACTCTAGGTTCCACATGCATGTTTTAGCTGAAGGAAGAATACCTTAAACCTGGGTAGTTGAAACCCGTGGAATGGGTACCATGCAATATGACTTCAAAGGGTCTTCATTTGCTCACCGAACCTCTCCAATCCTATCACTGCTGCGTTTATGTCCCTGTACACATGCTTGATTCTCTTTCGGAGACATAGCAATCCATAGGTTTTAAGATACTTAAGAGTCAGGTACATTCTTAGGCGTTTAATATGCGGTGTTGAATCCATTTCGTTGAGCAAGGAGTAGCTCTTGTCTATTCCATATTTGGTTTAAGGAACTTTATCTGTGCTCATTTCAATCTCTGGTTTTATGCAGCACCCCAACTCACCTTTACCCTTAAACAAGCATAAGTTGGTTTTCTAAATTTGAGACCCTGTTCTGTTCTGTAATTCAGTTCCTGTGTAGCCAAGTTTACATTCCGTGTATTACTGATATCTTATGATGTTTCTTTTTCTGTGTGACTTATTTCAGTTAGAATCATTGTACCTGAATCCACTCATTGTGCTGCTACGGGCCTGATGACATAGATTTCACTGCTGAGTGATACTGCATTGTACGTAAGTACCACAAGTTCTTTATCCATTTTTCACTTTCTGTGATATTGAACTTGTACGGTAAACGAGGTTCTTGTAAACAGAGGCGTCCCAAACTTTGGGGTGGCTGTGTCTTTTTGATTTTAATTTCCCTAAGCTATAGGACCATAAGTGGAAGTGCCCTAGGCTCTGTTGCTTTGTTTTTTAGATGTTTCAGGAAACACCATACACTTCTCCCGAGTGTCTGTTGGCAGTTTACATCCCGCCCATCAGCATAACAAGGCTCCCAGTTCTCCATGGCCTGTCCTGCCTTTCTGGATTTTACACTTTTTTCAGATGGCCCTTTTGACCGGGGGGAAGTGAGACTTCATTGTAGTGCAGATTTCCTTTGCAAGCTTGCTTGGTTGGCCAAAAAGGGCGTATGCGTTTTTTCCTGAATATATTCAGGAAAAAACGCATACGCCCTTTTTGGCCAAGTGCATCATTGTGGACGTTCTGCCTCTTTTCCTATGCTTTCAATGCAATTCCAGTCTACCTCCTGAAATCGGTTTCCTGCAATTCTGCCCCGCTTTCAAGTCCTCTTGGCAGCCTTACTTCAGTATATTTTTGGACGATAGTTGTCATTTATAACTCTGCAGGTTTGTGAATTACAGTGCCCCTGAGCTCCTTTCTTCAACTCGTTTTCTTGTGAGCTGGCCGCAACACCGCAGGATGGCTTCAGGCCCTAATCTGGTTCCGGCACGGCACGCTGAGCCTTTGGTTATTTCCTCTTCCTGGTGGGAAATGAGAGTTAAATTTGCCCGTCCAGACACCTCCAGCTAGTCTCTCATTGGTTCTCGCTATTCCCGTTCATCTTCCGCAGAAATTGCAAACTGGGCCAAACAGGAGGTTAAAGG
Organism: Globicephala melas; assembly: GCF_963455315.2. Taxonomy (NCBI): domain Eukaryota; kingdom Metazoa; phylum Chordata; class Mammalia; order Artiodactyla; family Delphinidae; genus Globicephala; species Globicephala melas. The sequence goes on along the minus strand of NW_027207453.1, from coordinate 117,330 downwards.
GACTGACTCTCCAAGTCGGGAGAGTGTTAGTAAAGCGTCTGGAATGTTGCACCCGAGTACCAGGGTACGAAAACTGAGACATATTTGAACACGTCTCCCGATCACATGGTTGATCATACTCTAGGTTCCACATGCATGTTTTAGCTGAAGGAAGAATACCTTAAACCTGGGTAGTTGAAACCCGTGGAATGGGTACCATGCAATATGACTTCAAAGGGTCTTCATTTGCTCACCGAACCTCTCCAATCCTATCACTGCTGCGTTTATGTCCCTGTACACATGCTTGATTCTCTTTCGGAGACATAGCAATCCATAGGTTTTAAGATACTTAAGAGTCAGGTACATTCTTAGGCGTTTAATATGCGGTGTTGAGTCCATTTCGTTGAGCAAGGAGTAGCTCTTGTCTATTCCATATTTGGCTTAAGGAACTTTATCTGTGCTCATTTCAATCTCTGGTTTTATGCAGCACCCCAACTCACCTTTACCCTTAAACAAGCATAAGTTGGTTTTCTAAATTTGAGACCCTGTTCTGTTCTGTAATTCAGTTCCTGTGTAGCCAAGTTTACATTCCGTGTATTACTGATATCTTATGATGTTTCTTTTTCTGTGTGACTTATTTCAGTTAGAATCATCGTACCTGAATCCACTCATTGTGCTGCTACGGGCCTGATGACATAGATTTCACTGCTGAGTGATACTGCATTGTACGTAAGTACCACAAGTTCTTTATCCATTTTTCACTTTCTGTGATATTGAACTTGTACGGTAAACGAGGTCCTTGTAAACAGAGGCGTCCCAAACATTGGGGTGGCTGTGTCTTTTTGATTTTAATTTCCCTAAGCTATAGGACCATAAGTGGAAGTGCCCTAGGCTCTGTTGCTTTGTTTTTTAGATGTTTCAGGAAACACCATACACTTCTCCCGAGTGTCTGTTGGCAGTTTACATCCCGCCCATCAGCATAACAAGGCTCCCAGTTCTCCATGGCCTGTCCTGCCTTTCTGGATTTTACACTTTTTTCAGATGGCCCTTTTGACCGGGGGGAAGTGAGACTTCATTGTAGTGCAGATTTCCTTTGCAAGCTTGCTTGGTTGGCCAAAAAGGGCGTATGCGTTTTTTCCTGAATATATTCAGGAAAAAACGCATACGCACTTTTTGGCCAAGTGCATCATTGTGGACGTTCTGCCTCTTTTCCTATGCTTTCAATGCAATTCCAGTCTACCTCCTGAAATCGGTTTCCTGCAATTCTGCCCCGCTTTCAAGTCCTCTTGGCAGCCTTACTTCAGTATATTTTTGGACGATAGCTGTCATTTATAACTCTGCAGGTTTGTGAATTACAGTGCCCCTGAGCTCCTTTCTTCAACTCGCTTTCTTGTGAGCTGGCCGCAACACCGCAGGATGGCTTCAGGCCCTAATCTGGTTCCGGCACGGCACGCTGAGCCTTTGGTTATTTCCTCTTCCTGGTGGGAAATGAGAGTTAAATTTGCCCGTCCAGACACCTCCAGCTAGTCTCTCATTGGTTCTCGCTATTCCCGTTCATCTTCCGCAGAAATTGCAAACTGGGCCAAACAGGAGGTTAAAGGGACAGACTCTCCAAGTCGGGAGAGTGTTAGTAAAGCGTCTGGAATGTTGCACCCGAGTACCAGGGTACGAAAACTGAGACATATTTGAACACGTCTCCCGATCACATGGTTGATCATACTCTAGGTTCCACATGCATGTTTTAGCTGAAGGAAGAATACCTTAAACCTGGGTAGTTGAAACCCGTGGAATGGGTACCATGCAATATGACTTCAAAGGGTCTTCATTTGCTCACCGAACCTCTCCAATCCTATCACTGCTGCGTTTATGTCCCTGTACACATGCTTGATTCTCTTTCGGAGACATAGCAATCCATAGGTTTTAAGATACTTAAGAGTCAGGTACATTCTTAGGCGTTTAATATGCGGTGTTGAGTCCATTTCGTTGAGCAAGGAGTAGCTCTTGTCTATTCCATATTTGGCTTAAGGAACTTTATCTGTGCTCATTTCAATCTCTGGTTTTATGCAGCACCCCAACTCACCTTTACCCTTAAACAAGCATAAGTTGGTTTTCTAAATTTGAGACCCTGTTCTGTTCTGTAATTCAGTTCCTGTGTAGCCAAGTTTACATTCCGTGTATTACTGATATCTTATGATGTTTCTTTTTCTGTGTGACTTATTTCAGTTAGAATCATCGTACCTGAATCCACTCATTGTGCTGCTACGGGCCTGATGACATAGATTTCACTGCTGAGTGATACTGCATTGTACGTAAGTACCACAAGTTCTTTATCCATTTTTCACTTTCTGTGATATTGAACTTGTACGGTAAACGAGGTTCTTGTAAACAGAGGCGTCCCAAACTTTGGGGTGGCTGTGTCTTTTTGATTTTAATTTCCCTAAGCTATAGGACCATAAGTGGAAGTGCCCTAGGCTCTGTTGCTTTGTTTTTTAGATGTTTCAGGAAACACCATACACTTCTCCCGAGTGTCTGTTGGCAATTTACATCCCGCCCATCAGCATAACAAGGCTCCCAGTTCTCCATGGCCTGTCCTGCCTTTCTGGATTTTACACTTTTTTCAGATGGCCCTTTTGACCGGGGGGAAGTGAGACTTCATTGTAGTGCAGATTTCCTTTGCAAGCTTGCTTGGTTGGCCAAAAAGGGCGTATGCGTTTTTTCCTGAATATATTCAGGAAAAAACGCATACGCCCTTTTTGGCCAAGTGCATCATTGTGGACGTTCTGCCTCTTTTCCTATGCTTTCAATGCAATTCCAGTCTACCTCCTGAAATCGGTTTCCTGCAATTCTGCCCCGCTTTCAAGTCCTCTTGGCAGCCTTACTTCAGTATATTTTTGGACGATAGTTGTCATTTATAACTCTGCAGGTTTGTGAATTACAGTGCCCCTGAGCTCCTTTCTTCAACTCGTTTTCTTGTGAGCTGGCCGCAACACCGCAGGATGGCTTCAGGCCCTAATCTGGTTCCGGCACGGCACGCTGAGCCTTTGGTTATTTCCTCTTCCTGGTGGGAAATGAGAGTTAAATTTGCCCGTCCAGACACCTCCAGCTAGTCTCTCATTGGTTCTCGCTATTCCCGTTCATCTTCCGCAGAAATTGCAAACTGGGCCAAACAGGAGGTTAAAGGGACTGACTCTCCAAGTCGGGAGAGTGTTAGTAAAGCGTCTGGAATGTTGCACCCGAGTACCAGGGTACGAAAACTGAGACATATTTGAACACGTCTCCCGATCACATGGTTGATCATACTCTAGGTTCCACATGCATGTTTTAGCTGAAGGAAGAATACCTTAAACCTGGGTAGTTGAAACCCGTGGAATGGGTACCATGCAATATGACTTCAAAGGGTCTTCATTTGCTCACCGAACCTCTCCAATCCTATCACTGCTGCGTTTATGTCCCTGTACACATGCTTGATTCTCTTTCGGAGACATAGCAATCCATAGGTTTTAAGATACTTAAGAGTCAGGTACATTCTTAGGCGTTTAATATGCGGTGTTGAGTCCATTTCGTTGAGCAAGGAGTAGCTCTTGTCTATTCCATATTTGGCTTAAGGAACTTTATCTGTGCTCATTTCAATCTCTGGTTTTATGCAGCACCCCAACTCACCTTTACCCTTAAACAAGCATAAGTTGGTTTTCTAAATTTGAGACCCTGTTCTGTTCTGTAATTCAGTTCCTGTGTAGCCAAGTTTACATTCCGTGTATTACTGATATCTTATGATGTTTCTTTTTCTGTGTGACTTATTTCAGTTAGAATCATCGTACCTGAATCCACTCATTGTGCTGCTACGGGCCTGATGACATAGATTTCACTGCTGAGTGATACTGCATTGTACGTAAGTACCACAAGTTCTTTATCCATTTTTCACTTTCTGTGATATTGAACTTGTACGGTAAACGAGGTTCTTGTAAACAGAGGCGTCCCAAACTTTGGGGTGGCTGTGTCTTTTTGATTTTAATTTCCCTAAGCTATAGGACCATAAGTGGAAGTGCCCTAGGCTCTGTTGCTTTGTTTTTTAGATGTTTCAGGAAACACCATACACTTCTCCCGAGTGTCTGTTGGCAATTTACATCCCGCCCATCAGCATAACAAGGCTCCCAGTTCTCCATGGCCTGTCCTGCCTTTCTGGATTTTACACTTTTTTCAGATGGCCCTTTTGACCGGGGGGAAGTGAGACTTCATTGTAGTGCAGATTTCCTTTGCAAGCTTGCTTGGTTGGCCAAAAAGGGCGTATGCGTTTTTTCCTGAATATATTCAGGAAAAAACGCATACGCCCTTTTTGGCCAAGTGCATCATTGTGGACGTTCTGCCTCTTTTCCTATGCTTTCAATGCAATTCCAGTCTACCTCCTGAAATCGGTTTCCTGCAATTCTGCCCCGCTTTCAAGTCCTCTTGGCAGCCTTACTTCAGTATATTTTTGGACGATAGTTGTCATTTATAACTCTGCAGGTTTGTGAATTACAGTGCCCCTGAGCTCCTTTCTTCAACTCGCTTTCTTGTGAGCTGGCCGCAACACCGCAGGATGGCTTCAGGCCCTAATCTGGTTCCGGCACGGCACGCTGAGCCTTTGGTTATTTCCTCTTCCTGGTGGGAAATGAGAGTTAAATTTGCCCGTCCAGACACCTCCAGCTAGTCTCTCATTGGTTCTCGCTATTCCCGTTCATCTTCCGCAGAAATTGCAAACTGGGCCAAACAGGAGGTTAAAGGGACTGACTCTCCAAGTCGGGAGAGTGTTAGTAAAGCGTCTGGAATGTTGCACCCGAGTACCAGGGTACGAAAACTGAGACATATTTGAACACGTCTCCCGATCACATGGTTGATCATACTCTAGGTTCCACATGCATGTTTTAGCTGAAGGAAGAATACCTTAAACCTGGGTAGTTGAAACCCGTGGAATGGGTACCATGCAATATGACTTCAAAGGGTCTTCATTTGCTCACCGAACCTCTCCAATCCTATCACTGCTGCGTTTATGTCCCTGTACACATGCTTGATTCTCTTTCGGAGACATAGCAATCCATAGGTTTTAAGATACTTAAGAGTCAGGTACATTCTTAGGCGTTTAATATGCGGTGTTGAGTCCATTTCGTTGAGCAAGGAGTAGCTCTTGTCTATTCCATATTTGGCTTAAGGAACTTTATCTGTGCTCATTTCAATCTCTGGTTTTATGCAGCACCCCAACTCACCTTTACCCTTAAACAAGCATAAGTTGGTTTTCTAAATTTGAGACCCTGTTCTGTTCTGTAATTCAGTTCCTGTGTAGCCAAGTTTACATTCCGTGTATTACTGATATCTTATGATGTTTCTTTTTCTGTGTGACTTATTTCAGTTAGAATCATCGTACCTGAATCCACTCATTGTGCTGCTACGGGCCTGATGACATAGATTTCACTGCTGAGTGATACTGCATTGTACGTAAGTACCACAAGTTCTTTATCCATTTTTCACTTTCTGTGATATTGAACTTGTACGGTAAACGAGGTTCTTGTAAACAGAGGCGTCCCAAACATTGGGGTGGCTGTGTCTTTTTGATTTTAATTTCCCTAAGCTATAGGACCATAAGTGGAAGTGCCCTAGGCTCTGTTGCTTTGTTTTTTAGATGTTTCAGGAAACACCATACACTTCTCCCGAGTGTCTGTTGGCAGTTTACATCCCGCCCATCAGCATAACAAGGCTCCCAGTTCTCAATGGCCTGTCCTGCCTTTCTGGATTTTACACTTTTTTCAGATGGCCCTTTTGACCGGGGGGAAGTGAGACTTCATTGTAGTGCAGATTTCCTTTGCAAGCTTGCTTGGTTGGCCAAAAAGGGCGTATGCGTTTTTTCCTGAATATATTCAGGAAAAAACGCATACGCCCTTTTTGGCCAAGTGCATCATTGTGGACGTTCTGCCTCTTTTCCTATGCTTTCAATGCAATTCCAGTCTACCTCCTGAAATCGGTTTCCTGCAATTCTGCCCCGCTTTCAAGTCCTCTTGGCAGCCTTACTTCAGTATATTTTTGGACGATAGCTGTCATTTATAACTCTGCAGGTTTGTGAATTACAGTGCCCCTGAGCTCCTTTCTTCAACTCGCTTTCTTGTGAGCTGGCCGCAACACCGCAGGATGGCTTCAGGCCCTAATCTGGTTCCGGCACGGCACGCTGAGCCTTTGGTTATTTCCTCTTCCTGGTGGGAAATGAGAGTTAAATTTGCCCGTCCAGACACCTCCAGCTAGTCTCTCATTGGTTCTCGCTATTCCTGTTCATCTTCCGCAGAAATTGCAAACTGGGCCAAACAGGAGGTTAAAGGGACAGACTCTCCAAGTCGGGAGAGTGTTAGAAAAGCGTCTGGAATGTTGCACCCGAGTACCAGGGTACGAAAACTGAGACATATTTGAACACGTCTCCCGATCACATGGTTGATCATACTCTAGGTTCCACATGCATGTTTTAGCTGAAGGAAGAATACCTTAAACCTGGGTAGTTGAAACCCGTGGAATGGGTACCATGCAATATGACTTCAAAGGGTCTTCATTTGCTCACCGAACCTCTCCAATCCTATCACTGCTGCGTTTATGTCCCTGTACACATGCTTGATTCTCTTTCGGAGACATAGCAATCCATAGGTTTTAAGATACTAGTCAGGTACATTCTTAGGCGTTTAATATGCGGTGTTGAGTCCATTTCGTTGAGCAAGGAGTAGCTCTTGTCTATTCCATATTTGGCTTAAGGAACTTTATCTGTGCTCATTTCAATCTCTGTTTTTATGCAGCACCCCAACTCACCTTTCCCCTTAAGCAAGCATAAGTTGGTTTTCTAAATTTGAGACCCTGTTCTGTTCTGTAATTCAGTTCCTCTGTAGCCAAGTTTACATTCCGTGTATTACTGATATCTTATGATGTTTCTTTTTCTGTGTGACTTATTTCAGTTAGAATCATCATACCTGAATCCACTCATTATGCTGCTACGGGCCTGATGACATAGATTTCATTGCTGAGTGATATTGCTTTGTAAGTAAATACCACAACTTCTTTATCCATTTTTCACTTTGTGAGATGTTGAACTTGTACTGTAAACAAGGTTCTTGTAAACAGAGGCATCTCAAACTTTGGGGTGGCTGTGTCTTTTTGATTTTAATTTCCCTAAGCTATAAGACCATAAGTGGAAGTGCCCTAGGCTCTGTTGCTTTGTTTTTTAGATGTTTCAGGAAACACCATACACTTCTCCCGAGTGTCTGTTGGCAATTTACATCCCGCCCATCAGCATAACAAGGCTCCCAGTTCTCCATGGCCTGTCCTGCCTTTCTGGATTTTACACTTTTTTCAGATGGCCCTTTTGACCTGGGGGAAGTGAGACTTCATTGTAGTGCAGATTTCCTTTGCAAGCTTGCTTGGTTGGCCAAAAAGGGCGTATGCGTTTTTTCCAGAATATATTCAGAAAAAAACGCATACGCCCTTTTTGGCCAAGTGCATCATTGTGGACGTTCTGCCTCTTTTCCTATGCTTTCAATGCAATTCCAGTCTACCTCCTGAAATCGGTTTCCTGCAATTCTGCTCCGCTTTCAAGTCCTCTTGGCAGCCTTACTTCAGTATATTTTTGGACGATAGCTGTCATTTATAACTCTGCAGGTTTGTGAATTACAGTGCCCCTGAGATCCTTTCTTCAACTCGCTTTCTTGTGAGCTGGCCGCAACACCGCAGGATGGCTTCAGGCCCTAATCTGGTTCCGGCATGGCACGCTGAGCCTTTGGTTAATTCCTCTTCCTGGTGGGAAATGAGAGTTAAATTTGCCCGTCCAGACACCTCCAGCTAGTCTCTCATTGGTTCTCGCTATTCCTGTTCATCTTCCGCAGAAATTGCAAACTGGGCCAAACAGGAGGTTAAAGGCACTGACTCTCCAAGTGGGGAGAGCTTTAGTAAAGCGTCTGGAATGTAGCACCCGAGTTCCAGGGTACGAAAACTGAGACATATCTGAACACGTCTCCCGATCACGTGGTTGATCATACTCTGGGTTCCACATAAATGTTTTAGCTGAAGGAAGAATACCTTAAACCTGGAGAGTTGAGACCCGTGGAATGGGTACCATGCAATATGACTTCAAAGGGTCTTCATTTGCTCACCGAACCTCTCCAATCCTATCACTGCTGTGTTTATGCCCCTGTACACACGCTTGATTCTCTTTTGGAGACATAGCAATCCATAGGTTTTAAGATACTTACTAGTCAGGTACATTCTTAGGCGTTTAATATGGCGTGTTGAGTCCATTTTGTTGAGCAAGGAGTAGCTCTTGTCTATTCCATATTTGGCTTAAGGAACTTTATCTCTGCTCATTTCAATCTGTGGTTTTATGCAGCACCCCAACTCACCTTTCCCCTTAAGCAAGCATAAGTTGGTTTTCTAAATTTGAGACCCTGTTCTGTTTTGGAATTCAGTTCCTGTGTAGCCCAGTTTACATTCCATGTATTAGTGATATCTTATGATGTTTCTTTTTCTGTGTGACTTATTTCAGTTAGAATCATCGTACCTGAATCCACTCATTATGCTGCTACCGGCCTGATGACATAGATTTCACTGCTGAGTGATACTGCATTGTACGTAAGTACCACAAGTTCTTTATCCATTTTTCACTTTCTGTGATATTGAACTTGTACGGTAAACGAGGTTCTTGTAAACAGAGGCGTCCCAAACTTTGGGGTGGCTGTGTCTTTTTGATTTTAATTTCCCTAAGCTATAGGACCATAAGTGGAAGTGCCCTAGGCTCTGTTGCTTTGTTTTTTAGATGTTTCAGGAAACACCATACACTTCTCCCGAGTGTCTGTTGGCAATTTACATCCCGCCCATCAGCATAACAAGGCTCCCAGTTCTCCATGGCCTGTCCTGCCTTTCTGGATTTTACACTTTTTTCAGATGGCCCTTTTGACCGGGGGGAAGTGAGACTTCATTGTAGTGCAGATTTCCTTTGCAAGGTTGCTTGGTTGGCCAAAAAGGGCGTATGCGTTTTTTCCTGAATATATTCAGGAAAAAACGCATACGCCCTTTTTGGCCAAGTGCATCATTGTGGACGTTCTGCCTCTTTTCCTATGCTTTCAATGCAATTCCAGTCTACCTCCTGAAATCGGTTTCCTGCAATTCTGCCCCGCTTTCAAGTCCTCTTGGCAGCCTTACTTCAGTATATTTTTGGACGATAGCTGTCATTTATAACTCTGCAGGTTTGTGAATTACAGTGCCCCTGAGCTCCTTTCTTCAACTCGCTTTCTTGTGAGCTGGCCGCAACACCGCAGGATGGCTTCAGGCCCTAATCTGGTTCCGGCACGGCACGCTGAGCCTTTGGTTAATTCCTCTTCCTGGTGGGAAATGAGAGTTAAATTTGCCCGTCCAGACACCTCCAGCTAGTCTCTCATTGGTTCTCGATATTCCTGTTCATCTTCCGCAGAAATTACAAACAGGGCCTAACAGGAGGTTAAAGGGACTGACTCTCTATGTCGGGAGAGTGTTAGTAAAGCGTCTGGAATGTTGCACCCGAGTACCAGTGTATGAAATCTGAGACATATTTGAACACGTCTCCCGATCACATGGTTGATCATACTCTAGGTTCCACATGCATGTTTTAGCTGAAGGAAGAATACCTTAAACCTGGGTAGTTGAAACCCATGGAATGGGTACCATGCAATATGACTTCAAAGGGTCTTCATTTGCTCACCAAACCTCTCCAATCCTACCACTCCTGCGTTTATGCCCCTGTACACATGCTTGATTCTCTTTCGGAGACATAGCAATCCATAGGTTTTAAGATACTTACTAGTCAGGTACATTCTTAGGCGTTTAATATGCGGTGTTGAGTCCATTTCGTTGAGCAAGGAGTAGCTCTTGTCTATTCCGTATTTGGCTTAAGGAAGTTTATCTGTGCTCATTTTAATCTCTGGTTTTATGCAGCACCCTAACTCAAAATTCCCCTTAAGCAAGCATAAGTTGGTTTTCTAAATTTGAGACCCTGTTCTGTTCTGTAATTCAGTTCCTGTGTAGCCAAGTTTACATTCCGTGTATTACTGATATCTTATGATGTTTCTTTTTCTGTGTGACTTATTTCAGTTAGAATCATCGTACCTGAATCCACTCATTATGCTGCTACGGGCCTGATGACTTAGATTTCATTGCTGAGTGATACTGCATTGTACATAAGTACCACAAGTTCTTTATCCATTTTTCACTTTCGGTGATATTGATCTTGTACGGTAAACGAGGTTCTTGTAAACAGAGGCGTCCCAAACTTTGGGGTGGCTGTGTCTTTTTGATTTTAATTTCCCTAAGCTATAGGACCATAAGTGGAAGTGCCCTAGGCTCTGTTGCTTTGTTTTTTAGATGTTTCAGGAAACACCATACACTTCTCCCGAGTGTCTGTTGGCAATTTACATCCCGCCCATCAGCATAACAAGGCTCCCAGTTCTCCATGGCCTGTCCTGCCTTTCTGGATTTTACACTTTTTTCAGATGGCCCTTTTGACCGGGGGGAAGTGAGACTTCATTGTAGTGCAGATTTCCTTTGCAAGCTTGCTTGGTTGGCCAAAAAGGGCGTATGCGTTTTTTCCTGAATATATTCAGGAAAAAACGCATACGCCCTTTTTGGCCAAGTGCATCATTGTGGACGTTCTGCCTCTTTTCCTATGCTTTCAATGCAATTCCAGTCTACCTCCTGAAATCGGTTTCCTGCAATTCTGCTCCACTTTCAAGTCCTCTTGGCAGCCTTACTTCAGTGTATTTTTGGACGATAGCTGTCATTTATAACTCTGCAGGTCTGTGAATTACAGTGCCCCTGAGCTCCTTTCTTCAACTCGCTTTCTTTTGAGCTGGCCGCAACACCGCAGGATGGCTTCAGGCCCTAATCTGGTTCCGGCATGGCACGCTGAGCCTTTGGTTATTTCCTCTTCCTGGTGGGAAATGAGAGTTAAATTTGACCATCCAGACACCTCCAGCTAGGCTCTCATTGGTTCTCGCTATTCCTGTTCATCTTCCGCAGAAATTGCAAACTGGGCCAAACAGGAGGTTAAAGGCGCTGACTCTCCAAGTCGGGAGATTGTTAGTAAAGCGTCTGGAATGTTGCACCCGAGTACCAGGGGAGGAAAACTGAGACATATTTGAACATGTCTCCCGTTCACACGGTTGATCATACTCTGGGTTCCACATGCATGTTTTAGCTGAAGGAAGAATACCTTAAACCTGGGTAGTTAAAACCCGTGGAATGGGTACCATGCAATATGACTTCAAAGGGTCTTCATTTGCTCACCGAACCTCTCCAATCCTATCACTGCTGCGTTTATGCCCCTGTACACACGCTTGATTCTCTTTTGGAGACATAGCAATCCATAGGATTTAAGATACTTACTAGTCAGGTACATTCTTAGGCGTTTATTATGCGGTGTTGAGTCCATTTCGTTGAGCAAGGAGTAGCTCTTGTCTATTCCGTATTTGGCTTAAGGAAATTTATCTGTGCTCATTTCAATCTCTGGTTTTATGCAGCACCCCAACTCACCTTTCCCCTTAAGCAAGCATAAGTTGGTTTTCTAAATTTGAGACCCTGTTCTGTTCTGTAATTCAGTTCCTGTGTAGCCAAGTTTACATTCCGTGTATTACTGATATCTTATGATGTTTCTTTTTCTGTGTGACTTATTTCAGTTAGAATCATCATACCTGAATCCACTCATTGTGCTGCTAAAGGCCTGATGACATAGATTTCATTGCTGAGTGATATTGCTTTGTAAGTAAATACCACAACTTCTTTATCCATTTTTCACTTTCTGCGATCTTGAACTTGTACTGTAAACGAGGTTCTTGTAAACAGAGGCGTCCCAAACTTTGGGGTGGCTGTGTCTTTTTGATTTTAATTTCCCTAAGCTATAGGACCATAAGTGGAAGTGCCCTAGGCTCTGTTGTTTTGTTTTTTAGATTTTTCAGGAAACACCATACACTTCTCCCGAGTGTCTGTTGGCAATTTACATCCCGCCCATCAGCATAACAAGGCTCCCAGTTCTCCATGGCCTGTCCTGCCTTTCTGGATTTTACACTTTTTTCAGATGGCCCTTTTGACCGGGGGGAAGTGAGACTTCATTGTAGTGCAGATTTCCTTTGCAAGCTTGCTTGGTTGGCCAAAAAGGGCGTATGCGTTTTTTCCTGAATATATTCAGGAAAAAACGCATACGCCCTTTTTGGCCAAGTGCATCATTGTGGACGTTCTGCCTCTTTTCCTATGCTTTCAATGCAATTCCAGTCTACCTCCTGAAATCGGTTTCCTGCAATTCTGCCCCGCTTTCAAGTCCTCTTGGCAGCCTTACTTCAGTATATTTTTGGACGATAGCTGTCATTTATAACTCTGCAGGTTTGTGAATTACAGTGCCCCTGAGCTCCTTTCTTCAACTTGCTTTTTTGTGAGCTGGCCGCAACACCGCAGGATGGCTTCAGGCCCTAATCTGGTTCCGGCACGGCACGCTGAGCCTTTGGTTAATTCCTCTTCCTGGTGGGAAATGAGAGTTAAATTTGCCCGTCCAGACACCTCCAGCTAGTCTCTCATTGGTTCTCGCTATTCCTGTTCATCTTCCGCAGAAATTGCAAACTGGGCCAAACAGGAGGTTAAAGGCGCTGACTCTCCAAGTGGGGAGAGTGTTAGTAAAGCGTCTGGAATGTTGCACCCGAGTACCAGGGGAGGAAAACTGAGACATATTTGAACATGTCTCCCGTTCACACGGTTGATCATACTCTGGGTTCCACATGCATGTTTTAGCTGAAGGAAGAATACCTTAAACCTGGAGAGTTGAGACCCGTGTAATGGATACCATGCAATATGACTTCAAAGGGTCTTCATTTGTTCACCGAACCTCTCTAATCCTATCACTGCTGCGTTTATGCCCCTGTACACACGCTTGATTCTCTTTTGGAGACATAGCAATCCATAGGTTTTAAGATACTTACTAGTCAGGTACATTCTTAGGCGTTTAACATGGGGTGTTGAGTCCATTTCGTTGAGCAAGGAGTAGCTCTTGTCTATTCCATATTTGGCTTAAGGAACTTTATCTGTGCTCATTTCAATCTCTGGTTTTATGCAGCACCCCAACTCACCTTTCCCCTTAAGCAAGCATAAGTTGGTTTTCTAAATTTGAGAACCTGTTCTGTTCTGTAATTCAGTTCCTGTGTAGCCAAGTTTACATTCCGTGTATTACTGATATCTTATGATGTTTCTTTTTCTGTGTGACTTATTTCAGTTAGAATCATCGTACCTGAATCCACTCATTATGCTGCTACGGGCCTGATGACATAGATTTCATTGCTGAGTGATACTGCATTGTACGTAAGTACCACAAGTTCTTTATCCATTTTTCACTTTCTGTGATATTGAACTTGTACGGTAAACGAGGTTCTTGTAAACAGAGGCGTCCCAAACTTTGGGGTGGCTGTGTCTTTTTGATTTTAATTTCCCTAAGCTATAGGACCATAAGTGGAAGTGCCCTAGGCTCTGTTGCTTTGTTTTTTAGATGTTTCAGGAAACACCATACACTTCTCCCGAGTGTCTGTTGGCAATTTACATCCCGCCCATCAGCATAACAAGGCTCCCAGTTCTCCATGGCCTGTCCTGCCTTTCTGGATTTTACACTTTTTTCAGATGGCCCTTTGGACCGGGGGGAAGTGAGACTTCATTGTAGTGCAGATTTCCTTTGCAAGCTTGCTTGGTTGGCCAAAAAGTGTGTATGCGTTTTTTCCTGAATATATTCAGGAAAAAACGCATACGCCCTTTTTGGCCAAGTGCATCATTGTGGACGTTCTGCCTCTTTTCCTATGCTTTCAATGCAATTCCAGTCTACCTCCTGAAATCGGTTTCCTGCAATTCTGCCCCGCTTTCAAGTCCTCTTGGCAGCCTTACTTCAGTATATTTTTGGACGATAGCTGTCATTTATAACTCTGCAGGTTTGTGAATTACAGTGCCCCTGAGCTCCTTTCTTCAACTCGCTTTCTTGTGACCTGGCCGAAACACCGCAGGATGGCTTCAGGCCCTAATCTGGTTCCGGCACGGCATGCTGAGCCTTTGGTTACTTCCTCTTCCTGGTGGGAAATGAGAGTTAAATTTGCCCGTCCAGACACCTCCAGCTAGTCTCTCATAGGTTCTCGCTATTCCTGTTCATCTTCCGCAGAAATTGCAAACTGGGCCAAACAGGAGGTTAAAGGCGCTGACTCTCCAAGTGGGGAGAGTGTTAGTAAAGCGTCTGGAATGTTGCACCCGAGTACCAGGGGAGGAAAACTGAGACATATTTGAACACGTCTCCCGTTCACACTGTTGATCATACTCTGGGTTTCACATGCATGTTTTAGCTGAAGGAAGAATACCTTAAACCTGGGTAGTTGAGACCCGTGGAATGGGTACCTTGCAATATGACTTCAAAGGGTCTTCATTTGCTCACCGAACCTCTCCAATCCTATCACTACTGCGTTTATGCCCCTGTTCACATGCTTGATTCTCTTTCGGAGACATAGCAATCCATAGGTTTTAAGATACTTACTAGTCAGGTACATTCTTAGGCGTTTAATATGCGGTGTTGAGTCCATTTCGTTGAGCAAGGAGTAGCTCTTGTCTATTCCATATTTGGCTTAAGGAACTTTATCTGTGTTCATTTCAATCTCTGGTTTTATGCAGCAGCCCAACTCACCTTTCCCCTTAAGCAAGCATAAGTTGGTTTTCTAAATTTGAGACCCTGTTCTGTTCTGTAATTCAGTTCCTGTGTAGCCAAGTTTACATTCCGTGTATTACTGATATCTTATGATGTTTCTTTTTCTGTGTGACTTATTTCAGTTAGAATCATCATACCTGAATCCACTCATTATGCTGCTACGGGCCTGATGACATAGATTTCATTGCTGAGTGATATTGCTTTGTAAGTAAATACCACAACTTCTTTATCCATTTTTCACTTTCTGCGATGTTGAACTTGTACTGTAAACGAGGTTCTTGTAAACAGAGGTGTCCCAAACTTTGGGGTGACTGTGTCTTTTTGATTTTAATTTCCCTAAGCTATAGGACCATAAGTGGAAGTGCCCTAGGCTCTGTTGCTTTGTTTTTTAGATGTTTCAGGAAACACCATACACTTCTCCCGAGTGTCTGTTGGCAATTTACATCCCGCCCATCAGCATAACAAGGCTCCCAGTTCTCCATGGTCTGTCCTGCCTTTCTGGATTTTACACTTTTTTCAGATGGCCCTTTTGACCGGGGGGAACTGAGACTTCATTGTAGTGCAGATTTCCTTTGCAAGCTTGCTTGGTTGGCCAAAAAGGGCGTATGCGTTTTTTCCTGAATATATTCAGGAAAAAACGCATACGCCCTTTTTGGCCAAGTGCATCATTGTGGACGTTCTGCCTCTTTTCCTATGCTTTCAATGCAATTCCAGTCTACCTCCTGAAATCGGTTTCCTGCAATTCTGCCCCGCTTTCAAGTCCTCTTGGCAGCCTTACTTCAGTATATTTTTGGACGATAGCTGTCATTTATAACTCTGCAGGTTTGTGAATTACAGTGCCCCTGAGCTCCTTTCTTCAACTCGTTTTCTTTTGAGCTGGCCGCAACACCGCAGGATGGCTTCAGGCCCTAATCTGGTTCCGGCACGGCACGTTGAGCCTTTGGTTAGTACCTCTTCCTGGTGGGAAATGAGAGTTAAATTTGCCCGTCCAGACACCTCCAGCTAGTCTCTCATTGGTTCTCCCTATTCCTGTTCATCTTCCGCAGAAATTGCAAACTGGGCCAAACAGGAGGTTAAAGGCGCTGACTCTCCAAGTGGGGAGAGTGTTAGTAAAGCGTCTGGAATGTTGCACCCGAGTACCAGGGGAGGAAAACTGAGACATATTTGAACACGTCTCCCGTTCACATGGTTGATCATACTCTGGGTTCCACATGCATGTTTTAGCTGAAGGAAGAATACCTTAAACCTGGAGAGTTGAGACCCGTGGAATGGGTACCATGCAATATGACTTCAAAGGGTCTTCATTTGCTCACCGAACCTCTCCAATCCTATCACTGCTGCGTTTATGCCCCTGTACACACGATTGATTCTCTTTTGGAGACATAGCAATCCATAGGTTTTAAGATACTTACTAGTCAGGTACATTCTTAGGCGTTTAATATGGGGTGTTGAGTCCATTTCGTTGAGCAAGGAGTAGCTCTTGTCTATTCCATATTTGGCTTAAGGAACTTTATCTGTGCTCATTTCAATCTCTGGTTTTATGCAGCACCCCAACTCACCTTTCCCCTTAAGCAAGCATAAGTTGATTTTCTAAATTTGAGACCCTGTTGTGTTTTGGAATTCAGTTCCTGTGTAGCCAAGTTTACATTCCGTGTATTAGTGATATCTTATGATGTTTCTTTTTCTGTGTGACTTATTTCAGTTAGAATCATCGTACCTGAATCCACTCATTATGCTGCTACGGGCCTGATGACATAGATTTCATTGCTGAGTGATACTGCATTGTACGTAAGTACCACAAGTTCTTTATCCATTTTTCACTTTCTGTGATGTTGAACTTGTACGGCAAAAGAGGTTCTTGTAAACAGAGGCGTCCCAAACTTTGGGGTGGCTGTGTCTTTTTGATTTTAATTTCCCTAAGCTATAAGACCATAAGTGGAAGTGCCCTAGGCTCTGTTGCTTTGTTTTTTAGATGTTTCAGGAAACACCATACACTTCTCCTGAGTGTCTGTTGGCAATTTACATCCCGCCCATCAGCATAACAAGGCTCCCAGTTCTCCATGGCCTGTCCTGCCTTTCTGGATTTTACACTTTTTTCAGATGGCCCTTTTGACCGGGGGGAAGTGAGACTTCATTGTAGTGCAGATTTCCTTTGCAAGCTTGCTTGGTTGGCCAAAAAGGGCGTATGCGTTTTTTCCTGAATATATTCAGGAAAAAACGCATACGCCCTTTTTGGCCAAGTGCATCATTGTGGACGTTCTGCCTCTTTTCCTATGCTTTCAATGCAATTCCAGTCTACCTCCTGAAATCGGTTTCCTGCAATTCTGCCCCGCTTTCAAGTCCTCTTGGCAGCCTTACTTCAGTATATTTTTGGACGATAGCTGTCATTTATAACTCTGCAGGTTTGTGAATTACAGTGCCCCTGAGCTCCTTTCTTCAACTTGCTTTCTTGTGAGCTGGCCGCAACACCGCAGGATGGCTTCAGGCCCTAATCTGGTTCCGGCACGGCACGCTGAGCCTTTGGTTAATTCCTCTTCCTGGTGGGAAATGAGAGTTAAATTTGCCCGTCCAGACACCTCCAGCTAGTCTCTCATTGGTTCTCGCTATTCCTGTTCATCTTCCGCAGAAATTGCAAACTGGGCCAAACAGGAGGTTAAAGGCGCTGACTCTCCAAGTGGGGAGAGTGTTAGTAAAGCGTCTGGAATGTTGCACCCGAGTACCAGGGGAGGAAAACTGAGACATATTTGAACATGTCTCCCGTTCACACGGTTGATCATACTCTGGGTTCCACATGCATGTTTTAGCTGAAGGAAGAATACCTTAAACCTGGAGAGTTGAGACCCGTGTAATGGATACCATGCAATATGACTTCAAAGGGTCTTCATTTGTTCACCGAACCTCTCTAATCCTATCACTGCTGCGTTTATGCCCCTGTACACACGCTTGATTCTCTTTTGGAGACATAGCAATCCATAGGTTTTAAGATACTTACTAGTCAGGTACATTCTTAGGCGTTTAACATGGGGTGTTGAGTCCATTTCGTTGAGCAAGGAGTAGCTCTTGTCTATTCCATATTTGGCTTAAGGAACTTTATCTGTGCTCATTTCAATCTCTGGTTTTATGCAGCACCCCAACTCACCTTTCCCCTTAAGCAAGCATAAGTTGGTTTTCTAAATTTGAGAACCTGTTCTGTTCTGTAATTCAGTTCCTGTGTAGCCAAGTTTACATTCCGTGTATTACTGATATCTTATGATGTTTCTTTTTCTGTGTGACTTATTTCAGTTAGAATCATCGTACCTGAATCCACTCATTATGCTGCTACGGGCCTGATGACATAGATTTCATTGCTGAGTGATACTGCATTGTACGTAAGTACCACAAGTTCTTTATCCATTTTTCACTTTCTGTGATATTGAACTTGTACGGTAAACGAGGTTCTTGTAAACAGAGGCGTCCCAAACTTTGGGGTGGCTGTGTCTTTTTGATTTTAATTTCCCTAAGCTATAGGACCATAAATGGAAGTGCCCTAGGCTCTGTTGCTTTGTTTTTTAGATGTTTCAGGAAACACCATACACTTCTCCCGAGTGTCTGCTGGCAATGTACATCCCGCCCATCAGCATAACAAGGCTCCCAGTTCTCCATGGCCTGTCCTGCCTTTCTGGATTTTACACTTTTTTCAGATGGCCCTTTTGACCGGGGGGAAGTGAGACTTCATTGTAGTGCAGATTTCCTTTGCAAGCTTGCTTGGTTGGCCAAAAAGTGTGTATGCGTTTTTTCCTGAATATATTCAGGAATAAACGCATACGCCCTTTTTGGCCAAGTGCATCATTGTGGACGTTCTGCCTCTTTTCCTATGCTTTCAATGCAATTCCAGTCTACCTCCTGAAATCGGTTTCCTGCAATTCTGCCCCGCTTTCAAGTCCTCTTGGCAGCCTTACTTCAGTATATTTTTGGACGATAGCTGTCATTTATAACTCTGCAGGTTTGTGAATTACAGTGCCCCTGAGCTCCTTTCTTCAACTCGCTTTCTTGTGACCTGGCCGAAACACCGCAGGATGGCTTCAGGCCCTAATCTGGTTCCGGCACGGCATGCTGAGCCTTTGGTTACTTCCTCTTCCTGGTGGGAAATGAGAGTTAAATTTGCCCGTCCAGACACCTCCAGCTAGTCTCTCATTGGTTCTCGCTATTCCTGTTCATCTTCCGCAGAAATTGCAAACTGGGCCAAACAGTAGGTTAAAGGCGCTGACTCTCCAAGTGGGGAGAGTGTTAGTAAAGCGTCTGGAATGTTGCACCCGAGTATCAGGGGAGGAAAACTGAGACATATTTGAACACGTCTCCCGTTCACACTGTTGATCATACTCTGGGTTTCACATGCATGTTTTAGCTGAAGGAAGAATACCTTAAACCTGGGTAGTTGAGACCCGTGGAATGGGTACCTTGCAATATGACTTCAAAGGGTCTTCATTTGCTCACCGGACCTCTCCAATCCTATCACTACTGCGTTTATGCCCCTGTACACATGCTTGATTCTCTTTCGGAGACATAGCAATCCATAGGTTTTAAGATACTTACTAGTCAGGTACATTCTTAGGCGTTTAATATGCGGTGTTGAGTCCATTTCGTTGAGCAAGGAGTAGCTCTTGTCTATTCCATATTTGGCTTAAGGAACTTTATCTGTGTTCATTTCAATCTCTGGTTTTATGCAGCAGCCCAACTCACCTTTCCCCTTAAGCAAGCATAAGTTGGTTTTCTATATTTGAGACCCTGTTCTGTTCTGTAATTCAGTTCCTGTGTAGCCAAGTTTACATTCCGTGTATTACTGATATCTTATGATGTTTCTTTTTCTGTGTGACTTATTTCAGTTAGAATCATCATACCTGAATCCACTCATTATGCTGCTATGGGCCTGATGACATAGATTTCATTGCTGAGTGATATTGCTTTGTAAGTAAATACCACAACTTCTTTATCCATTTTTCACTTTCTGCGATGTTGAACTTGTACTGTAAACGAGGTTCTTGTAAACAGAGGTGTCCCAAACTTTGGGGTGACTGTGTCTTTTTGATTTTAATTTCCCTAAGCTATAGGACCATAAGTGGAAGTGCCCTAGGCTCTGTTGCTTTGTTTTTTAGATGTTTCAGGAAACACCATACACTTCTCCCGAGTGTCTGTTGGCAATTTACATCCCGCCCATCAGCATAACAAGGCTCCCAGTTCTCCATGGTCTGTCCTGCCTTTCTGGATTTTACACTTTTTTCAGATGGCCCTTTTGACCGGGGGGAAGTGAGACTTCATTGTAGTGCAGATTTCCTTTGCAAGCTTGCTTGGTTGGCCAAAAAGGGTGTATGCGTTTTTTCCTGAATATATTCAGGAAAAAACGCATACGCCCTTTTTGGCCAAGTGCATCATTGTGGACGTTCTGCCTCTTTTCCTATGCTTTCAATGCAATTCCAGTCTACCTCCTGAAATCGGTTTCCTGCAATTCTGCCCCGCTTTCAAGTCCTCTTGGCAGCCTTACTTCAGTATATTTTTGGACGATAGCTGTCAATTATAACTCTGCAGGTTTGTGAATTACAGTGCCCCTGAGCTCCTTTCTTCAACTCGCTTTCTTTTGAGCTGGCCGCAACACCGCAGGATGGCTTCAGGCCCTAATCTGGTTCCGGCACGGCACGCTGAGCCTTTGGTTATTTCCTCTTCCTGGTGGGAAATGAGAGTTAAATTTGCCCGTCCAGACACCTCCAGCTAGTCTCTCATTGGTTCTCCCTATTCCTGTTCATCTTCCGCAGAAATTGCAAACTGGGCCAAACAGGAGGTTAAAGGCGCTGACTCTCCAAGTGGGGAGAGTGTTAGTAAAGCGTCTGGAATGTTGCACCCGAGTACCAGGGGAGGAAAACTGAGACATATTTGAACACGTCTCCCGTTCACACTGTTGATCATACTCTGGGTTCCACATGCATGTTTTAGCTGAAGGAAGAATACCTTAAACCTGGGTAGTTGAGACCCGTGGAATGGGTACCATGCAATATGACTTCAAAGGGTCTTCATTTGCTCACCGAACCTCTCCAATCCTATCACTACTGCGTTTATGCCCCTGTACACATGCTTGATTCTCTTTCAGAGACATAGCAATCCATAGGTTTTAAGATACTTACTAGTCAGGTACATTCTTATGCGTTTAATATGCGGTGTTGAGTCCATTGCGTTGAGCAAGGAGTAGCTCTTGTCTATTCCATATTTAGCTTAAGGAACTTTATCTGTGCTCATTTCAATCTCTGGTTTTATGCAGCACCCCAACTCACCTTTCCCCTTAAGCAAGCATAAGTTGGTTTTCTAAATTTGAGACCCTGTTCTGTTCTGTAATTCAGTTCCTGTGTAGCCAAGTTTACATTCCGTGTATTACTGATATCTTATGATGTTTCTTTTTCTGTGTGACTTATTTCAGTTAGAATCATCATACCTGAATCCACTCATTGTGCTTCTATGGGCCTGATGACATAGATTTCATTGCTGAGTGATATTGCTTTGTAAGTAAATACCACAACTTCTTTATCCATTTTTCACTTTCTGCAATGTTGAACTTGTACTGTAAACGAGGTTCTTGTAAACAGAGGCGTCCCAAACTTTGGGGTGGCTGTGTCTTTTTTATTTTAATTTCCCTAAGCTATAGGACCATAAGTGGAAGTGCCCTAGGCTCTGTTGCTTTGTTTTTTAGATGTTTCAGGAAACACCATACACTTCTCCCGAGTGTCTGTTGGCAATTTACATCCCGCCCATCAGCATAACAAGGCTCCCAGTTCTCCATGGCCTGTCCTGCCTTTCTGGATTTTACACTTTTTTCAGATGGCCCTTTTGACCGGGGGGAAGTGAGACTTCATTGTAGTGCAGATTTCCTTTGCAAGCTTGCTTGGTTGGCCAAAAAGGGCGTATGCGTTTTTTCCTGAATATATTCAGGAAAAAACGCATACGCCCTTTTTGGCCAAGTGCATCATTGTGGACGTTCTGCCTCTTTTCCTATGCTTTCAATGCAATTCCAGTCTACCTCCTGAAATCGGTTTCCTGCAATTCTGCCCCGCTTTCAAGTCCTCTTGGCAGCCTTACTTCAGTATATTTTTGGACGATAGCTGTCATTTATAACTCTGCAGGTTTGTGAATTACAGTGCCCCTGAGCTCCTTTCTTCAACTCGCTTTCTTGTGAGCTGACCGCAACACCGTAGGATGGCTTCAGGCCCTAATCTGGTTCCGGCACGGCACGCTGAGCCTTTGTTTAGTTCCTCTTCCTGGTGGGAAATGAGAGTTAAATTTGCCCGTCCAGACACCTCCAGCTAGTCTCTCTTTGGTTCTCCCTATTCCTGTTCATCTTCCGCAGAAATTGCAAACTGGGCCAAAGAGGAGGTTAAAGGCGCTGACTCTCCAAGTGGGTAGAGTGTTAGTAAAGCGTCTGGAATGTTGCACCCGAGTACCAGGGGAGGAAAACTGAGACATATTTGAACACGTCTCCCGTTCACACGGTTGATCATACTCTGGGTTCCACATGCATGTTTTAGCTGAAGGAAGAATACCTTAAACCTGGGTAGTTGAGGCCCGTGGAATGGGTACCATGCAATATGACTTCAAAGGGTCTTCATTTGCTCACCGAACCTCTCCAATCCTATCACTGCTGCGTTTATGCCCCTGTACACACGCTTGATTCTCTTTTGGAGACATAGCAATCCATAGGTTTTAAGATACTTACTAGTCAGGTACATTCTTAGGCGTTTAATATGCGGTGTTGAGTCCATTTCGTTGAGCAAGGAGTAGCTCTTGTCTATTCCATATTTGGCTTAAGGAACTTTATCTGTGCTCATTTCAATCTCTGGTTTTATGCAGCAGCCCAACTCACCTTTACCCTTAAGCAAGCATATGTTGGTTTTCTAAATTTGAGACCCTGTTCTGTTCTGTAATTCAGTTCCTGTGTAGCCAAGTTTACATTCCGTGTATTACTGATATCTTATGATGTTTCTTTTTCTGTGTGACTTATTTCAGTTAGAATCATCATACCTGAATCCACTCATTGTGCTGCTACGGGCCTGATGACATAGATTTCATTGCTGAGTGATATTGCTTTGTAAGTAAATACCACAACTTCTTTATCCATTTTTCACTTTCTGCGATGTTGAACTTGTACGGTAAACGAGGTTCTTGTAAACAGAGGCGTCCCAAACTTTGGGGTGGCTGTGTCTTTTTGATTTTAATTTCCCTAAGCTATAGGACCATAAGTGGAAGTGCCCTAGGCTCTGTTGCTTTGTTTTTTAGATGTTTCAGGAAACACCATACACTTCTCCCGAGTGTCTGTTGGCAATTTACATTCCGCCCATCAGCATAAAAAGGCTCCCAGTTCTCCATGGCCTGTCCTGCCTTTCTGGATTTTACACTTTTTTCAGATGGCCCTTTTGACCGGGGGGAAGTGAGACTTCATTGTAGTGCAGATTTCCTTTGCAAGCTTGCTTGGTTGGCCAAAAAGGGTGTATGCGTTTTTTCCTGAATATATTCAGGAAAAAACGCATACGCCCTTTTTGGCCAAGTGCATCATTGTGGACGTTCTGCCTCTTTTCCTATGCTTTCAATGCAATTCCAGTCTACCTCCTGAAATCGGTTTCCTGCAATTCTGCCCCGCTTTCAAGTCCTCTTGGCAGCCTTACTTCAGTATATTTTTGGACGATAGCTGTCATTTATAACTCTGCAGGTTTGTGAATTACAGTGCCCCTGAGCTCCTTTCTTCAACTCGCTTTCTTTTGAGCTGGCCGCAACACCGCAGGATGGCTTCAGGCCCTAATCTGGTTCCGGCACGGCACGCTGAGCCTTTGGTTATTTCCTCTTCCTGGTGGGAAATGAGAGTTAAATTTGCCCGTCAAGACACCTCCAGCTAGTCTCTCATTGGTTCTCCCTATTCCTGTTCATCTTCCGCAGAAATTGCAAACTGGGCCAAACAGGAGGTTAAAGGCGCTGACTCTCCAAGTGGGGAGAGTGTTAGTAAAGCGTCTGGAATGTTGCACCCGAGTACCAGGGGAGGAAAACTGAGACATATTTGAACACGTCTCCCGATCACATGGTTGATCATACTCTAGGTTCCACATGCATGTTTTAGCTGAAGGAAGAATACCTTAAACCTGGGTAGTTGAAACCCGTGGAATGGGTACCATGCAATATGACTTCAAAGGGTCTTCATTTGCTCACCGAACCTCTCCAATCCTATCACTGCTGCGTTTATGTCCCTGTACACATGCTTGATTCTCTTTCGGAGACATAGCAATCCATAGGTTTTAAGATACTTAAGAGTCAGGTACATTCTTAGGCGTTTAATATGCGGTGTTGAGTCCATTTCGTTGAGCAAGGAGTAGCTCTTGTCTATTCCATATTTGGCTTAAGGAACTTTATCTGTGCTCATTTCAATCTCTGGTTTTATGCAGCACCCCAACTCACCTTTACCCTTAAACAAGCATAAGTTGGTTTTCTAAATTTGAGACCCTGTTCTGTTCTGTAATTCAGTTCCTGTGTAGCCAAGTTTACATTCCGTGTATTACTGATATCTTATGATGTTTCTTTTTCTGTGTGACTTATTTCAGTTAGAATCATCGTACCTGAATCCACTCATTGTGCTGCTACGGGCCTGATGACATAGATTTCACTGCTGAGTGATACTGCATTGTACGTAAGTACCACAAGTTCTTTATCCATTTTTCACTTTCTGTGATATTGAACTTGTACGGTAAACGAGGTTCTTGTAAACAGAGGCGTCCCAAACTTTGGGGTGGCTGTGTCTTTTTGATTTTAATTTCCCTAAGCTATAGGACCATAAGTGGAAGTGCCCTAGGCTCTGTTGCTTTGTTTTTTAGATGTTTCAGGAAACACCATACACTTCTCCCGAGTGTCTGTTGGCAGTTTACATCCCGCCCATCAGCATAACAAGGCTCCCAGTTCTCCATGGCCTGTCCTGCCTTTCTGGATTTTACACTTTTTTCAGATGGCCCTTTTGACCGGGGGGGGAAGTGAGACTTCATTGTAGTGCAGATTTCCTTTGCAAGCTTGCTTGGTTGGCCAAAAAGGGCGTATGCGTTTTTTCCTGAATATATTCAGGAAAAAACGCATACGCCCTTTTTGGCCAAGTGCATCATTGTGGACGTTCTGCCTCTTTTCCTATGCTTTCAATGCAATTCCAGTCTACCTCCTGAAATCGGTTTCCTGCAATTCTGCCCCGCTTTCAAGTCCTCTTGGCAGCCTTACTTCAGTATATTTTTGGACGATAGTTGTCATTTATAACTCTGCAGGTTTGTGAATTACAGTGCCCCTGAGCTCCTTTCTTCAACTCGTTTTCTTGTGAGCTAGCCGCAACACCGCAGGATGGCTTCAGGCCCTAATCTTGTTCCGGCACGGCACGCTGAGCCTTTGGTTATTTCCTCTTCCTGGTGGGAAATGAGAGTTAAATTTGCCCGTCCAGACACCTCCATCTAGTCTCTCATTGGTTCTCGCTATTCCCGTTCATCTTCCGCAGAAATTGCAAACTGGGCCAAACAGGAGGTTAAAGGGACTGACTCTCCAAGTCGGGAGAGTGTTAGTAAAGCGTCTGGAATGTTGCACCCGAGTACCAGGGTACGAAAACTGAGACATATTTGAACACGTCTCCCGATCACATGGTTGATCATACTCTAGGTTCCACATGCATGTTTTAGCTGAAGGAAGAATACCTTAAACCTGGGTAGTTGAAACCCGTGGAATGGGTACCATGCAATATGACTTCAAAGGGTCTTCATTTGCTCACCGAACCTCTCCAATCCTATCACTGCTGCGTTTATGTCCCTGTACACATGCTTGATTCTCTTTCGGAGACATAGCAATCCATAGGTTTTAAGATACTTAAGAGTCAGGTACATTCTTAGGCGTTTAATATGCGGTGTTGAGTCCATTTCGTTGAGCAAGGAGTAGCTCTTGTCTATTCCATATTTGGCTTAAGGAACTTTATCTGTGCTCATTTCAATCTCTGGTTTTATGCAGCACCCCAACTCACCTTTACCCTTAAACAAGCATAAGTTGGTTTTCTAAATTTGAGACCCTGTTCTGTTCTGTAATTCAGTTCCTGTGTAGCCAAGTTTACATTCCGTGTATTACTGATATCTTATGATGTTTCTTTTTCTGTGTGACTTATTTCAGTTAGAATCATCGTACCTGAATCCACTCATTGTGCTGCTACGGGCCTGATGACATAGATTTCACTGCTGAGTGATACTGCATTGTACGTAAGTACCACAAGTTCTTTATCCATTTTTCACTTTCTGTGATATTGAACTTGTACGGTAAACGAGGTTCTTGTAAACAGAGGCGTCCCAAACTTTGGGGTGGCTGTGTCTTTTTGATTTTAATTTCCCTAAGCTATAGGACCATAAGTGGAAGTGCCCTAGGCTCTGTTGCTTTGTTTTTTAGATGTTTCAGGAAACACCATACACTTCTCCCGAGTGTCTGTTGGCAGTTTACATCCCGCCCATCAGCATAACAAGGCTCCCAGTTCTCCATGGCCTGTCCTGCCTTTCTGGATTTTACACTTTTTTCAGATGGCCCTTTTGACCGGGGGGAAGTGAGACTTCATTGTAGTGCAGATTTCCTTTGCAAGCTTGCTTGGTTGGCCAAAAAGGGCGTATGCGTTTTTTCCTGAATATATTCAGGAAAAAACGCATACGCCCTTTTTGGCCAAGTGCATCATTGTGGACGTTCTGCCTCTTTTCCTATGCTTTCAATGCAATTCCAGTCTACCTCCTGAAATCGGTTTCCTGCAATTCTGCCCCGCTTTCAAGTCCTCTTGGCAGCCTTACTTCAGTATATTTTTGGACGATAGTTGTCATTTATAACTCTGCAGGTTTGTGAATTACAGTGCCCCTGAGCTCCTTTCTTCAACTCGTTTTCTTGTGAGCTGGCCGCAACACCGCAGGATGGCTTCAGGCCCTAATCTGGTTCCGGCACGGCACGCTGAGCCTTTGGTTATTTCCTCTTCCTGGTGGGAAATGAGAGTTAAATTTGCCCGTCCAGACACCTCCAGCTAGTCTCTCATTGGTTCTCGCTATTCCCGTTCATCTTCCGCAGAAATTGCAAACTGGGCCAAACAGGAGGTTAAAGGGACTGACTCTCCAAGTCGGGAGAGTGTTAGTAAAGCGTCTGGAATGTTGCACCCGAGTACCAGGGTACGAAAACTGAGACATATTTGAACACGTCTCCCGATCACATGGTTGATCATACTCTAGGTTCCACATGCATGTTTTAGCTGAAGGAAGAATACCTTAAACCTGGGTAGTTGAAACCCGTGGAATGGGTACCATGCAATATGACTTCAAAGGGTCTTCATTTGCTCACCGAACCTCTCCAATCCTATCACTGCTGCGTTTATGTCCCTGTACACATGCTTGATTCTCTTTCGGAGACATAGCAATCCATAGGTTTTAAGATACTTAAGAGTCAGGTACATTCTTAGGCGTTTAATATGCGGTGTTGAGTCCATTTCGTTGAGCAAGGAGTAGCTCTTGTCTATTCCATATTTGGCTTAAGGAACTTTATCTGTGCTCATTTCAATCTCTGGTTTTATGCAGCACCCCAACTCACCTTTACCCTTAAACAAGCATAAGTTGGTTTTCTAAATTTGAGACCCTGTTCTGTTCTGTAATTCAGTTCCTGTGTAGCCAAGTTTACATTCCGTGTATTACTGATATCTTATGATGTTTCTTTTTCTGTGTGACTTATTTCAGTTAGAATCATCATACCTGAATCCACTCATTGTGCTGCTACGGGCCTGATGACATAGATTTCACTGCTGAGTGATACTGCATTGTACGTAAGTACCACAAGTTCTTTATCCATTTTTCACTTTCTGTGATATTGAACTTGTACGGTAAACGAGGTTCTTGTAAACAGAGGCGTCCCAAACTTTGGGGTGGCTGTGTCTTTTTGATTTTAATTTCCCTAAGCTATAGGACCATAAGTGGAAGTGCCCTAGGCTCTGTTGCTTTGTTTTTTAGATGTTTCAGGAAACACCATACACTTCTCCCGAGTGTCTGTTGGCAGTTTACATCCCGCCCATCAGCATAACAAGGCTCCCAGTTCTCCATGGCCTGTCCTGCCTTTCTGGATTTTACACTTTTTTCAGATGGCCCTTTTGACCGGGGGGAAGTGAGACTTCATTGTAGTGCAGATTTCCTTTGCAAGCTTGCTTGGTTGGCCAAAAAGGGCGTATGCGTTTTTTCCTGAATATATTCAGGAAAAAACGCATACGCCCTTTTTGGCCAAGTGCATCATTGTGGACGTTCTGCCTCTTTTCCTATGCTTTCAATGCAATTCCTGTCTACCTCCTGAAATCGGTTTCCTGCAATTCTGCCCCGCTTTCAAGTCCTCTTGGCAGCCTTACTTCAGTATATTTTTGGACGATAGTTGTCATTTATAACTCTGCAGGTTTGTGAATTACAGTGCCCCTGAGCTCCTTTCTTCAACTCGTTTTCTTGTGAGCTGGCCGCAACACCGCAGGATGGCTTCAGGCCCTAATCTGGTTCCGGCACGGCACGCTGAGCCTTTGGTTATTTCCTCTTCCTGGTGGGAAATGAGAGTTAAATTTGCCCGTCCAGACACCTCCAGCTGGTCTCTCATTGGTTCTCGCTATTCCCGTTCATCTTCCGCAGAAATTGCAAACTGGGCCAAACAGGAGGTTAAAGGGACTGACTCTCCAAGTCGGGAGAGTGTTAGTAAAGCGTCTGGAATGTTGCACCCGAGTACCAGGGTACGAAAACTGAGACATATTTGAACACGTCTCCCGATCACATGGTTGATCATACTCTAGGTTCCACATGCATGTTTTAGCTGAAGGAAGAATACCTTAAACCTGGGTAGTTGAAACCCGTGGAATGGGTACCATGCAATATGACTTCAAAGGGTCTTCATTTGCTCACCGAACCTCTCCAATCCTATCACTGCTGCGTTTATGTCCCTGTACACATGCTTGATTCTCTTTCGGAGACATAGCAATCCATAGGTTTTAAGATACTTAAGAGTCAGGTACATTCTTAGGCGTTTAATATGCGGTGTTGAGTCCATTTCGTTGAGCAAGGAGTAGCTCTTGTCTATTCCATATTTGGCTTAAGGAACTTTATCTGTGCTCATTTCAATCTCTGGTTTTATGCAGCACCCCAACTCACCTTTACCCTTAAACAAGCATAAGTTGGTTTTCTAAATTTGAGACCCTGTTCTGTTCTGTAATTCAGTTCCTGTGTAGCCAAGTTTACATTCCGTGTATTACTGATATCTTATGATGTTTCTTTTTCTGTGTGACTTATTTCAGTTAGAATCATCGTACCTGAATCCACTCATTGTGCTGCTACGGGCCTGATGACATAGATTTCACTGCTGAGTGATACTGCATTGTACGTAAGTACCACAAGTTCTTTATCCATTTTTCACTTTCTGTGATATTGAACTTGTACGGTAAACGAGGTTCTT
Organism: Globicephala melas; assembly: GCF_963455315.2. NCBI lineage: Eukaryota > Metazoa > Chordata > Mammalia > Artiodactyla > Delphinidae > Globicephala > Globicephala melas. Next base: position 88,112 of record NW_027207453.1, on the reverse strand, counting down.
GTAAACAGAGGCGTCCCAAACATTGGGGTGGCTGTGTCTTTTTGATTTTAATTTCCCTAAGCTATAGGACCATAAGTGGAAGTGCCCTAGGCTCTGTTGCTTTGTTTTTTAGATGTTTCAGGAAACACCATACACTTCTCCCGAGTGTCTGTTGGCAGTTTACATCCCGCCCATCAGCATAACAAGGCTCCCAGTTCTCCATGGCCTGTCCTGCCTTTCTGGATTTTACACTTTTTTCAGATGGCCCTTTTGACCGGGGGGAAGTGAGACTTCATTGTAGTGCAGATTTCCTTTGCAAGCTTGCTTGGTTGGCCAAAAAGGGCGTATGCGTTTTTTCCTGAATATATTCAGGAAAAAACGCATACGCCCTTTTTGGCCAAGTGCATCATTGTGGACGTTCTGCCTCTTTTCCTATGCTTTCAATGCAATTCCAGTCTACCTCCTGAAATCGGTTTCCTGCAATTCTGCCCCGCTTTCAAGTCCTCTTGGCAGCCTTACTTCAGTATATTTTTGGACGATAGTTGTCATTTATAACTCTGCAGGTTTGTGAATTACAGTGCCCCTGAGCTCCTTTCTTCAACTCGTTTTCTTGTGAGCTGGCCGCAACACCGCAGGATGGCTTCAGGCCCTAATCTGGTTCCGGCACGGCACGCTGAGCCTTTGGTTATTTCCTCTTCCTGGTGGGAAATGAGAGTTAAATTTGCCCGTCCAGACACCTCCAGCTAGTCTCTCATTGGTTCTCGCTATTCCCGTTCATCTTCCGCAGAAATTGCAAACTGGGCCAAACAGGAGGTTAAAGGGACTGACTCTCCAAGTCGGGAGAGTGTTAGTAAAGCGTCTGGAATGTTGCACCCGAGTACCAGGGTACGAAAACTGAGACATATTTGAACACGTCTCCCGATCACATGGTTGATCATACTCTAGGTTCCACATGCATGTTTTAGCTGAAGGAAGAATACCTTAAACCTGGGTAGTTGAAACCCGTGGAATGGGTACCATGCAATATGACTTCAAAGGGTCTTCATTTGCTCACCGAACCTCTCCAATCCTATCACTGCTGCGTTTATGTCCCTGTACACATGCTTGATTCTCTTTCGGAGACATAGCAATCCATAGGTTGTAAGATACTTAAGAGTCAGGTACATTCTTAGGCGTTTAATATGCGGTGTTGAGTCCATTTCGTTGAGCAAGGAGTAGCTCTTGTCTATTCCATATTTGGCTTAAGGAACTTTATCTGTGCTCATTTCAATCTCTGGTTTTATGCAGCACCCCAACTCACCTTTACCCTTAAACAAGCATAAGTTGGTTTTCTAAATTTGAGACCCTGTTCTGTTCTGTAATTCAGTTCCTGTGTAGCCAAGTTTACATTCCGTGTATTACTGATATCTTATGATGTTTCTTTTTCTGTGTGACTTATTTCAGTTAGAATCATCGTACCTGAATCCACTCATTGTGCTGCTACGGGCCTGATGACATAGATTTCACTGCTGAGTGATACTGCATTGTACGTAAGTACCACAAGTTCTTTATCCATTTTTCACTTTCTGTGATATTGAACTTGTACGGTAAACGAGGTTCTTGTAAACAGAGGCGTCCCAAACATTGGGGTGGCTGTGTCTTTTTGATTTTAATTTCCCTAAGCTATAGGACCATAAGTGGAAGTGCCCTAGGCTCTGTTGCTTTGTTTTTTAGATGTTTCAGGAAACACCATACACTTCTCCCGAGTGTCTGTTGGCAGTTTACATCCCGCCCATCAGCATAACAAGGCTCCCAGTTCTCCATGGCCTGTCCTGCCTTTCTGGATTTTACACTTTTTTCAGATGGCCCTTTTGACCGGGGGGAAGTGAGACTTCATTGTAGTGCAGATTTCCTTTGCAAGCTTGCTTGGTTGGCCAAAAAGGGCGTATGCGTTTTTTCCTGAATATATTCAGGAAAAAACGCATACGCCCTTTTTGGCCAAGTGCATCATTGTGGACGTTCTGCCTCTTTTCCTATGCTTTCAATGCAATTCCAGTCTACCTCCTGAAATCGGTTTCCTGCAATTCTGCCCCGCTTTCAAGTCCTCTTGGCAGCCTTACTTCAGTATATTTTTGGACGATAGTTGTCATTTATAACTCTGCAGGTTTGTGAATTACAGTGCCCCTGAGCTCCTTTCTTCAACTCGTTTTCTTGTGAGCTGGCCGCAACACCGCAGGATGGCTTCAGGCCCTAATCTGGTTCCGGCACGGCACGCTGAGCCTTTGGTTATTTCCTCTTCCTGGTGGGAAATGAGAGTTAAATTTGCCCGTCCAGACACCTCCAGCTAGTCTCTCATTGGTTCTCGCTATTCCCGTTCATCTTCCGCAGAAATTGCAAACTGGGCCAAACAGGAGGTTAAAGGGACTGACTCTCCAAGTCGGGAGAGTGTTAGTAAAGCGTCTGGAATGTTGCACCCGAGTACCAGGGTACGAAAACTGAGACATATTTGAACACGTCTCCCGATCACATGGTTGATCATACTCTAGGTTCCACATGCATGTTTTAGCTGAAGGAAGAATACCTTAAACCTGGGTAGTTGAAACCCGTGGAATGGGTACCATGCAATATGACTTCAAAGGGTCTTCATTTGCTCACCGAACCTCTCCAATCCTATCACTGCTGCGTTTATGTCCCTGTACACATGCTTGATTCTCTTTCGGAGACATAGCAATCCATAGGTTTTAAGATACTTAAGAGTCAGGTACATTCTTAGGCGTTTAATATGCGGTGTTGAGTCCATTTCGTTGAGCAAGGAGTAGCTCTTGTCTATTCCATATTTGGCTTAAGGAACTTTATCTGTGCTCATTTCAATCTCTGGTTTTATGCAGCACCCCAACTCACCTTTACCCTTAAACAAGCATAAGTTGGTTTTCTAAATTTGAGACCCTGTTCTGTTCTGTAATTCAGTTCCTGTGTAGCCAAGTTTACATTCCGTGTATTACTGATATCTTATGATGTTTCTTTTTCTGTGTGACTTATTTCAGTTAGAATCATCGTACCTGAATCCACTCATTGTGCTGCTACGGGCCTGATGACATAGATTTCACTGCTGAGTGATACTGCATTGTACGTAAGTACCACAAGTTCTTTATCCATTTTTCACTTTCTGTGATATTGAACTTGTACGGTAAACGAGGTTCTTGTAAACAGAGGCGTCCCAAACATTGGGGTGGCTGTGTCTTTTTGATTTTAATTTCCCTAAGCTATAGGACCATAAGTGGAAGTGCCCTAGGCTCTGTTGCTTTGTTTTTTAGATGTTTCAGGAAACACCATACACTTCTCCCGAGTGTCTGTTGGCAGTTTACATCCCGCCCATCAGCATAACAAGGCTCCCAGTTCTCCATGGCCTGTCCTGCCTTTCTGGATTTTACACTTTTTTCAGATGGCCCTTTTGACCGGGGGGAAGTGAGACTTCATTGTAGTGCAGATTTCCTTTGCAAGCTTGCTTGGTTGGCCAAAAAGGGCGTATGCGTTTTTTCCTGAATATATTCAGGAAAAAACGCATACGCCCTTTTTGGCCAAGTGCATCATTGTGGACGTTCTGCCTCTTTTCCTATGCTTTCAATGCAATTCCAGTCTACCTCCTGAAATCGGTTTCCTGCAATTCTGCCCCGCTTTCAAGTCCTCTTGGCAGCCTTACTTCAGTATATTTTTGGACGATAGTTGTCATTTATAACTCTGCAGGTTTGTGAATTACAGTGCCCCTGAGCTCCTTTCTTCAACTCGTTTTCTTGTGAGCTGGCCGCAACACCGCAGGATGGCTTCAGGCCCTAATCTGGTTCCGGCACGGCACGCTGAGCCTTTGGTTATTTCCTCTTCCTGGTGGGAAATGAGAGTTAAATTTGCCCGTCCAGACACCTCCAGCTAGTCTCTCATTGGTTCTCGCTATTCCCGTTCATCTTCCGCAGAAATTGCAAACTGGGCCAAACAGGAGGTTAAAGGGACTGACTCTCCAAGTCGGGAGAGTGTTAGTAAAGCGTCTGGAATGTTGCACCCGAGTACCAGGGTACGAAAACTGAGACATATTTGAACACGTCTCCCGATCACATGGTTGATCATACTCTAGGTTCCACATGCATGTTTTAGCTGAAGGAAGAATACCTTAAACCTGGGTAGTTGAAACCCGTGGAATGGGTACCATGCAATATGACTTCAAAGGGTCTTCATTTGCTCACCGAACCTCTCCAATCCTATCACTGCTGCGTTTATGTCCCTGTACACATGCTTGATTCTCTTTCGGAGACATAGCAATCCATAGGTTGTAAGATACTTAAGAGTCAGGTACATTCTTAGGCGTTTAATATGCGGTGTTGAGTCCATTTCGTTGAGCAAGGAGTAGCTCTTGTCTATTCCATATTTGGCTTAAGGAACTTTATCTGTGCTCATTTCAATCTCTGGTTTTATGCAGCACCCCAACTCACCTTTACCCTTAAACAAGCATAAGTTGGTTTTCTAAATTTGAGACCCTGTTCTGTTCTGTAATTCAGTTCCTGTGTAGCCAAGTTTACATTCCGTGTATTACTGATATCTTATGATGTTTCTTTTTCTGTGTGACTTATTTCAGTTAGAATCATCGTACCTGAATCCACTCATTGTGCTGCTACGGGCCTGATGACATAGATTTCACTGCTGAGTGATACTGCATTGTACGTAAGTACCACAAGTTCTTTATCCATTTTTCACTTTCTGTGATATTGAACTTGTACGGTAAACGAGGTTCTTGTAAACAGAGGCGTCCCAAACATTGGGGTGGCTGTGTCTTTTTGATTTTAATTTCCCTAAGCTATAGGACCATAAGTGGAAGTGCCCTAGGCTCTGTTGCTTTGTTTTTTAGATGTTTCAGGAAACACCATACACTTCTCCCGAGTGTCTGTTGGCAGTTTACATCCCGCCCATCAGCATAACAAGGCTCCCAGTTCTCCATGGCCTGTCCTGCCTTTCTGGATTTTACACTTTTTTCAGATGGCCCTTTTGACCGGGGGGAAGTGAGACTTCATTGTAGTGCAGATTTCCTTTGCAAGCTTGCTTGGTTGGCCAAAAAGGGCGTATGCGTTTTTTCCTGAATATATTCAGGAAAAAACGCATACGCCCTTTTTGGCCAAGTGCATCATTGTGGACGTTCTGCCTCTTTTCCTATGCTTTCAATGCAATTCCAGTCTACCTCCTGAAATCGGTTTCCTGCAATTCTGCCCCGCTTTCAAGTCCTCTTGGCAGCCTTACTTCAGTATATTTTTGGACGATAGTTGTCATTTATAACTCTGCAGGTTTGTGAATTACAGTGCCCCTGAGCTCCTTTCTTCAACTCGTTTTCTTGTGAGCTGGCCGCAACACCGCAGGATGGCTTCAGGCCCTAATCTGGTTCCGGCACGGCACGCTGAGCCTTTGGTTATTTCCTCTTCCTGGTGGGAAATGAGAGTTAAATTTGCCCGTCCAGACACCTCCAGCTAGTCTCTCATTGGTTCTCGCTATTCCCGTTCATCTTCCGCAGAAATTGCAAACTGGGCCAAACAGGAGGTTAAAGGGACTGACTCTCCAAGTCGGGAGAGTGTTAGTAAAGCGTCTGGAATGTTGCACCCGAGTACCAGGGTACGAAAACTGAGACATATTTGAACACGTCTCCCGATCACATGGTTGATCATACTCTAGGTTCCACATGCATGTTTTAGCTGAAGGAAGAATACCTTAAACCTGGGTAGTTGAAACCCGTGGAATGGGTACCATGCAATATGACTTCAAAGGGTCTTCATTTGCTCACCGAACCTCTCCAATCCTATCACTGCTGCGTTTATGTCCCTGTACACATGCTTGATTCTCTTTCGGAGACATAGCAATCCATAGGTTGTAAGATACTTAAGAGTCAGGTACATTCTTAGGCGTTTAATATGCGGTGTTGAGTCCATTTCGTTGAGCAAGGAGTAGCTTTTGTCTATTCCATATTTGGCTTAAGGAACTTTATCTGTGCTCATTTCAATCTCTGGTTTTATGCAGCACCCCAACTCACCTTTACCCTTAAACAAGCATAAGTTGGTTTTCTAAATTTGAGACCCTGTTCTGTTCTGTAATTCAGTTCCTGTGTAGCCAAGTTTACATTCCGTGTATTACTGATATCTTATGATGTTTCTTTTTCTGTGTGACTTATTTCAGTTAGAATCATCGTACCTGAATCCACTCATTGTGCTGCTACGGGCCTGATGACATAGATTTCACTGCTGAGTGATACTGCATTGTACGTAAGTACCACAAGTTCTTTATCCATTTTTCACTTTCTGTGATATTGAACTTGTACGGTAAACGAGGTTCTTGTAAACAGAGGCGTCCCAAACATTGGGGTGGCTGTGTCTTTTTGATTTTAATTTCCCTAAGCTATAGGACCATAAGTGGAAGTGCCCTAGGCTCTGTTGCTTTGTTTTTTAGATGTTTCAGGAAACACCATACACTTCTCCCGAGTGTCTGTTGGCAATTTACATCCCGCCCATCAGCATAACAAGGCTCCCAGTTCTCCATGGCCTGTCCTGCCTTTCTGGATTTTACACTTTTTTCAGATGGCCCTTTTGACCGGGGGGAAGTGAGACTTCATTGTAGTGCAGATTTCCTTTGCAAGCTTGCTTGGTTGGCCAAAAAGGGCGTATGCGTTTTTTCCTGAATATATTCAGGAAAAAACGCATACGCCCTTTTTGGCCAAGTGCATCATTGTGGACGTTCTGCCTCTTTTCCTATGCTTTCAATGCAATTCCAGTCTACCTCCTGAAATCGGTTTCCTGCAATTCTGCCCCGCTTTCAAGTCCTCTTGGCAGCCTTACTTCAGTATATTTTTGGACGATAGTTGTCATTTATAACTCTGCAGGTTTGTGAATTACAGTGCCCCTGAGCTCCTTTCTTCAACTCGTTTTCTTGTGAGCTGGCCGCAACACCGCAGGATGGCTTCAGGCCCTAATCTGGTTCCGGCACGGCACGCTGAGCCTTTGGTTATTTCCTCTTCCTGGTGGGAAATGAGAGTTAAATTTGCCCGTCCAGACACCTCCAGCTAGTCTCTCATTGGTTCTCGCTATTCCCGTTCATCTTCCGCAGAAATTGCAAACTGGGCCAAACAGGAGGTTAAAGGGACTGACTCTCCAAGTCGGGAGAGTGTTAGTAAAGCGTCTGGAATGTTGCACCCGAGTACCAGGGTACGAAAACTGAGACATATTTGAACACGTCTCCCGATCACATGGTTGATCATACTCTAGGTTCCACATGCATGTTTTAGCTGAAGGAAGAATACCTTAAACCTGGGTAGTTGAAACCCGTGGAATGGGTACCATGCAATATGACTTCAAAGGGTCTTCATTTGCTCACCGAACCTCTCCAATCCTATCACTGCTGCGTTTATGTCCCTGTACACATGCTTGATTCTCTTTCGGAGACATAGCAATCCATAGGTTTTAAGATACTTAAGAGTCAGGTACATTCTTAGGCGTTTAATATGCGGTGTTGAGTCCATTTCGTTGAGCAAGGAGTAGCTCTTGTCTATTCCATATTTGGCTTAAGGAACTTTATCTGTGCTCATTTCAATCTCTGGTTTTATGCAGCACCCCAACTCACCTTTACCCTTAAACAAGCATAAGTTGGTTTTCTAAATTTGAGACCCTGTTCTGTTCTGTAATTCAGTTCCTGTGTAGCCAAGTTTACATTCCGTGTATTACTGATATCTTATGATGTTTCTTTTTCTGTGTGACTTATTTCAGTTAGAATCATCGTACCTGAATCCACTCATTGTGCTGCTACGGGCCTGATGACATAGATTTCACTGCTGAGTGATACTGCATTGTACGTAAGTACCACAAGTTCTTTATCCATTTTTCACTTTCTGTGATATTGAACTTGTACGGTAAACGAGGTTCTTGTAAACAGAGGCGTCCCAAACATTGGGGTGGCTGTGTCTTTTTGATTTTAATTTCCCTAAGCTATAGGACCATAAGTGGAAGTGCCCTAGGCTCTGTTGCTTTGTTTTTTAGATGTTTCAGGAAACACCATACACTTCTCCCGAGTGTCTGTTGGCAGTTTACATCCCGCCCATCAGCATAACAAGGCTCCCAGTTCTCCATGGCCTGTCCTGCCTTTCTGGATTTTACACTTTTTTCAGATGGCCCTTTTGACCGGGGGGAAGTGAGACTTCATTGTAGTGCAGATTTCCTTTGCAAGCTTGCTTGGTTGGCCAAAAAGGGCGTATGCGTTTTTTCCTGAATATATTCAGGAAAAAACGCATACGCCCTTTTTGGCCAAGTGCATCATTGTGGACGTTCTGCCTCTTTTCCTATGCTTTCAATGCAATTCCAGTCTACCTCCTGAAATCGGTTTCCTGCAATTCTGCCCCGCTTTCAAGTCCTCTTGGCAGCCTTACTTCAGTATATTTTTGGACGATAGTTGTCATTTATAACTCTGCAGGTTTGTGAATTACAGTGCCCCTGAGCTCCTTTCTTCAACTCGTTTTCTTTTGAGCTGGCCGCAACACCGCAGGATGGCTTCAGGCCCTAATCTGGTTCCGGCACGGCACGCTGAGCCTTTGGTTATTTCCTCTTCCTGGTGGGAAATGAGAGTTAAATTTGCCCGTCCAGACACCTCCAGCTAGTCTCTCATTGGTTCTCGCTATTCCCGTTCATCTTCCGCAGAAATTGCAAACTGGGCCAAACAGGAGGTTAAAGGGACTGACTCTCCAAGTCGGGAGAGTGTTAGTAAAGCGTCTGGAATGTTGCACCCGAGTACCAGGGTACGAAAACTGAGACATATTTGAACACGTCTCCCGATCACATGGTTGATCATACTCTAGGTTCCACATGCATGTTTTAGCTGAAGGAAGAATACCTTAAACCTGGGTAGTTGAAACCCGTGGAATGGGTACCATGCAATATGACTTCAAAGGGTCTTCATTTGCTCACCGAACCTCTCCAATCCTATCACTGCTGCGTTTATGTCCCTGTACACATGCTTGATTCTCTTTCGGAGACATAGCAATCCATAGGTTTTAAGATACTTAAGAGTCAGGTACATTCTTAGGCGTTTAATATGCGGTGTTGAGTCCATTTCGTTGAGCAAGGAGTAGCTCTTGTCTATTCCATATTTGGCTTAAGGAACTTTATCTGTGCTCATTTCAATCTCTGGTTTTATGCAGCACCCCAACTCACCTTTACCCTTAAACAAGCATAAGTTGGTTTTCTAAATTTGAGACCCTGTTCTGTTCTGTAATTCAGTTCCTGTGTAGCCAAGTTTACATTCCGTGTATTACTGATATCTTATGATGTTTCTTTTTCTGTGTGACTTATTTCAGTTAGAATCATCGTACCTGAATCCACTCATTGTGCTGCTACGGGCCTGATGACATAGATTTCACTGCTGAGTGATACTGCATTGTACGTAAGTACCACAAGTTCTTTATCCATTTTTCACTTTCTGTGATATTGAACTTGTACGGTAAACGAGGTTCTTGTAAACAGAGGCGTCCCAAACTTTGGGGTGGCTGTGTCTTTTTGATTTTAATTTCCCTAAACTATAGGACCATAAGTGGAAGTGCCCTAGGCTCTGTTGCTTTGTTTTTTAGATGTTTCAGGAAACACCATACACTTCTCCCGAGTGTCTGTTGGCAATTTACATCCCGCCCATCAGCATAACAAGGCTCCCAGTTCTCCATGGCCTGTCCTGCCTTTCTGGATTTTACACTTTTTTCAGATGGCCCTTTTGACCGGGGGGAAGTGAGACTTCATTGTAGTGCAGATTTCCTTTGCAAGCTTGCTTGGTTGGCCAAAAAGGGCGTATGCGTTTTTTCCTGAATATATTCAGGAAAAAACGCATACGCCCTTTTTGGCCAAGTGCATCATTGTGGACGTTCTGCCTCTTTTCCTATGCTTTCAATGCAATTCCAGTCTACCTCCTGAAATCGGTTTCCTGCAATTCTGCCCCGCTTTCAAGTCCTCTTGGCAGCCTTACTTCAGTATATTTTTGGACGATAGTTGTCATTTATAACTCTGCAGGTTTGTGAATTACAGTGCCCCTGAGCTCCTTTCTTCAACTCGTTTTCTTGTGAGCTGGCCGCAACACCGCAGGATGGCTTCAGGCCCTAATCTGGTTCCGGCACGGCACGCTGAGCCTTTGGTTATTTCCTCTTCCTGGTGGGAAATGAGAGTTAAATTTGCCCGTCCAGACACCTCCAGCTAGTCTCTCATTGGTTCTCGCTATTCCCGTTCATCTTCCGCAGAAATTGCAAACTGGGCCAAACAGGAGGTTAAAGGGACTGACTCTCCAAGTCGGGAGAGTGTTAGTAAAGCGTCTGGAATGTTGCACCCGAGTACCAGGGTACGAAAACTGAGACATATTTGAACACGTCTCCCGATCACATGGTTGATCATACTCTAGGTTCCACATGCATGTTTTAGCTGAAGGAAGAATACCTTAAACCTGGGTAGTTGAAACCCGTGGAATGGGTACCATGCAATATGACTTCAAAGGGTCTTCATTTGCTCACCGAACCTCTCCAATCCTATCACTGCTGCGTTTATGTCCCTGTACACATGCTTGATTCTCTTTCGGAGACATAGCAATCCATAGGTTTTAAGATACTTAAGAGTCAGGTACATTCTTAGGCGTTTAATATGCGGTGTTGAGTCCATTTCGTTGAGCAAGGAGTAGCTCTTGTCTATTCCATATTTGGCTTAAGGAACTTTATCTGTGCTCATTTCAATCTCTGGTTTTATGCAGCACCCCAACTCACCTTTACCCTTAAACAAGCATAAGTTGGTTTTCTAAATTTGAGACCCTGTTCTGTTCTGTAATTCAGTTCCTGTGTAGCCAAGTTTACATTCCGTGTATTACTGATATCTTATGATGTTTCTTTTTCTGTGTGACTTATTTCAGTTAGAATCATCGTACCTGAATCCACTCATTGTGCTGCTACGGGCCTGATGACATAGATTTCACTGCTGAGTGATACTGCATTGTACGTAAGTACCACAAGTTCTTTATCCATTTTTCACTTTCTGTGATATTGAACTTGTACGGTAAACGAGGTTCTTGTAAACAGAGGCGTCCCAAACATTGGGGTGGCTGTGTCTTTTTGATTTTAATTTCCCTAAGCTATAGGACCATAAGTGGAAGTGCCCTAGGCTCTGTTGCTTTGTTTTTTAGATGTTTCAGGAAACACCATACACTTCTCCCGAGTGTCTGTTGGCAGTTTACATCCCGCCCATCAGCATAACAAGGCTCCCAGTTCTCCATGGCCTGTCCTGCCTTTCTGGATTTTACACTTTTTTCAGATGGCCCTTTTGACCGGGGGGAAGTGAGACTTCATTGTAGTGCAGATTTCCTTTGCAAGCTTGCTTGGTTGGCCAAAAAGGGCGTATGCGTTTTTTCCTGAATATATTCAGGAAAAAACGCATACGCCCTTTTTGGCCAAGTGCATCATTGTGGACGTTCTGTCTCTTTTCCTATGCTTTCAATGCAATTCCAGTCTACCTCCTGAAATCGGTTTCCTGCAATTCTGCCCCGCTTTCAAGTCCTCTTGGCAGCCTTACTTCAGTATATTTTTGGACGATAGTTGTCATTTATAACTCTGCAGGTTTGTGAATTACAGTGCCCCTGAGCTCCTTTCTTCAACTCGTTTTCTTGTGAGCTGGCCGCAACACCGCAGGATGGCTTCAGGCCCTAATCTGGTTCCGGCACGGCACGCTGAGCCTTTGGTTATTTCCTCTTCCTGGTGGGAAATGAGAGTTAAATTTGCCCGTCCAGACACCTCCAGCTAGTCTCTCATTGGTTCTCGCTATTCCCGTTCATCTTCCGCAGAAATTGCAAACTGGGCCAAACAGGAGGTTAAAGGGACTGACTCTCCAAGTCGGGAGAGTGTTAGTAAAGCGTCTGGAATGTTGCACCCGAGTACCAGGGTACGAAAACTGAGACATATTTGAACACGTCTCCCGATCACATGGTTGATCATACTCTAGGTTCCACATGCATGTTTTAGCTGAAGGAAGAATACCTTAAACCTGGGTAGTTGAAACCCGTGGAATGGGTACCATGCAATATGACTTCAAAGGGTCTTCATTTGCTCACCGAACCTCTCCAATCCTATCACTGCTGCGTTTATGTCCCTGTACACATGCTTGATTCTCTTTCGGAGACATAGCAATCCATAGGTTTTAAGATACTTAAGAGTCAGGTACATTCTTAGGCGTTTAATATGCGGTGTTGAGTCCATTTCGTTGAGCAAGGAGTAGCTCTTGTCTATTCCATATTTGGCTTAAGGAACTTTATCTGTGCTCATTTCAATCTCTGGTTTTATGCAGCACCCCAACTCACCTTTACCCTTAAACAAGCATAAGTTGGTTTTCTAAATTTGAGACCCTGTTCTGTTCTGTAATTCAGTTCCTGTGTAGCCAAGTTTACATTCCGTGTATTACTGATATCTTATGATGTTTCTTTTTCTGTGTGACTTATTTCAGTTAGAATCATCGTACCTGAATCCACTCATTGTGCTGCTACGGGCCTGATGACATAGATTTCACTGCTGAGTGATACTGCATTGTACGTAAGTACCACAAGTTCTTTATCCATTTTTCACTTTCTGTGATATTGAACTTGTACGGTAAACGAGGTTCTTGTAAACAGAGGCGTCCCAAACTTTGGGGTGGCTGTGTCTTTTTGATTTTAATTTCCCTAAACTATAGGACCATAAGTGGAAGTGCCCTAGGCTCTGTTGCTTTGTTTTTTAGATGTTTCAGGAAACACCATACACTTCTCCCGAGTGTCTGTTGGCAGTTTACATCCCGCCCATCAGCATAACAAGGCTCCCAGTTCTCCATGGCCTGTCCTGCCTTTCTGGATTTTACACTTTTTTCAGATGGCCCTTTTGACCGGGGGGAAGTGAGACTTCATTGTAGTGCAGATTTCCTTTGCAAGCTTGCTTGGTTGGCCAAAAAGGGCGTATGCGTTTTTTCCTGAATATATTCAGGAAAAAACGCATACGCCCTTTTTGGCCAAGTGCATCATTGTGGACGTTCTGCCTCTTTTCCTATGCTTTCAATGCAATTCCAGTCTACCTCCTGAAATCGGTTTCCTGCAATTCTGCCCCGCTTTCAAGTCCTCTTGGCAGCCTTACTTCAGTATATTTTTGGACGATAGTTGTCATTTATAACTCTGCAGGTTTGTGAATTACAGTGCCCCTGAGCTCCTTTCTTCAACTCGTTTTCTTGTGAGCTGGCCGCAACACCGCAGGATGGCTTCAGGCCCTAATCTGGTTCCGGCACGGCACGCTGAGCCTTTGGTTATTTCCTCTTCCTGGTGGGAAATGAGAGTTAAATTTGCCCGTCCAGACACCTCCAGCTAGTCTCTCATTGGTTCTCGCTATTCCCGTTCATCTTCCGCAGAAATTGCAAACTGGGCCAAACAGGAGGTTAAAGGGACTGACTCTCCAAGTCGGGAGAGTGTTAGTAAAGCGTCTGGAATGTTGCACCCGAGTACCAGGGTACGAAAACTGAGACATATTTGAACACGTCTCCCGATCACATGGTTGATCATACTCTAGGTTCCACATGCATGTTTTAGCTGAAGGAAGAATACCTTAAACCTGGGTAGTTGAAACCCGTGGAATGGGTACCATGCAATATGACTTCAAAGGGTCTTCATTTGCTCACCGAACCTCTCCAATCCTATCACTGCTGCGTTTATGTCCCTGTACACATGCTTGATTCTCTTTCGGAGACATAGCAATCCATAGGTTTTAAGATACTTAAGAGTCAGGTACATTCTTAGGCGTTTAATATGCGGTGTTGAGTCCATTTCGTTGAGCAAGGAGTAGCTCTTGTCTATTCCATATTTGGCTTAAGGAACTTTATCTGTACTCATTTCAATCTCTGGTTTTATGCAGCACCCCAACTCACCTTTACCCTTAAACAAGCATAAGTTGGTTTTCTAAATTTGAGACCCTGTTCTGTTCTGTAATTCAGTTCCTGTGTAGCCAAGTTTACATTCCGTGTATTACTGATATCTTATGATGTTTCTTTTTCTGTGTGACTTATTTCAGTTAGAATCATCGTACCTGAATCCACTCATTGTGCTGCTACGGGCCTGATGACATAGATTTCACTGCTGAGTGATACTGCATTGTACGTAAGTACCACAAGTTCTTTATCCATTTTTCACTTTCTGTGATATTGAACTTGTACGGTAAACGAGGTTCTTGTAAACAGAGGCGTCCCAAACTTTGGGGTGGCTGTGTCTTTTTGATTTTAATTTCCCTAAGCTATAGGACCATAAGTGGAAGTGCCCTAGGCTCTGTTGCTTTGTTTTTTAGATGTTTCAGGAAACACCATACACTTCTCCCGAGTGTCTGTTGGCAGTTTACATCCCGCCCATCAGCATAACAAGGCTCCCAGTTCTCCATGGCCTGTCCTGCCTTTCTGGATTTTACACTTTTTTCAGATGGCCCTTTTGACCGGGGGGGAAGTGAGACTTCATTGTAGTGCAGATTTCCTTTGCAAGCTTGCTTGGTTGGCCAAAAAGGGCGTATGCGTGTTTTCCTGAATATATTCAGGAAAACACGCATACGCCCTTTTTGGCCAAGTGCATCATTGTGGACGTTCTGCCTCTTTTCCTATGCTTTCAATGCAATTCCAGTCTACCTCCTGAAATCGGTTTCCTGCAATTCTGCCCCGCTTTCAAGTCCTCTTGGCAGCCTTACTTCAGTATATTTTTGGACGATAGTTGTCATTTATAACTCTGCAGGTTTGTGAATTACAGTGCCCCTGAGCTCCTTTCTTCAACTCGTTTTCTTGTGAGCTGGCCGCAACACCGCAGGATGGCTTCAGGCCCTAATCTGGTTCCGGCACGGCACGCTGAGCCTTTGGTTATTTCCTCTTCCTGGTGGGAAATGAGAGTTAAATTTGCCCGTCCAGACACCTCCAGCTAGTCTCTCATTGGTTCTCGCTATTCCCGTTCATCTTCCGCAGAAATTGCAAACTGGGCCAAACAGGAGGTTAAAGGGACTGACTCTCCAAGTCGGGAGAGTGTTAGTAAAGCGTCTGGAATGTTGCACCCGAGTACCAGGGTACGAAAACTGAGACATATTTGAACACGTCTCCCGATCACATGGTTGATCATACTCTAGGTTCCACATGCATGTTTTAGCTGAAGGAAGAATACCTTAAACCTGGGTAGTTGAAACCCGTGGAATGGGTACCATGCAATATGACTTCAAAGGGTCTTCATTTGCTCACCGAACCTCTCCAATCCTATCACTGCTGCGTTTATGTCCCTGTACACATGCTTGATTCTCTTTCGGAGACATAGCAATCCATAGGTTTTAAGATACTTAAGAGTCAGGTACATTCTTAGGCGTTTAATATGCGGTGTTGAGTCCATTTCGTTGAGCAAGGGGTAGCTCTTGTCTATTCCATATTTGGCTTAAGGAACTTTATCTGTGCTCATTTCAATCTCTGGTTTTATGCAGCACCCCAACTCACCTTTACCCTTAAACAAGCATAAGTTGGTTTTCTAAATTTGAGACCCTGTTCTGTTCTGTAATTCAGTTCCTGTGTAGCCAAGTTTACATTCCGTGTATTACTGATATCTTATGATGTTTCTTTTTCTGTGTGACTTATTTCAGTTAGAATCATCGTACCTGAATCCACTCATTGTGCTGCTACGGGCCTGATGACATAGATTTCACTGCTGAGTGATACTGCATTGTACGTAAGTACCACAAGTTCTTTATCCATTTTTCACTTTCTGTGATATTGAACTTGTACGGTAAACGAGGTTCTTGTAAACAGAGGCGTCCCAAACTTTGGGGTGGCTGTGTCTTTTTGATTTTAATTTCCCTAAGCTATAGGACCATAAGTGGAAGTGCCCTAGGCTCTGTTGCTTTGTTTTTTAGATGTTTCAGGAAACACCATACACTTCTCCCGAGTGTCTGTTGGCAGTTTACATCCCGCCCATCAGCATAACAAGGCTCCCAGTTCTCCATGGCCTGTCCTGCCTTTCTGGATTTTACACTTTTTTCAGATGGCCCTTTTGACCGGGGGGAAGTGAGACTTCATTGTAGTGCAGATTTCCTTTGCAAGCTTGCTTGGTTGGCCAAAAAGGGCGTATGCGTTTTTTCCTGAATATATTCAGGAAAAAACGCATACGCCCTTTTTGGCCAAGTGCATCATTGTGGACGTTCTGCCTCTTTTCCTATGCTTTCAATGCAATTCCAGTCTACCTCCTGAAATCGGTTTCCTGCAATTCTGCCCCGCTTTCAAGTCCTCTTGGCAGCCTTACTTCAGTATATTTTTGGACGATAGTTGTCATTTATAACTCTGCAGGTTTGTGAATTACAGTGCCCCTGAGCTCCTTTCTTCAACTCGTTTTCTTGTGAGCTGGCCGCAACACCGCAGGATGGCTTCAGGCCCTAATCTGGTTCCGGCACGGCACGCTGAGCCTTTGGTTATTTCCTCTTCCTGGTGGGAAATGAGAGTTAAATTTGCCCGTCCAGACACCTCCAGCTAGTCTCTCATTGGTTCTCGCTATTCCCGTTCATCTTCCGCAGAAATTGCAAACTGGGCCAAACAGGAGGTTAAAGGGACTGACTCTCCAAGTCGGGAGAGTGTTAGTAAAGCGTCTGGAATGTTGCACCCGAGTACCAGGGTACGAAAACTGAGACATATTTGAACACGTCTCCCGATCACATGGTTGATCATACTCTAGGTTCCACATGCATGTTTTAGCTGAAGGAAGAATACCTTAAACCTGGGTAGTTGAAACCCGTGGAATGGGTACCATGCAATATGACTTCAAAGGGTCTTCATTTGCTCACCGAACCTCTCCAATCCTATCACTGCTGCGTTTATGTCCCTGTACACATGCTTGATTCTCTTTCGGAGACATAGCAATCCATAGGTTTTAAGATACTTAAGAGTCAGGTACATTCTTAGGCGTTTAATATGCGGTGTTGAGTCCATTTCGTTGAGCAAGGGGTAGCTCTTGTCTATTCCATATTTGGCTTAAGGAACTTTATCTGTGCTCATTTCAATCTCTGGTTTTATGCAGCACCCCAACTCACCTTTACCCTTAAACAAGCATAAGTTGGTTTTCTAAATTTGAGACCCTGTTCTGTTCTGTAATTCAGTTCCTGTGTAGCCAAGTTTACATTCCGTGTATTACTGATATCTTATGATGTTTCTTTTTCTGTGTGACTTATTTCAGTTAGAATCATCGTACCTGAATCCACTCATTGTGCTGCTACGGGCCTGATGACATAGATTTCACTGCTGAGTGATACTGCATTGTACGTAAGTACCACAAGTTCTTTATCCATTTTTCACTTTCTGTGATATTGAACTTGTACGGTAAACGAGGTTCTTGTAAACAGAGGCGTCCCAAACTTTGGGGTGGCTGTGTCTTTTTGATTTTAATTTCCCTAAGCTATAGGACCATAAGTGGAAGTGCCCTAGGCTCTGTTGCTTTGTTTTTTAGATGTTTCAGGAAACACCATACACTTCTCCCGAGTGTCTGTTGGCAGTTTACATCCCGCCCATCAGCATAACAAGGCTCCCAGTTCTCCATGGCCTGTCCTGCCTTTCTGGATTTTACACTTTTTTCAGATGGCCCTTTTGACCGGGGGGAAGTGAGACTTCATTGTAGTGCAGATTTCCTTTGCAAGCTTGCTTGGTTGGCCAAAAAGGGCGTATGCGTTTTTTCCTGAATATATTCAGGAAAAAACGCATACGCCCTTTTTGGCCAAGTGCATCATTGTGGACGTTCTGCCTCTTTTCCTATGCTTTCAATGCAATTCCAGTCTACCTCCTGAAATCGGTTTCCTGCAATTCTGCCCCGCTTTCAAGTCCTCTTGGCAGCCTTACTTCAGTATATTTTTGGACGATAGTTGTCATTTATAACTCTGCAGGTTTGTGAATTACAGTGCCCCTGAGCTCCTTTCTTCAACTCGTTTTCTTGTGAGCTGGCCGCAACACCGCAGGATGGCTTCAGGCCCTAATCTGGTTCCGGCACGACACGCTGAGCCTTTGGTTATTTCCTCTTCCTGGTGGGAAATGAGAGTTAAATTTGCCCGTCCAGACACCTCCAGCTAGTCTCTCATTGGTTCTCGCTATTCCCGTTCATCTTCCGCAGAAATTGCAAACTGGGCCAAACAGGAGGTTAAAGGGACTGACTCTCCAAGTCGGGAGAGTGTTAGTAAAGCGTCTGGAATGTTGCACCCGAGTACCAGGGTACGAAAACTGAGACATATTTGAACACGTCTCCCGATCACATGGTTGATCATACTCTAGGTTCCACATGCATGTTTTAGCTGAAGGAAGAATACCTTAAACCTGGGTAGTTGAAACCCGTGGAATGGGTACCATGCAATATGACTTCAAAGGGTCTTCATTTGCTCACCGAACCTCTCCAATCCTATCACTGCTGCGTTTATGTCCCTGTACACATGCTTGATTCTCTTTCGGAGACATAGCAATCCATAGGTTTTAAGATACTTAAGAGTCAGGTACATTCTTAGGCGTTTAATATGCGGTGTTGAGTCCATTTCGTTGAGCAAGGAGTAGCTCTTGTCTATTCCATATTTGGCTTAAGGAACTTTATCTGTGCTCATTTCAATCTCTGGTTTTATGCAGCACCCCAACTCACCTTTACCCTTAAACAAGCATAAGTTGGTTTTCTAAATTTGAGACCCTGTTCTGTTCTGTAATTCAGTTCCTGTGTAGCCAAGTTTACATTCCGTGTATTACTGATATCTTATGATGTTTCTTTTTCTGTGTGACTTATTTCAGTTAGAATCATCGTACCTGAATCCACTCATTGTGCTGCTACGGGCCTGATGACATAGATTTCACTGCTGAGTGATACTGCATTGTACGTAAGTACCACAAGTTCTTTATCCATTTTTCACTTTCTGTGATATTGAACTTGTACGGTAAACGAGGTTCTTGTAAACAGAGGCGTCCCAAACATTGGGGTGGCTGTGTCTTTTTGATTTTAATTTCCCTAAGCTATAGGACCATAAGTGGAAGTGCCCTAGGCTCTGTTGCTTTGTTTTTTAGATGTTTCAGGAAACACCATACACTTCTCCCGAGTGTCTGTTGGCAGTTTACATCCCGCCCATCAGCATAACAAGGCTCCCAGTTCTCCATGGCCTGTCCTGCCTTTCTGGATTTTACACTTTTTTCAGATGGCCCTTTTGACCGGGGGGAAGTGAGACTTCATTGTAGTGCAGATTTCCTTTGCAAGCTTGCTTGGTTGGCCAAAAAGGGCGTATGCGTTTTTTCCTGAATATATTCAGGAAAAAACGCATACGCCCTTTTTGGCCAAGTGCATCATTGTGGACGTTCTGCCTCTTTTCCTATGCTTTCAATGCAATTCCAGTCTACCTCCTGAAATCGGTTTCCTGCAATTCTGCCCCGCTTTCAAGTCCTCTTGGCAGCCTTACTTCAGTATATTTTTGGACGATAGCTGTCATTTATAACTCTGCAGGTTTGTGAATTACAGTGCCCCTGAGCTCCTTTCTTCAACTCGCTTTCTTGTGAGCTGGCCGCAACACCGCAGGATGGCTTCAGGCCCTAATCTGGTTCCGGCACGGCACGCTGAGCCTTTGGTTATTTCCTCTTCCTGGTGGGAAATGAGAGTTAAATTTGCCCGTCCAGACACCTCCAGCTAGTCTCTCATTGGTTCTCGCTATTCCTGTTCATCTTCCGCAGAAATTGCAAACTGGGCCAAACAGGAGGTTAAAGGGACTGACTCTCCAAGTCGGGAGAGTGTTAGTAAAGCGTCTGGAATGTTGCACCCGAGTACCAGGGTACGAAAACTGAGACATATTTGAACACGTCTCCCGATCACATGGTTGATCATACTCTAGGTTCCACATGCATGTTTTAGCTGAAGGAAGAATACCTTAAACCTGGGTAGTTGAAACCCGTGGAATGGGTACCATGCAATATGACTTCAAAGGGTCTTCATTTGCTCACCGAACCTCTCCAATCCTATCACTGCTGCGTTTATGTCCCTGTACACATGCTTGATTCTCTTTCGGAGACATAGCAATCCATAGGTTTTAAGATACTTAAGAGTCAGGTACATTCTTAGGCGTTTAATATGCGGTGTTGAGTCCATTTCGTTGAGCAAGGAGTAGCTCTTGTCTATTCCATATTTGGCTTAAGGAACTTTATCTGTGCTCATTTCAATCTCTGGTTTTATGCAGCACCCCAACTCACCTTTACCCTTAAACAAGCATAAGTTGGTTTTCTAAATTTGAGACCCTGTTCTGTTCTGTAATTCAGTTCCTGTGTAGCCAAGTTTACATTCCGTGTATTACTGATATCTTATGATGTTTCTTTTTCTGTGTGACTTATTTCAGTTAGAATCATTGTACCTGAATCCACTCATTGTGCTGCTACGGGCCTGATGACATAGATTTCACTGCTGAGTGATACTGCATTGTACGTAAGTACCACAAGTTCTTTATCCATTTTTCACTTTCTGTGATATTGAACTTGTACGGTAAACGAGGTTCTTGTAAACAGAGGCGTCCCAAACATTGGGGTGGCTGTGGCTTTCTGATTTTAATTTCCCTAAGCTATAGGACCATAAGTGGAAGTGCCCTAGGCTCTGTTGCTTTGTTTTTTAGATGTTTCAGGAAACACCATACACTTCTCCCGAGTGTCTGTTGGCAATTTACATCCCGCCCATCAGCATAACAAGGCTCCCAGTTCTCCATGGCCTGTCCTGCCTTTCTGGATTTTACACTTTTTTCAGATGGCCCTTTTGACCGGGGGGAAGTGAGACTTCATTGTAGTGCAGATTTCCTTTGCAAGCTTGCTTGGTTGGCCAAAAAGGGCGTATGCGTTTTTTCCTGAATATATTCAGGAAAAAACGCATACGCCCTTTTTGGCCAAGTGCATCATTGTGGACGTTCTGCCTCTTTTCCTATGCTTTCAATGCAATTCCAGTCTACCTCCTGAAATCGGTTTCCTGCAATTCTGCCCCGCTTTCAAGTCCTCTTGGCAGCCTTACTTCAGTATATTTTTGGACGATAGTTGTCATTTATAACTCTGCAGGTTTGTGAATTACAGTGCCCCTGAGCTCCTTTCTTCAACTCGTTTTCTTGTGAGCTGGCCGCAACACCGCAGGATGGCTTCAGGCCCTAATCTGGTTCCGGCACGGCACGCTGAGCCTTTGGTTATTTCCTCTTCCTGGTGGGAAATGAGAGTTAAATTTGCCCGTCCAGACACCTCCAGCTAGTCTCTCATTGGTTCTCGCTATTCCCGTTCATCTTCCGCAGAAATTGCAAACTGGGCCAAACAGGAGGTTAAAGGGACTGACTCTCCAAGTCGGGAGAGTGTTAGTAAAGCGTCTGGAATGTTGCACCCGAGTACCAGGGTACGAAAACTGAGACATATTTGAACACGTCTCCCGATCACATGGTTGATCATACTCTAGGTTCCACATGCATGTTTTAGCTGAAGGAAGAATACCTTAAACCTGGGTAGTTGAAACCCGTGGAATGGGTACCATGCAATATGACTTCAAAGGGTCTTCATTTGCTCACCGAACCTCTCCAATCCTATCACTGCTGCGTTTATGTCCCTGTACACATGCTTGATTCTCTTTCGGAGACATAGCAATCCATAGGTTTTAAGATACTTAAGAGTCAGGTACATTCTTAGGCGTTTAATATGCGGTGTTGAGTCCATTTCGTTGAGCAAGGAGTAGCTCTTGTCTATTCCATATTTGGCTTAAGGAACTTTATCTGTGCTCATTTCAATCTCTGGTTTTATGCAGCACCCCAACTCACCTTTACCCTTAAACAAGCATAAGTTGGTTTTCTAAATTTGAGACCCTGTTCTGTTCTGTAATTCAGTTCCTGTGTAGCCAAGTTTATATTCCGTGTATTACTGATATCTTATGATGTTTCTTTTTCTGTGTGACTTATTTCAGTTAGAATCATCGTACCTGAATCCACTCATTGTGCTGCTACGGGCCTGATGACATAGATTTCACTGCTGAGTGATACTGCATTGTACGTAAGTACCACAAGTTCTTTATCCATTTTTCACTTTCTGTGATATTGAACTTGTACGGTAAACGAGGTTCTTGTAAACAGAGGCGTCCCAAACATTGGGGTGGCTGTGTCTTTTTGATTTTAATTTCCCTAAGCTATAGGACCATAAGTGGAAGTGCCCTAGGCTCTGTTGCTTTGTTTTTTAGATGTTTCAGGAAACACCATACACTTCTCCCGAGTGTCTGTTGGCAGTTTACATCCCGCCCATCAGCATAACAAGGCTCCCAGTTCTCCATGGCCTGTCCTGCCTTTCTGGATTTTACACTTTTTTCAGATGGCCCTTTTGACCGGGGGGAAGTGAGACTTCATTGTAGTGCAGATTTCCTTTGCAAGCTTGCTTGGTTGGCCAAAAAGGGCGTATGCGTTTTTTCCTGAATATATTCAGGAAAAAACGCATACGCCCTTTTTGGCCAAGTGCATCATTGTGGACGTTCTGCCTCTTTTCCTATGCTTTCAATGCAATTCCAGTCTACCTCCTGAAATCGGTTTCCTGCAATTCTGCCCCGCTTTCAAGTCCTCTTGGCAGCCTTACTTCAGTATATTTTTGGACGATAGCTGTCATTTATAACTCTGCAGGTTTGTGAATTACAGTGCCCCTGAGCTCCTTTCTTCAACTCGCTTTCTTGTGAGCTGGCCGCAACACCGCAGGATGGCTTCAGGCCCTAATCTGGTTCCGGCACGGCACGCTGAGCCTTTGGTTATTTCCTCTTCCTGGTGGGAAATGAGAGTTAAATTTGCCCGTCCAGACACCTCCAGCTAGTCTCTCATTGGTTCTCGCTATTCCCGTTCATCTTCCGCAGAAATTGCAAACTGGGCCAAACAGGAGGTTAAAGGGACAGACTCTCCAAGTCGGGAGAGTGTTAGTAAAGCGTCTGGAATGTTGCACCCGAGTACCAGGGTACGAAAACTGAGACATATTTGAACACGTCTCCCGATCACATGGTTGATCATACTCTAGGTTCCACATGCATGTTTTAGCTGAAGGAAGAATACCTTAAACCTGGGTAGTTGAAACCCGTGGAATGGGTACCATGCAATATGACTTCAAAGGGTCTTCATTTGCTCACCGAACCTCTCCAATCCTATCACTGCTGCGTTTATGTCCCTGTACACATGCTTGATTCTCTTTCGGAGACATAGCAATCCATAGGTTTTAAGATACTTAAGAGTCAGGTACATTCTTAGGCGTTTAATATGCGGTGTTGAGTCCATTTCGTTGAGCAAGGAGTAGCTCTTGTCTATTCCATATTTGGCTTAAGGAACTTTATCTGTGCTCATTTCAATCTCTGGTTTTATGCAGCACCCCAACTCACCTTTACCCTTAAACAAGCATAAGTTGGTTTTCTAAATTTGAGACCCTGTTCTGTTCTGTAATTCAGTTCCTGTGTAGCCAAGTTTACATTCCGTGTATTACTGATATCTTATGATGTTTCTTTTTCTGTGTGACTTATTTCAGTTAGAATCATCGTACCTGAATCCACTCATTGTGCTGCTACGGGCCTGATGACATAGATTTCACTGCTGAGTGATACTGCATTGTACGTAAGTACCACAAGTTCTTTATCCATTTTTCACTTTCTGTGATATTGAACTTGTACGGTAAACGAGGTCCTTGTAAACAGAGGCGTCCCAAACTTTGGGGTGGCTGTGTCTTTTTGATTTTAATTTCCCTAAGCTATAGGACCATAAGTGGAAGTGCCCTAGGCTCTGTTGCTTTGTTTTTTAGATGTTTCAGGAAACACCATACACTTCTCCCGAGTGTCTGTTGGCAGTTTACATCCCGCCCATCAGCATAACAAGGCTCCCAGTTCTCCATGGCCTGTCCTGCCTTTCTGGATTTTACACTTTTTTCAGATGGCCCTTTTGACCGGGGGGAAGTGAGACTTCATTGTAGTGCAGATTTCCTTTGCAAGCTTGCTTGGTTGGCCAAAAAGGGCGTATGCGTTTTTTCCTGAATATATTCAGGAAAAAACGCATACGCCCTTTTTGGCCAAGTGCATCATTGTGGACGTTCTGCCTCTTTTCCTATGCTTTCAATGCAATTCCAGTCTACCTCCTGAAATCGGTTTCCTGCAATTCTGCCCCGCTTTCAAGTCCTCTTGGCAGCCTTACTTCAGTATATTTTTGGACGATAGCTGTCATTTATAACTCTGCAGGTTTGTGAATTACAGTGCCCCTGAGCTCCTTTCTTCAACTCGCTTTCTTGTGAGCTGGCCGCAACACCGCAGGATGGCTTCAGGCCCTAATCTGGTTCCGGCATGGCACGCTGAGCCTTTGGTTATTTCCTCTTCCTGGTGGGAAATGAGAGTTAAATTTGCCCGTCCAGACACCTCCAGCTAGTCTCTCATTGGTTCTCGCTATTCCTGTTCATCTTCCGCAGAAATTGCAAACTGGGCCAAACAGGAGGTTAAAGGGACTGACTCTCCAAGTCGGGAGAGTGTTAGTAAAGCGTCTGGAATGTTGCACCCGAGTACCAGGGTACGAAAACTGAGACATATTTGAACACGTCTCCCGATCACATGGTTGATCATACTCTAGGTTCCACATGCATGTTTTAGCTGAAGGAAGAATACCTTAAACCTGGGTAGTTGAAACCCGTGGAATGGGTACCATGCAATATGACTTCAAAGGGTCTTCATTTGCTCACCGAACCTCTCCAATCCTATCACTGCTGCGTTTATGTCCCTGTACACATGCTTGATTCTCTTTCGGAGACATAGCAATCCATAGGTTTTAAGATACTTAAGAGTCAGGTACATTCTTAGGCGTTTAATATGCGGTGTTGAGTCCATTTCGTTGAGCAAGGAGTAGCTCTTGTCTATTCCATATTTGGCTTAAGGAACTTTATCTGTGCTCATTTCAATCTCTGGTTTTATGCAGCACCCCAACTCACCTTTACCCTTAAACAAGCATAAGTTGGTTTTCTAAATTTGAGACCCTGTTCTGTTCTGTAATTCAGTTCCTGTGTAGCCAAGTTTACATTCCGTGTATTACTGATATCTTATGATGTTTCTTTTTCTGTGTGACTTATTTCAGTTAGAATCATCGTACCTGAATCCACTCATTGTGCTGCTACGGGCCTGATGACATAGATTTCACTGCTGAGTGATACTGCATTGTACGTAAGTACCACAAGTTCTTTATCCATTTTTCACTTTCTGTGATATTGAACTTGTACGGTAAACGAGGTCCTTGTAAACAGAGGCGTCCCAAACATTGGGGTGGCTGTGTCTTTTTGATTTTAATTTCCCTAAGCTATAGGACCATAAGTGGAAGTGCCCTAGGCTCTGTTGCTTTGTTTTTTAGATGTTTCAGGAAACACCATACACTTCTCCCGAGTGTCTGTTGGCAGTTTACATCCCGCCCATCAGCATAACAAGGCTCCCAGTTCTCCATGGCCTGTCCTGCCTTTCTGGATTTTACACTTTTTTCAGATGGCCCTTTTGACCGGGGGGAAGTGAGACTTCATTGTAGTGCAGATTTCCTTTGCAAGCTTGCTTGGTTGGCCAAAAAGGGCGTATGCGTTTTTTCCTGAATATATTCAGGAAAAAACGCATACGCACTTTTTGGCCAAGTGCATCATTGTGGACGTTCTGCCTCTTTTCCTATGCTTTCAATGCAATTCCAGTCTACCTCCTGAAATCGGTTTCCTGCAATTCTGCCCCGCTTTCAAGTCCTCTTGGCAGCCTTACTTCAGTATATTTTTGGACGATAGCTGTCATTTATAACTCTGCAGGTTTGTGAATTACAGTGCCCCTGAGCTCCTTTCTTCAACTCGCTTTCTTGTGAGCTGGCCGCAACACCGCAGGATGGCTTCAGGCCCTAATCTGGTTCCGGCACGGCACGCTGAGCCTTTGGTTATTTCCTCTTCCTGGTGGGAAATGAGAGTTAAATTTGCCCGTCCAGACACCTCCAGCTAGTCTCTCATTGGTTCTCGCTATTCCCGTTCATCTTCCGCAGAAATTGCAAACTGGGCCAAACAGGAGGTTAAAGGGACAGACTCTCCAAGTCGGGAGAGTGTTAGTAAAGCGTCTGGAATGTTGCACCCGAGTACCAGGGTACGAAAACTGAGACATATTTGAACACGTCTCCCGATCACATGGTTGATCATACTCTAGGTTCCACATGCATGTTTTAGCTGAAGGAAGAATACCTTAAACCTGGGTAGTTGAAACCCGTGGAATGGGTACCATGCAATATGACTTCAAAGGGTCTTCATTTGCTCACCGAACCTCTCCAATCCTATCACTGCTGCGTTTATGTCCCTGTACACATGCTTGATTCTCTTTCGGAGACATAGCAATCCATAGGTTTTAAGATACTTAAGAGTCAGGTACATTCTTAGGCGTTTAATATGCGGTGTTGAGTCCATTTCGTTGAGCAAGGAGTAGCTCTTGTCTATTCCATATTTGGCTTAAGGAACTTTATCTGTGCTCATTTCAATCTCTGGTTTTATGCAGCACCCCAACTCACCTTTACCCTTAAACAAGCATAAGTTGGTTTTCTAAATTTGAGACCCTGTTCTGTTCTGTAATTCAGTTCCTGTGTAGCCAAGTTTACATTCCGTGTATTACTGATATCTTATGATGTTTCTTTTTCTGTGTGACTTATTTCAGTTAGAATCATCGTACCTGAATCCACTCATTGTGCTGCTACGGGCCTGATGACATAGATTTCACTGCTGAGTGATACTGCATTGTACGTAAGTACCACAAGTTCTTTATCCATTTTTCACTTTCTGTGATATTGAACTTGTACGGTAAACGAGGTCCTTGTAAACAGAGGCGTCCCAAACATTGGGGTGGCTGTGTCTTTTTGATTTTAATTTCCCTAAGCTATAGGACCATAAGTGGAAGTGCCCTAGGCTCTGTTGCTTTGTTTTTTAGATGTTTCAGGAAACACCATACACTTCTCCCGAGTGTCTGTTGGCAGTTTACATCCCGCCCATCAGCATAACAAGGCTCCCAGTTCTCCATGGCCTGTCCTGCCTTTCTGGATTTTACACTTTTTTCAGATGGCCCTTTTGACCGGGGGGAAGTGAGACTTCATTGTAGTGCAGATTTCCTTTGCAAGCTTGCTTGGTTGGCCAAAAAGGGCGTATGCGTTTTTTCCTGAATATATTCAGGAAAAAACGCATACGCACTTTTTGGCCAAGTGCATCATTGTGGACGTTCTGCCTCTTTTCCTATGCTTTCAATGCAATTCCAGTCTACCTCCTGAAATCGGTTTCCTGCAATTCTGCCCCGCTTTCAAGTCCTCTTGGCAGCCTTACTTCAGTATATTTTTGGACGATAGCTGTCATTTATAACTCTGCAGGTTTGTGAATTACAGTGCCCCTGAGCTCCTTTCTTCAACTCGCTTTCTTGTGAGCTGGCCGCAACACCGCAGGATGGCTTCAGGCCCTAATCTGGTTCCGGCACGGCACGCTGAGCCTTTGGTTATTTCCTCTTCCTGGTGGGAAATGAGAGTTAAATTTGCCCGTCCAGACACCTCCAGCTAGTCTCTCATTGGTTCTCGCTATTCCCGTTCATCTTCCGCAGAAATTGCAAACTGGGCCAAACAGGAGGTTAAAGGGACAGACTCTCCAAGTCGGGAGAGTGTTAGTAAAGCGTCTGGAATGTTGCACCCGAGTACCAGGGTACGAAAACTGAGACATATTTGAACACGTCTCCCGATCACATGGTTGATCATACTCTAGGTTCCACATGCATGTTTTAGCTGAAGGAAGAATACCTTAAACCTGGGTAGTTGAAACCCGTGGAATGGGTACCATGCAATATGACTTCAAAGGGTCTTCATTTGCTCACCGAACCTCTCCAATCCTATCACTGCTGCGTTTATGTCCCTGTACACATGCTTGATTCTCTTTCGGAGACATAGCAATCCATAGGTTTTAAGATACTTAAGAGTCAGGTACATTCTTAGGCGTTTAATATGCGGTGTTGAGTCCATTTCGTTGAGCAAGGAGTAGCTCTTGTCTATTCCATATTTGGCTTAAGGAACTTTATCTGTGCTCATTTCAATCTCTGGTTTTATGCAGCACCCCAACTCACCTTTACCCTTAAACAAGCATAAGTTGGTTTTCTAAATTTGAGACCCTGTTCTGTTCTGTAATTCAGTTCCTGTGTAGCCAAGTTTACATTCCGTGTATTACTGATATCTTATGATGTTTCTTTTTCTGTGTGACTTATTTCAGTTAGAATCATCGTACCTGAATCCACTCATTGTGCTGCTACGGGCCTGATGACATAGATTTCACTGCTGAGTGATACTGCATTGTACGTAAGTACCACAAGTTCTTTATCCATTTTTCACTTTCTGTGATATTGAACTTGTACGGTAAACGAGGTCCTTGTAAACAGAGGCGTCCCAAACATTGGGGTGGCTGTGTCTTTTTGATTTTAATTTCCCTAAGCTATAGGACCATAAGTGGAAGTGCCCTAGGCTCTGTTGCTTTGTTTTTTAGATGTTTCAGGAAACACCATACACTTCTCCCGAGTGTCTGTTGGCAGTTTACATCCCGCCCATCAGCATAACAAGGCTCCCAGTTCTCCATGGCCTGTCCTGCCTTTCTGGATTTTACACTTTTTTCAGATGGCCCTTTTGACCGGGGGGAAGTGAGACTTCATTGTAGTGCAGATTTCCTTTGCAAGCTTGCTTGGTTGGCCAAAAAGGGCGTATGCGTTTTTTCCTGAATATATTCAGGAAAAAACGCATACGCCCTTTTTGGCCAAGTGCATCATTGTGGACGTTCTGCCTCTTTTCCTATGCTTTCAATGCAATTCCAGTCTACCTCCTGAAATCGGTTTCCTGCAATTCTGCCCCGCTTTCAAGTCCTCTTGGCAGCCTTACTTCAGTATATTTTTGGACGATAGTTGTCATTTATAACTCTGCAGGTTTGTGAATTACAGTGCCCCTGAGCTCCTTTCTTCAACTCGCTTTCTTGTGAGCTGGCCGCAACACCGCAGGATGGCTTCAGGCCCTAATCTGGTTCCGGCACGGCACGCTGAGCCTTTGGTTATTTCCTCTTCCTGGTGGGAAATGAGAGTTAAATTTGCCCGTCCAGACACCTCCAGCTAGTCTCTCATTGGTTCTCGCTATTCCCGTTCATCTTCCGCAGAAATTGCAAACTGGGCCAAACAGGAGGTTAAAGGGACTGACTCTCCAAGTCGGGAGAGTGTTAGTAAAGCGTCTGGAATGTTGCACCCGAGTACCAGGGTACGAAAACTGAGACATATTTGAACACGTCTCCCGATCACATGGTTGATCATACTCTAGGTTCCACATGCATGTTTTAGCTGAAGGAAGAATACCTTAAACCTGGGTAGTTGAAACCCGTGGAATGGGTACCATGCAATATGACTTCAAAGGGTCTTCATTTGCTCACCGAACCTCTCCAATCCTATCACTGCTGCGTTTATGTCCCTGTACACATGCTTGATTCTCTTTCGGAGACATAGCAATCCATAGGTTTTAAGATACTTAAGAGTCAGGTACATTCTTAGGCGTTTAATATGCGGTGTTGAGTCCATTTCGTTGAGCAAGGAGTAGCTCTTGTCTATTCCATATTTGGCTTAAGGAACTTTATCTGTGCTCATTTCAATCTCTGGTTTTATGCAGCACCCCAACTCACCTTTACCCTTAAACAAGCATAAGTTGGTTTTCTAAATTTGAGACCCTGTTCTGTTCTGTAATTCAGTTCCTGTGTAGCCAAGTTTACATTCCGTGTATTACTGATATCTTATGATGTTTCTTTTTCTGTGTGACTTATTTCAGTTAGAATCATCGTACCTGAATCCACTCATTGTGCTGCTACGGGCCTGATGACATAGATTTCACTGCTGAGTGATACTGCATTGTACGTAAGTACCACAAGTTCTTTATCCATTTTTCACTTTCTGTGATATTGAACTTGTACGGTAAACGAGGTCCTTGTAAACAGAGGCGTCCCAAACATTGGGGTGGCTGTGTCTTTTTGATTTTAATTTCCCTAAGCTATAGGACCATAAGTGGAAGTGCCCTAGGCTCTGTTGCTTTGTTTTTTAGATGTTTCAGGAAACACCATACACTTCTCCCGAGTGTCTGTTGGCAGTTTACATCCCGCCCATCAGCATAACAAGGCTCCCAGTTCTCCATGGTCTGTCCTGCCTTTCTGGATTTTACACTTTTTTCAGATGGCCCTTTTGACCGGGGGGAAGTGAGACTTCATTGTAGTGCAGATTTCCTTTGCAAGCTTGCTTGGTTGGCCAAAAAGGGCGTATGCGTTTTTTCCTGAATATATTCAGGAAAAAACGCATACGCACTTTTTGGCCAAGTGCATCATTGTGGACGTTCTGCCTCTTTTCCTATGCTTTCAATGCAATTCCAGTCTACCTCCTGAAATCGGTTTCCTGCAATTCTGCCCCGCTTTCAAGTCCTCTTGGCAGCCTTACTTCAGTATATTTTTGGACGATAGTTGTCATTTATAACTCTGCAGGTTTGTGAATTACAGTGCCCCTGAGCTCCTTTCTTCAACTCGTTTTCTTGTGAGCTGGCCGCAACACCGCAGGATGGCTTCAGGCCCTAATCTGGTTCCGGCACGGCACGCTGAGCCTTTGGTTATTTCCTCTTCCTGGTGGGAAATGAGAGTTAAATTTGCCCGTCCAGACACCTCCAGCTAGTCTCTCATTGGTTCTCGCTATTCCCGTTCATCTTCCGCAGAAATTGCAAACTGGGCCAAACAGGAGGTTAAAGGGACTGACTCTCCAAGTCGGGAGAGTGTTAGTAAAGCGTCTGGAATGTTGCACCCGAGTACCAGGGTACGAAAACTGAGACATATTTGAACACATCTCCCGATCACATGGTTGATCATACTCTAGGTTCCACATGCATGTTTTAGCTGAAGGAAGAATACCTTAAACCTGGGTAGTTGAAACCCGTGGAATGGGTACCATGCAATATGACTTCAAAGGGTCTTCATTTGCTCACCGAACCTCTCCAATCCTATCACTGCTGCGTTTATGTCCCTGTACACATGCTTGATTCTCTTTCGGAGGCATAGCAATCCATAGGTTTTAAGATACTTAAGAGTCAGGTACATTCTTAGGCGTTTAATATGCGGTGTTGAGTCCATTTCGTTGAGCAAGGAGTAGCTCTTGTCTATTCCATATTTGGCTTAAGGAACTTTATCTGTGCTCATTTCAATCTCTGGTTTTATGCAGCACCCCAACTCACCTTTACCCTTAAACAAGCATAAGTTGGTTTTCTAAATTTGAGACCCTGTTCTGTTCTGTAATTCAGTTCCTGTGTAGCCAAGTTTACATTCCGTGTATTACTGATATCTTATGATGTTTCTTTTTCTGTGTGACTTATTTCAGTTAGAATCATCGTACCTGAATCC
This sequence comes from Globicephala melas, assembly GCF_963455315.2. Taxonomy (NCBI): domain Eukaryota; kingdom Metazoa; phylum Chordata; class Mammalia; order Artiodactyla; family Delphinidae; genus Globicephala; species Globicephala melas. The sequence continues at coordinate 56,646 of NW_027207453.1, read as the reverse complement.
ACTCATTGTGCTGCTACGGGCCTGATGACATAGATTTCACTGCTGAGTGATACTGCATTGTACGTAAGTACCACAAGTTCTTTATCCATTTTTCACTTTCTGTGATATTGAACTTGTACGGTAAACGAGCTTCTTGTAAACAGAGGCGTCCCAAACATTGGGGTGGCTGTGTCTTTTTGATTTTAATTTCCCTAAGCTATAGGACCATAAGTGGAAGTGCCCTAGGCTCTGTTGCTTTGTTTTTTAGATGTTTCAGGAAACACCATACACTTCTCCCGAGTGTCTGTTGGCAGTTTACATCCCGCCCATCAGCATAACAAGGCTCCCAGTTCTCCATGGCCTGTCCTGCCTTTCTGGATTTTACACTTTTTTCAGATGGCCCTTTTGACCGGGGGGAAGTGAGACTTCATTGTAGTGCAGATTTCCTTTGCAAGCTTGCTTGGTTGGCCAAAAAGGGCGTATGCGTTTTTTCCTGAATATATTCAGGAAAAAACGCATACGCCCTTTTTGGCCAAGTGCATCATTGTGGACGTTCTGCCTCTTTTCCTATGCTTTCAATGCAATTCCAGTCTACCTCCTGAAATCGGTTTCCTGCAATTCTGCCCCGCTTTCAAGTCCTCTTGGCAGCCTTACTTCAGTATATTTTTGGACGATAGCTGTCATTTATAACTCTGCAGGTTTGTGAATTACAGTGCCCCTGAGCTCCTTTCTTCAACTCGCTTTCTTGTGAGCTGGCCGCAACACCGCAGGATGGCTTCAGGCCCTAATCTGGTTCCGGCACGGCACGCTGAGCCTTTGGTTATTTCCTCTTCCTGGTGGGAAATGAGAGTTAAATTTGCCCGTCCAGACACCTCCAGCTAGTCTCTCATTGGTTCTCGCTATTCCTGTTCATCTTCCGCAGAAATTGCAAACTGGGCCAAACAGGAGGTTAAAGGGACAGACTCTCCAAGTCGGGAGAGTGTTAGTAAAGCGTCTGGAATGTTGCACCCGAGTACCAGGGTACGAAAACTGAGACATATTTGAACACGTCTCCCGATCACATGGTTGATCATACTCTAGGTTCCACATGCATGTTTTAGCTGAAGGAAGAATACCTTAAACCTGGGTAGTTGAAACCCGTGGAATGGCTACCATGCAATATGACTTCAAAGGGTCTTCATTTGCTCACCGAACCTCTCCAATCCTATCACTGCTGCGTTTATGTCCCTGTACACATGCTTGATTCTCTTTCGGAGACATAGCAATCCATAGGTTTTAAGATACTAGTCAGGTACATTCTTAGGCGTTTAATATGCGGTGTTGAGTCCATTTCGTTGAGCAAGGAGTAGCTCTTGTCTATTCCATATTTGGCTTAAGGAACTTTATCTGTGCTCATTTCAATCTCTGTTTTTATGCAGCACCCCAACTCACCTTTCCCCTTAAGCAAGCATAAGTTGGTTTTCTAAATTTGAGACCCTGTTCTGTTCTGTAATTCAGTTCCTGTGTAGCCAAGTTTACATTCCGTGTATTACTGATATCTTATGATGTTTCTTTTTCTGTGTGACTTATTTCAGTTAGAATCATCATACCTGAATCCACTCATTGTGCTGCTAAAGGCCTGATGACATAGATTTCATTGCTGAGTGATATTGCTTTGTAAGTAAATACCACAACTTCTTTATCCATTTTTCACTTTCTGCGATCTTGAACTTGTACTGTAAACGAGGTTCTTGTAAACAGAGGCGTCCCAAACTTTGGGGTGGCTGTGTCTTTTTGATTTTAATTTCCCTAAGCTATAGGACCATAAGTGGAAGTGCCCTAGGCTCTGTTGTTTTGTTTTTTAGATGTTTCAGGAAACACCATACACTTCTCCCGAGTGTCTGTTGGCAATTTACATCCCGCCCATCAGCATAACAAGGCTCCCAGTTCTCCATGGCCTGTCCTGCCTTTCTGGATTTTACACTTTTTTCAGATGGCCCTTTTGACCGGGGGGAAGTGAGACTTCATTGTAGTGCAGATTTCCTTTGCAAGCTTGCTTGGTTGGCCAAAAAGGGCGTATGCGTTTTTTCCTGAATATATTCAGGAAAAAACGCATACGCCCTTTTTGGCCAAGTGCATCATTGTGGACGTTCTGCCTCTTTTCCTATGCTTTCAATGCAATTCCAGTCTACCTCCTGAAATCGGTTTCCTGCAATTCTGCCCCGCTTTCAAGTCCTCTTGGCAGCCTTACTTCAGTATATTTTTGGACGATAGCTGTCATTTATAACTCTGCAGGTTTGTGAATTACAGTGCCCCTGAGCTCCTTTCTTCAACTCGCTTTCTTTTGAGCTGGCCGCAACACCGCCAGATGGCTTCAGGTCCTAATCTGGTTCCGGCACGGCACGCTGAGCCTTTGGTTAGTTCCTCTTCCTGGTGGGAAATGAGAGTTAAATTTGCCCGTCCAGACACCTCCAGCTAGTCTCTCATTGGTTCTCCCTATTCCTGTTCATCTTCCGCAGAAATTGCAAACTGGGCCAAACAGGAGTTTAAAGGCGCTGACTCTCCAATTGGGGAGAGTGTTAGTAAAGCGTCTGGAATGTTGCACCCGAGTACCAGGGTACGAAAACTGAGACATATATGAACACGTCTCCCGTTCACACGGTTGATCATACTCTGGGTTCCACATGCATGTTTTAGCTGAAGGAAGAATACCTTAAACCTGGAGAGTTGAGACCCGTGTAATGGGTACCATGCAATATGACTTCAAAGGGTCTTCATTTGCTCACCGAACCTCTCCAATCCTATCACTGCTGCGTTTTTGCCCCTGTACACACGCTTGATTCTCTTTTGGAGACATAGCAATCCATAGGTTTTAAGATACTTACTAGTAAGGTACATTCTTAGGCGTTTAATATGGGGTGTTGAGTCCATTTCGTTGAGCAAGGAGTAGCTCTTGTCTATTCCATATTTGGCTTAAGGAACTTTATCTGTGCTCATTTCAATCTCTGGTTTTATGCAGCACCCCAACTCACCTTTCCCCTTAAACAAGCATAAGTTGGTTTTCTAAATTTGAGACCCTGTTCTGTTCTGTAATTCAGTTCCTGTGTAGCCCAGTTTACATTCCGTGTATTAGTGATATCTTATGATGTTTCTTTTTCTGTGTGACTTATTTCAGTTAGAATCATCGTACCTGAATCCACTCATTATGCTGCTACGGGCCTGATGACATAGATTTCATTGCTGAGGGATACTGCATTGTACGTAAGTACCACAAGTTCTTTATCCATTTTTCACTTTCTGTGATATTGAACTTGTACGGTAAATGACGTTCTTGTAAACAGAGGCGTCCCAAACTTTGGGGTGGCTGTGTCTTTTTGATTTTAATTTCCCTAAGCTATAGGACCATAAGTGGAAGTGCCCTAGGCTCTGTTGCTTTGTTTTTTAGATGTTTCAGGAAACACCATACACTTCTCCTGAGTGTCTGTTGGCAATTTACATCCCGCCCATCAGCATAACAAGGCTCCCAGTTCTCCATGGCCTGTCCTGCCTTTCTGGATTTTACACTTTTTTCAGATGGCCCTTTTGACCGGGGGGAAGTGAGACTTCATTGTAGTGCAGATTTCCTTTGCAAGCTTGCTTGGTTGGCCAAAAAGGGCGTATGCGTTTTTTCCTGAATATATTCAGGAAAAAACGCATACGCCCTTTTTGGCCAAGTGCATCATTGTGGACGTTCTGCCTCTTTTCCTATGCTTTCAATGCAATTCCAGTCTACCTCCTGAAATCGGTTTCCTGCAATTCTGCCCCGCTTTCAAGTCCTCTTGGCAGCCTTACTTCAGTATATTTTTGGACGATAGCTGTCATTTATAACTCTGCAGGTTTGTGAATTACAGTGCCCCTGAGCTCCTTTCTTCAACTTGCTTTTTTGTGAGCTGGCCGCAACACCGCAGGATGGCTTCAGGCCCTAATCTGGTTCCGGCACGGCACGCTGAGCCTTTGGTTAATTCCTCTTCCTGGTGGGAAATGAGAGTTAAATTTGCCCGTCCAGACACCTCCAGCTAGTCTCTCATTGGTTCTCGCTATTCCTGTTCATCTTCCGCAGAAATTGCAAACTGGGCCAAACAGGAGGTTAAAGGCGCTGACTCTCCAAGTGGGGAGAGTGTTAGTAAAGCGTCTGGAATGTTGCACCCGAGTACCAGGGGAGGAAAACTGAGACATATTTGAACATGTCTCCCGTTCACACGGTTGATCATACTCTGGGTTCCACATGCATGTTTTAGCTGAAGGAAGAATACCTTAAACCTGGAGAGTTGAGACCCGTGTAATGGATACCATGCAATATGACTTCAAAGGGTCTTCATTTGTTCACCGAACCTCTCTAATCCTATCACTGCTGCGTTTATGCCCCTGTACACACGCTTGATTCTCTTTTGGAGACATAGCAATCCATAGGTTTTAAGATACTTACTAGTCAGGTACATTCTTAGGCGTTTAACATGGGGTGTTGAGTCCATTTCGTTGAGCAAGGAGTAGCTCTTGTCTATTCCATATTTGGCTTAAGGAACTTTATCTGTGCTCATTTCAATCTCTGGTTTTATGCAGCACCCCAACTCACCTTTCCCCTTAACCAAGCATAAGTTGGTTTTCTAAATTTGAGAACCTGTTCTGTTCTGTAATTCAGTTCCTGTGTAGCCAAGTTTACATTCCGTGTATTACTGATATCTTATGATGTTTCTTTTTCTGTGTGACTTATTTCAGTTAGAATCATCGTACCTGAATCCACTCATTATGCTGCTACGGGCCTGATGACATAGATTTCATTGCTGAGTGATACTGCATTGTACGTAAGTACCACAAGTTCTTTATCCATTTTTCACTTTCTGTGATATTGAACTTGTACGGTAAACGAGGTTCTTGTAAACAGAGGCGTCCCAAACTTTGGGGTGGCTGTGTCTTTTTGATTTTAATTTCCCTAAGCTATAGGACCATAAGTGGAAGTGCCCTAGGCTCTGTTGCTTTGTTTTTTAGATGTTTCAGGAAACACCATACACTTCTCCCGAGTTTCTGCTGGCAATGTACATCCCGCCCATCAGCATAACAAGGCTCCCAGTTCTCCATGGCCTGTCCTGCCTTTCTGGATTTTACACTTTTATCAGATGGCCCTTTTGACCGGGGGGAAGTGAGACTTCATTGTAGTGCAGATTTCCTTTGCAAGCTTGCTTGGTTGGCCAAAAAGTGTGTATGCGTTTTTTCCTGAATATATTCAGGAAAAAACGCATATGCCCTTTTTGGCCAAGTGCATCATTGTGGACGTTCTGCCTCTTTTCCTATGCTTTCAATGCAATTCCAGTCTACCTCCTGAAATCGGTTTCCTGCAATTCTGCCCCGCTTTCAAGTCCTCTTGGCAGCCTTACTTCAGTATATTTTTGGACGATAGCTGTCATTTATAACTCTGCAGGTTTGTGAATTACAGTGCCCCTGAGCTCCTTTCTTCAACTCGCTTTCTTGTGACCTGGCCGAAACACCGCAGGATGGCTTCAGGCCCTAATCTGGTTCCGGCACGGCATGCTGAGCCTTTGGTTACTTCCTCTTCCTGGTGGGAAATGAGAGTTAAATTTGCCCGTCCAGACACCTCCAGCTAGTCTCTCATAGGTTCTCGCTATTCCTGTTCATCTTCCGCAGAAATTGCAAACTGGGCCAAACAGGAGGTTAAAGGCGCTGACTCTCCAAGTGGGGAGAGTGTTAGTAAAGCGTCTGGAATGTTGCACCCGAGTACCAGGGGAGGAAAACTGAGACATATTTGAACACGTCTCCCGTTCACACTGTTGATCATACGCTGGGTTTCACATGCATGTTTTAGCTGAAGGAAGAATACCTTAAACCTGGGTAGTTGAGACCCGTGGAATGGGTACCTTGCAATATGACTTCAAAGGGTCTTCATTTGCTCACCGAACCTCTCCAATCCTATCACTACTGCGTTTATGCCCCTGTTCACATGCTTGATTCTCTTTCGGAGACATAGCAATCCATAGGTTTTAAGATACTTACTAGTCAGGTACATTCTTAGGCGTTTAATATGCGGTGTTGAGTCCATTTCGTTGAGCAAGGAGTAGCTCTTGTCTATTCCATATTTGGCTTAAGGAACTTTATCTGTGCTCATTTCAATCTCTGGTTTTATGCAGCACCCCAACTCACCTTTCCCCTTAAACAAGCATAAGTTGGTTTTCTAAATTTGAGACCCTGTTCTGTTCTGTAATTCAGTTCCTGTGTAGCCCAGTTTACATTCCGTGTATTAGTGATATCTTATGATGTTTCTTTTTCTGTGTGACTTATTTCAGTTAGAATCATCGTACCTGAATCCACTCATTATGCTGCTACGGGCCTGATGACATAGATTTCATTGCTGAGGGATACTGCATTGTACGTAAGTACCACAAGTTCTTTATCCATTTTTCACTTTCTGTGATATTGAACTTGTACGGTAAATGACGTTCTTGTAAACAGAGGCGTCCCAAACTTTGGGGTGGCTGTGTCTTTTTGATTTTAATTTCCCTAAGCTATAGGACCATAAGTGGAAGTGCCCTAGGCTCTGTTGCTTTGTTTTTTAGATGTTTCAGGAAACACCATACACTTCTCCTGAGTGTCTGTTGGCAATTTACATCCCGCCCATCAGCATAACAAGGCTCCCAGTTCTCCATGGCCTGTCCTGCCTTTCTGGATTTTACACTTTTTTCAGATGGCCCTTTTGACCGGGGGGAAGTGAGACTTCATTGTAGTGCAGATTTCCTTTGCAAGCTTGCTTGGTTGGCCAAAAAGGGCGTATGCGTTTTTTCCTGAATATATTCAGGAAAAAACGCATACGCCCTTTTTGGCCAAGTGCATCATTGTGGACGTTCTGCCTCTTTTCCTATGCTTTCAATGCAATTCCAGTCTACCTCCTGAAATCGGTTTCCTGCAATTCTGCCCCGCTTTCAAGTCCTCTTGGCAGCCTTACTTCAGTATATTTTTGGACGATAGCTGTCATTTATAACTCTGCAGGTTTGTGAATTACAGTGCCCCTGAGCTCCTTTCTTCAACTTGCTTTTTTGTGAGCTGGCCGCAACACCGCAGGATGGCTTCAGGCCCTAATCTGGTTCCGGCACGGCACGCTGAGCCTTTGGTTAATTCCTCTTCCTGGTGGGAAATGAGAGTTAAATTTGCCCGTCCAGACACCTCCAGCTAGTCTCTCATTGGTTCTCGCTATTCCTGTTCATCTTCCGCAGAAATTGCAAACTGGGCCAAACAGGAGGTTAAAGGCGCTGACTCTCCAAGTGGGGAGAGTGTTAGTAAAGCGTCTGGAATGTTGCACCCGAGTACCAGGGGAGGAAAACTGAGACATATTTGAACATGTCTCCCGTTCACACGGTTGATCATACTCTGGGTTCCACATGCATGTTTTAGCTGAAGGAAGAATACCTTAAACCTGGAGAGTTGAGACCCGTGTAATGGATACCATGCAATATGACTTCAAAGGGTCTTCATTTGTTCACCGAACCTCTCTAATCCTATCACTGCTGCGTTTATGCCCCTGTACACACGCTTGATTCTCTTTTGGAGACATAGCAATCCATAGGTTTTAAGATACTTACTAGTCAGGTACATTCTTAGGCGTTTAACATGGGGTGTTGAGTCCATTTCGTTGAGCAAGGAGTAGCTCTTGTCTATTCCATATTTGGCTTAAGGAACTTTATCTGTGCTCATTTCAATCTCTGGTTTTATGCAGCACCCCAACTCACCTTTCCCCTTAACCAAGCATAAGTTGGTTTTCTAAATTTGAGAACCTGTTCTGTTCTGTAATTCAGTTCCTGTGTAGCCAAGTTTACATTCCGTGTATTACTGATATCTTATGATGTTTCTTTTTCTGTGTGACTTATTTCAGTTAGAATCATCGTACCTGAATCCACTCATTATGCTGCTACGGGCCTGATGACATAGATTTCATTGCTGAGTGATACTGCATTGTACGTAAGTACCACAAGTTCTTTATCCATTTTTCACTTTCTGTGATATTGAACTTGTACGGTAAACGAGGTTCTTGTAAACAGAGGCGTCCCAAACTTTGGGGTGGCTGTGTCTTTTTGATTTTAATTTCCCTAAGCTATAGGACCATAAGTGGAAGTGCCCTAGGCTCTGTTGCTTTGTTTTTTAGATGTTTCAGGAAACACCATACACTTCTCCCGAGTTTCTGCTGGCAATGTACATCCCGCCCATCAGCATAACAAGGCTCCCAGTTCTCCATGGCCTGTCCTGCCTTTCTGGATTTTACACTTTTATCAGATGGCCCTTTTGACCGGGGGGAAGTGAGACTTCATTGTAGTGCAGATTTCCTTTGCAAGCTTGCTTGGTTGGCCAAAAAGTGTGTATGCGTTTTTTCCTGAATATATTCAGGAAAAAACGCATATGCCCTTTTTGGCCAAGTGCATCATTGTGGACGTTCTGCCTCTTTTCCTATGCTTTCAATGCAATTCCAGTCTACCTCCTGAAATCGGTTTCCTGCAATTCTGCCCCGCTTTCAAGTCCTCTTGGCAGCCTTACTTCAGTATATTTTTGGACGATAGCTGTCATTTATAACTCTGCAGGTTTGTGAATTACAGTGCCCCTGAGCTCCTTTCTTCAACTCGCTTTCTTGTGACCTGGCCGAAACACCGCAGGATGGCTTCAGGCCCTAATCTGGTTCCGGCACGGCATGCTGAGCCTTTGGTTACTTCCTCTTCCTGGTGGGAAATGAGAGTTAAATTTGCCCGTCCAGACACCTCCAGCTAGTCTCTCATAGGTTCTCGCTATTCCTGTTCATCTTCCGCAGAAATTGCAAACTGGGCCAAACAGGAGGTTAAAGGCGCTGACTCTCCAAGTGGGGAGAGTGTTAGTAAAGCGTCTGGAATGTTGCACCCGAGTACCAGGGGAGGAAAACTGAGACATATTTGAACACGTCTCCCGTTCACACTGTTGATCATACGCTGGGTTTCACATGCATGTTTTAGCTGAAGGAAGAATACCTTAAACCTGGGTAGTTGAGACCCGTGGAATGGGTACCTTGCAATATGACTTCAAAGGGTCTTCATTTGCTCACCGAACCTCTCCAATCCTATCACTACTGCGTTTATGCCCCTGTTCACATGCTTGATTCTCTTTCGGAGACATAGCAATCCATAGGTTTTAAGATACTTACTAGTCAGGTACATTCTTAGGCGTTTAATATGCGGTGTTGAGTCCATTTCGTTGAGCAAGGAGTAGCTCTTGTCTATTCCATATTTGGCTTAAGGAACTTTATCTGTGTTCATTTCAATCTCTGGTTTTATGCAGCAGCCCAACTCACCTTTCCCCTTAAGCAAGCATAAGTTGGTTTTCTAAATTTGAGACCCTGTTCTGTTCTGTAATTCAGTTCCTGTGTAGCCAAGTTTACATTCCGTGTATTACTGATATCTTATGATGTTTCTTTTTCTGTGTGACTTATTTCAGTTAGAATCATCATACCTGAATCCACTCATTATGCTGCTACGGGCCTGATGACATAGATTTCATTGCTGAGTGATATTGCTTTGTAAGTAAATACCACAACTTCTTTATCCATTTTTCACTTTCTGCGATGTTGAACTTGTACTGTAAACGAGGTTCTTGTAAACAGAGGTGTCCCAAACATTGGGGTGACTGTGTCTTTTTGATTTTAATTTCCCTAAGCTATAGGACCATAAGTGGAAGTGCCCTAGGCTCTGTTGCTTTGTTTTTTAGATGTTTCAGGAAACACCATACACTTCTCCCGAGTGTCTGTTGGCAATTTACATCCCGCCCATCAGCATAACAAGGCTCCCAGTTCTCCATGGTCTGTCCTGCCTTTCTGGATTTTACACTTTTTTCAGATGGCCCTTTTGACCGGGGGGAACTGAGACTTCATTGTAGTGCAGATTTCCTTTGCAAGCTTGCTTGGTTGGCCAAAAAGGGCGTATGCGTTTTTTCCTGAATATATTCAGGAAAAAACGCATACGCCCTTTTTGGCCAAGTGCATCATTGTGGACGTTCTGCCTCTTTTCCTATGCTTTCAATGCAATTCCAGTCTACCTCCTGAAATCGGTTTCCTGCAATTCTGCCCCGCTTTCAAGTCCTCTTGGCAGCCTTACTTCAGTATATTTTTGGACGATAGCTGTCATTTATAACTCTGCAGGTTTGTGAATTACAGTGCCCCTGAGCTCCTTTCTTCAACTCGTTTTCTTTTGAGCTGGCCGCAACACCGCAGGATGGCTTCAGGCCCTAATCTGGTTCCGGCACGGCACGTTGAGCCTTTGGTTAGTACCTCTTCCTGGTGGGAAATGAGAGTTAAATTTGCCCGTCCAGACACCTCCAGCTAGTCTCTCATTGGTTCTCCCTATTCCTGTTCATCTTCCGCAGAAATTGCAAACTGGGCCAAACAGGAGGTTAAAGGCGCTGACTCTCCAAGTGGGGAGAGTGTTAGTAAAGCGTCTGGAATGTTGCACCCGAGTACCAGGGGAGGAAAACTGAGACATATTTGAACACGTCTCCCGTTCACATGGTTGATCATACTCTGGGTTCCACATGCATGTTTTAGCTGAAGGAAGAATACCTTAAACCTGGAGAGTTGAGACCCGTGGAATGGGTACCATGCAATATGACTTCAAAGGGTCTTCATTTGCTCACCGAACCTCTCCAATCCTATCACTGCTGCGTTTATGCCCCTGTACATACGATTGATTCTCTTTTGGAGACATAGCAATCCATAGGTTTTAAGATACTTACTAGTCAGGTACATTCTTAGGCGTTTAATATGGGGTGTTGAGTCCATTTCGTTGAGCAAGGAGTAGCTCTTGTCTATTCCATATTTGGCTTAAGGAACTTTATCTGTGCTCATTTCAATCTCTGGTTTTATGCAGCACCCCAACTCACCTTTCCCCTTAAGCAAGCATAAGTTGATTTTCTAAATTTGAGACCCTGTTGTGTTTTGGAATTCAGTTCCTGTGTAGCCAAGTTTACATTCCGTGTATTAGTGATATCTTATGATGTTTCTTTTTCTGTGTGACTTATTTCAGTTAGAATCATCGTACCTGAATCCACTCATTATGCTGCTACGGGCCTGATGACATAGATTTCATTGCTGAGTGATACTGCATTGTACGTAAGTACCACAAGTTCTTTATCCATTTTTCACTTTCTGTGATGTTGAACTTGTACGGCAAAAGAGGTTCTTGTAAACAGAGGCGTCCCAAACTTTGGGGTGGCTGTGTCTTTTTGATTTTAATTTCCCTAAGCTATAAGACCATAAGTGGAAGTGCCCTAGGCTCTGTTGCTTTGTTTTTTAGATGTTTCAGGAAACACCATACACTTCTCCTGAGTGTCTGTTGGCAATTTACATCCCGCCCATCAGCATAACAAGGCTCCCAGTTCTCCATGGCCTGTCCTGCCTTTCTGGATTTTACACTTTTTTCAGATGGCCCTTTTGACCGGGGGGAAGTGAGACTTCATTGTAGTGCAGATTTCCTTTGCAAGCTTGCTTGGTTGGCCAAAAAGGGCGTATGCGTTTTTTCCTGAATATATTCAGGAAAAAACGCATACGCCCTTTTTGGCCAAGTGCATCATTGTGGACGTTCTGCCTCTTTTCCTATGCTTTCAATGCAATTCCAGTCTACCTCCTGAAATCGGTTTCCTGCAATTCTGCCCCGCTTTCAAGTCCTCTTGGCAGCCTTACTTCAGTATATTTTTGGACGATAGCTGTCATTTATAACTCTGCAGGTTTGTGAATTACAGTGCCCCTGAGCTCCTTTCTTCAACTTGCTTTCTTGTGAGCTGGCCGCAACACCGCAGGATGGCTTCAGGCCCTAATCTGGTTCCGGCACGGCACGCTGAGCCTTTGGTTAATTCCTCTTCCTGGTGGGAAATGAGAGTTAAATTTGCCCGTCCAGACACCTCCAGCTAGTCTCTCATTGGTTCTCGCTATTCCTGTTCATCTTCCGCAGAAATTGCAAACTGGGCCAAACAGGAGGTTAAAGGCGCTGACTCTCCAAGTGGGGAGAGTGTTAGTAAAGCGTCTGGAATGTTGCACCCGAGTACCAGGGGAGGAAAACTGAGACATATTTGAACATGTCTCCCGTTCACACGGTTGATCATACTCTGGGTTCCACATGCATGTTTTAGCTGAAGGAAGAATACCTTAAACCTGGAGAGTTGAGACCCGTGTAATGGATACCATGCAATATGACTTCAAAGGGTCTTCATTTGTTCACCGAACCTCTCTAATCCTATCACTGCTGCGTTTATGCCCCTGTACACACGCTTGATTCTCTTTTGGAGACATAGCAATCCATAGGTTTTAAGATACTTACTAGTCAGGTACATTCTTAGGCGTTTAACATGGGGTGTTGAGTCCATTTCGTTGAGCAAGGAGTAGCTCTTGTCTATTCCATATTTGGCTTAAGGAACTTTATCTGTGCTCATTTCAATCTCTGGTTTTATGCAGCACCCCAACTCACCTTTCCCCTTAACCAAGCATAAGTTGGTTTTCTAAATTTGAGAACCTGTTCTGTTCTGTAATTCAGTTCCTGTGTAGCCAAGTTTACATTCCGTGTATTACTGATATCTTATGATGTTTCTTTTTCTGTGTGACTTATTTCAGTTAGAATCATCGTACCTGAATCCACTCATTATGCTGCTACGGGCCTGATGACATAGATTTCATTGCTGAGTGATACTGCATTGTACGTAAGTACCACAAGTTCTTTATCCATTTTTCACTTTCTGTGATATTGAACTTGTACGGTAAACGAGGTTCTTGTAAACAGAGGCGTCCCAAACTTTGGGGTGGCTGTGTCTTTTTGATTTTAATTTCCCTAAGCTATAGGACCATAAGTGGAAGTGCCCTAGGCTCTGTTGCTTTGTTTTTTAGATGTTTCAGGAAACACCATACACTTCTCCCGAGTTTCTGCTGGCAATGTACATCCCGCCCATCAGCATAACAAGGCTCCCAGTTCTCCATGGCCTGTCCTGCCTTTCTGGATTTTACACTTTTTTCAGATGGCCCTTTTGACCGGGGGGAAGTGAGACTTCATTGTAGTGCAGATTTCCTTTGCAAGCTTGCTTGGTTGGCCAAAAAGTGTGTATGCGTTTTTTCCTGAATATATTCAGGAAAAAACGCATACGCCCTTTTTGGCCAAGTGCATCATTGTGGACGTTCTGCCTCTTTTCCTATGCTTTCAATGCAATTCCAGTCTACCTCCTGAAATCGGTTTCCTGCAATTCTGCCCCGCTTTCAAGTCCTCTTGGCAGCCTTACTTCAGTATATTTTTGGACGATAGCTGTCATTTATAACTCTGCAGGTTTGTGAATTACAGTGCCCCTGAGCTCCTTTCTTCAACTCGCTTTCTTGTGACCTGGCCGAAACACCGCAGGATGGCTTCAGGCCCTAATCTGGTTCCGGCACGGCATGCTGAGCCTTTGGTTACTTCCTCTTCCTGGTGGGAAATGAGAGTTAAATTTGCCCGTCCAGACACCTCCAGCTAGTCTCTCATAGGTTCTCGCTATTCCTGTTCATCTTCCGCAGAAATTGCAAACTGGGCCAAACAGGAGGTTAAAGGCGCTGACTCTCCAAGTGGGGAGAGTGTTAGTAAAGCGTCTGGAATGTTGCACCCGAGTACCAGGGGAGGAAAACTGAGACATATTTGAACACGTCTCCCGTTCACACTGTTGATCATACTCTGGGTTTCACATGCATGTTTTAGCTGAAGGAAGAATACCTTAAACCTGGGTAGTTGAGACCCGTGGAATGGGTACCTTGCAATATGACTTCAAAGGGTCTTCATTTGCTCACCGAACCTCTCCAATCCTATCACTACTGCGTTTATGCCCCTGTTCACATGCTTGATTCTCTTTCGGAGACATAGCAATCCATAGGTTTTAAGATACTTACTAGTCAGGTACATTCTTAGGCGTTTAATATGCGGTGTTGAGTCCATTTCGTTGAGCAAGGAGTAGCTCTTGTCTATTCCATATTTGGCTTAAGGAACTTTATCTGTGTTCATTTCAATCTCTGGTTTTATGCAGCAGCCCAACTCACCTTTCCCCTTAAGCAAGCATAAGTTGGTTTTCTAAATTTGAGACCCTGTTCTGTTCTGTAATTCAGTTCCTGTGTAGCCAAGTTTACATTCCGTGTATTACTGATATCTTATGATGTTTCTTTTTCTGTGTGACTTATTTCAGTTAGAATCATCATACCTGAATCCACTCATTATGCTGCTACGGGCCTGATGACATAGATTTCATTGCTGAGTGATATTGCTTTGTAAGTAAATACCACAACTTCTTTATCCATTTTTCACTTTCTGCGATGTTGAACTTGTACTGTAAACGAGGTTCTTGTAAACAGAGGTGTCCCAAACTTTGGGGTGACTGTGTCTTTTTGATTTTAATTTCCCTAAGCTATAGGACCATAAGTGGAAGTGCCCTAGGCTCTGTTGCTTTGTTTTTTAGATGTTTCAGGAAACACCATACACTTCTCCCGAGTGTCTGTTGGCAATTTACATCCCGCCCATCAGCATAACAAGGCTCCCAGTTCTCCATGGCCTGTCCTGCCTTTCTGGATTTTACACTTTTTTCAGATGGCCCTTTTGACCGGGGGGAACTGAGACTTCATTGTAGTGCAGATTTCCTTTGCAAGCTTGCTTGGTTGGCCAAAAAGGGCGTATGCGTTTTTTCCTGAATATATTCAGGAAAAAACGCATACGCCCTTTTTGGCCAAGTGCATCATTGTGGACGTTCTGCCTCTTTTCCTATGCTTTCAATGCAATTCCAGTCTACCTCCTGAAATCGGTTTCCTGCAATTCTGCCCCGCTTTCAAGTCCTCTTGGCAGCCTTACTTCAGTATATTTTTGGACGATAGCTGTCATTTATAACTCTGCAGGTTTGTGAATTACAGTGCCCCTGAGCTCCTTTCTTCAACTCGTTTTCTTTTGAGCTGGCCGCAACACCGCAGGATGGCTTCAGGCCCTAATCTGGTTCCGGCACGGCACGTTGAGCCTTTGGTTAGTACCTCTTCCTGGTGGGAAATGAGAGTTAAATTTGCCCGTCCAGACACCTCCAGCTAGTCTCTCATTGGTTCTCCCTATTCCTGTTCATCTTCCGCAGAAATTGCAAACTGGGCCAAACAGGAGGTTAAAGGCGCTGACTCTCCAAGTGGGGAGAGTGTTAGTAAAGCGTCTGGAATGTTGCACCCGAGTACCAGGGGAGGAAAACTGAGACATATTTGAACACGTCTCCCGTTCACATGGTTGATCATACTCTGGGTTCCACATGCATGTTTTAGCTGAAGGAAGAATACCTTAAACCTGGAGAGTTGAGACCCGTGGAATGGGTACCATGCAATATGACTTCAAAGGGTCTTCATTTGCTCACCGAACCTCTCCAATCCTATCACTGCTGCGTTTATGCCCCTGTACACACGATTGATTCTCTTTTGGAGACATAGCAATCCATAGGTTTTAAGATACTTACTAGTCAGGTACATTCTTAGGCGTTTAATATGGGGTGTTGAGTCCATTTCGTTGAGCAAGGAGTAGCTCTTGTCTATTCCATATTTGGCTTAAGGAACTTTATCTGTGCTCATTTCAATCTCTGGTTTTATGCAGCACCCCAACTCACCTTTCCCCTTAAGCAAGCATAAGTTGATTTTCTAAATTTGAGACCCTGTTGTGTTTTGGAATTCAGTTCCTGTGTAGCCAAGTTTACATTCCGTGTATTAGTGATATCTTATGATGTTTCTTTTTCTGTGTGACTTATTTCAGTTAGAATCATCGTACCTGAATCCACTCATTATGCTGCTACGGGCCTGATGACATAGATTTCATTGCTGAGTGATACTGCATTGTACGTAAGTACCACAAGTTCTTTATCCATTTTTCACTTTCTGTGATGTTGAACTTGTACGGCAAAAGAGGTTCTTGTAAACAGAGGCGTCCCAAACTTTGGGGTGGCTGTGTCTTTTTGATTTTAATTTCCCTAAGCTATAAGACCATAAGTGGAAGTGCCCTAGGCTCTGTTGCTTTGTTTTTTAGATGTTTCAGGAAACACCATACACTTCTCCTGAGTGTCTGTTGGCAATTTACATCCCGCCCATCAGCATAACAAGGCTCCCAGTTCTCCATGGCCTGTCCTGCCTTTCTGGATTTTACACTTTTTTCAGATGGCCCTTTTGACCGGGGGGAAGTGAGACTTCATTGTAGTGCAGATTTCCTTTGCAAGCTTGCTTGGTTGGCCAAAAAGGGCGTATGCGTTTTTTCCTGAATATATTCAGGAAAAAACGCATACGCCCTTTTTGGCCAAGTGCATCATTGTGGACGTTCTGCCTCTTTTCCTATGCTTTCAATGCAATTCCAGTCTACCTCCTGAAATCGGTTTCCTGCAATTCTGCCCCGCTTTCAAGTCCTCTTGGCAGCCTTACTTCAGTATATTTTTGGACGATAGCTGTCATTTATAACTCTGCAGGTTTGTGAATTACAGTGCCCCTGAGCTCCTTTCTTCAACTTGCTTTCTTGTGAGCTGGCCGCAACACCGCAGGATGGCTTCAGGCCCTAATCTGGTTCCGGCACGGCACGCTGAGCCTTTGGTTAATTCCTCTTCCTGGTGGGAAATGAGAGTTAAATTTGCCCGTCCAGACACCTCCAGCTAGTCTCTCATTGGTTCTCGCTATTCCTGTTCATCTTCCGCAGAAATTGCAAACTGGGCCAAACAGGAGGTTAAAGGCGCTGACTCTCCAAGTGGGGAGAGTGTTAGTAAAGCGTCTGGAATGTTGCACCCGAGTACCAGGGGAGGAAAACTGAGACATATTTGAACATGTCTCCCGTTCACACGGTTGATCATACTCTGGGTTCCACATGCATGTTTTAGCTGAAGGAAGAATACCTTAAACCTGGAGAGTTGAGACCCGTGTAATGGATACCATGCAATATGACTTCAAAGGGTCTTCATTTGTTCACCGAACCTCTCTAATCCTATCACTGCTGCGTTTATGCCCCTGTACACACGCTTGATTCTCTTTTGGAGACATAGCAATCCATAGGTTTTAAGATACTTACTAGTCAGGTACATTCTTAGGCGTTTAACATGGGGTGTTGAGTCCATTTCGTTGAGCAAGGAGTAGCTCTTGTCTATTCCATATTTGGCTTAAGGAACTTTATCTGTGCTCATTTCAATCTCTGGTTTTATGCAGCACCCCAACTCACCTTGCCCCTTAACCAAGCATAAGTTGGTTTTCTAAATTTGAGAACCTGTTCTGTTCTGTAATTCAGTTCCTGTGTAGCCAAGTTTACATTCCGTGTATTACTGATATCTTATGATGTTTCTTTTTCTGTGTGACTTATTTCAGTTAGAATCATCGTACCTGAATCCACTCATTGTGCTGCTACGGGCCTGATGACATAGATTTCACTGCTGAGTGATACTGCATTGTACGTAAGTACCACAAGTTCTTTATCCATTTTTCACTTTCTGTGATATTGAACTTGTACGGTAAACGAGGTTCTTGTAAACAGAGGCGTCCCAAACATTGGGGTGGCTGTGTCTTTTTGATTTTAATTTCCCTAAGCTATAGGACCATAAGTGGAAGTGCCCTAGGCTCTGTTGCTTTGTTTTTTAGATGTTTCAGGAAACACCATACACTTCTCCCGAGTGTCTGTTGGCAGTTTACATCCCGCCCATCAGCATAACAAGGCTCCCAGTTCTCCATGGCCTGTCCTGCCTTTCTGGATTTTACACTTTTTTCAGATGGCCCTTTTGACCGGGGGGAAGTGAGACTTCATTGTAGTGCAGATTTCCTTTGCAAGCTTGCTTGGTTGGCCAAAAAGGGCGTATGCGTTTTTTCCTGAATATATTCAGGAAAAAACGCATACGCCCTTTTTGGCCAAGTGCATCATTGTGGACGTTCTGCCTCTTTTCCTATGCTTTCAATGCAATTCCAGTCTACCTCCTGAAATCGGTTTCCTGCAATTCTGCCCCGCTTTCAAGTCCTCTTGGCAGCCTTACTTCAGTATATTTTTGGACGATAGTTGTCATTTATAACTCTGCAGGTTTGTGAATTACAGTGCCCCTGAGCTCCTTTCTTCAACTCGTTTTCTTGTGACCTGGCCGCAACACCGCAGGATGGCTTCAGGCCCTAATCTGGTTCCGGCACGGCATGCTGAGCCTTTGGTTACTTCCTCTTCCTGGTGGGAAATGAGAGTTAAATTTGCCCGTCCAGACACCTCCAGCTAGTCTCTCATAGGTTCTCGCTATTCCTGTTCATCTTCCGCAGAAATTGCAAACTGGGCCAAACAGGAGGTTAAAGGCGCTGACTCTCCAAGTGGGGAGAGTGTTAGTAAAGCGTCTGGAATGTTGCACCCGAGTACCAGGGGAGGAAAACTGAGACATATTTGAACACGTCTCCCGTTCACACTGTTGATCATACTCTGGGTTTCACATGCATGTTTTAGCTGAAGGAAGAATACCTTAAACCTGGGTAGTTGAGACCCGTGGAATGGGTACCTTGCAATATGACTTCAAAGGGTCTTCATTTGCTCACCGAACCTCTCCAATCCTATCACTACTGCGTTTATGCCCCTGTTCACATGCTTGATTCTCTTTCGGAGACATAGCAATCCATAGGTTTTAAGATACTTACTAGTCAGGTACATTCTTAGGCGTTTAATATGCGGTGTTGAGTCCATTTCGTTGAGCAAGGAGTAGCTCTTGTCTATTCCATATTTGGCTTAAGGAACTTTATCTGTGTTCATTTCAATCTCTGGTTTTATGCAGCAGCCCAACTCACCTTTCCCCTTAAGCAAGCATAAGTTGGTTTTCTAAATTTGAGACCCTGTTCTGTTCTGTAATTCAGTTCCTGTGTAGCCAAGTTTACATTCCGTGTATTACTGATATCTTATGATGTTTCTTTTTCTGTGTGACTTATTTCAGTTAGAATCATCATACCTGAATCCACTCATTATGCTGCTACGGGCCTGATGACATAGATTTCATTGCTGAGTGATATTGCTTTGTAAGTAAATACCACAACTTCTTTATCCATTTTTCACTTTCTGCGATGTTGAACTTGTACTGTAAACGAGGTTCTTGTAAACAGAGGTGTCCCAAACTTTGGGGTGACTGTGTCTTTTTGATTTTAATTTCCCTAAGCTATAGGACCATAAGTGGAAGTGCCCTAGGCTCTGTTGCTTTGTTTTTTAGATGTTTCAGGAAACACCATACACTTCTCCCGAGTGTCTGTTGGCAATTTACATCCCGCCCATCAGCATAACAAGGCTCCCAGTTCTCCATGGTCTGTCCTGCCTTTCTGGATTTTACACTTTTTTCAGATGGCCCTTTTGACCGGGGGGAACTGAGACTTCATTGTAGTACAGATTTCCTTTGCAAGCTTGCTTGGTTGGCCAAAAAGGGCGTATGCATTTTTTCCTGAATATATTCAGGAAAAAACGCATACGCCCTTTTTGGCCAAGTGCATCATTGTGGACGTTCTGCCTCTTTTCCTATGCTTTCAATGCAATTCCAGTCTACCTCCTGAAATCGGTTTCCTGCAATTCTGCCCCGCTTTCAAGTCCTCTTGGCAGCCTTACTTCAGTATATTTTTGGACGATAGCTGTCATTTATAACTCTGCAGGTTTGTGAATTACAGTGCCCCTGAGCTCCTTTCTTCAACTCGTTTTCTTTTGAGCTGGCCGCAACACCGCAGGATGGCTTCAGGCCCTAATCTGGTTCCGGCACGGCACGTTGAGCCTTTGGTTAGTACCTCTTCCTGGTGGGAAATGAGAGTTAAATTTGCCCGTCCAGACACCTCCAGCTAGTCTCTCATTGGTTCTCCCTATTCCTGTTCATCTTCCGCAGAAATTGCAAACTGGGCCAAACAGGAGGTTAAAGGCGCTGACTCTCCAAGTGGGGAGAGTGTTAGTAAAGCGTCTGGAATGTTGCACCCGAGTACCAGGGGAGGAAAACTGAGACATATTTGAACACGTCTCCCGTTCACATGGTTGATCATACTCTGGGTTCCACATGCATGTTTTAGCTGAAGGAAGAATACCTTAAACCTGGAGAGTTGAGACCCGTGGAATGGGTACCATGCAATATGACTTCAAAGGGTCTTCATTTGCTCACCGAACCTCTCCAATCCTATCACTGCTGCGTTTATGCCCCTGTACACACGATTGATTCTCTTTTGGAGACATAGCAATCCATAGGTTTTAAGATACTTACTAGTCAGGTACATTCTTAGGCGTTTAATATGGGGTGTTGAGTCCATTTCGTTGAGCAAGGAGTAGCTCTTGTCTATTCCATATTTGGCTTAAGGAACTTTATCTGTGCTCATTTCAATCTCTGGTTTTATGCAGCACCCCAACTCACCTTTCCCCTTAAGCAAGCATAAGTTGATTTTCTAAATTTGAGACCCTGTTGTGTTTTGGAATTCAGTTCCTGTGTAGCCAAGTTTACATTCCGTGTATTAGTGATATCTTATGATGTTTCTTTTTCTGTGTGACTTATTTCAGTTAGAATCATCGTACCTGAATCCACTCATTATGCTGCTACGGGCCTGATGACATAGATTTCATTGCTGAGTGATACTGCATTGTACGTAAGTACCACAAGTTCTTTATCCATTTTTCACTTTCTGTGATGTTGAACTTGTACGGCAAAAGAGGTTCTTGTAAACAGAGGCGTCCCAAACTTTGGGGTGGCTGTGTCTTTTTGATTTTAATTTCCCTAAGCTATAAGACCATAAGTGGAAGTGCCCTAGGCTCTGTTGCTTTGTTTTTTAGATGTTTCAGGAAACACCATACACTTCTCCTGAGTGTCTGTTGGCAATTTACATCCCGCCCATCAGCATAACAAGGCTCCCAGTTCTCCATGGCCTGTCCTGCCTTTCTGGATTTTACACTTTTTTCAGATGGCCCTTTTGACCGGGGGGAAGTGAGACTTCATTGTAGTGCAGATTTCCTTTGCAAGCTTGCTTGGTTGGCCAAAAAGGGCGTATGCATTTTTTCCTGAATATATTCAGGAAAAAACGCATACGCCCTTTTTGACCAAGTGCATCATTGTGGACGTTCTGCCTCTTTTCCTATGCTTTCAATGCAATTCCAGTCTACCTCCTGAAATCGGTTTCCTGCAATTCTGCCCCGCTTTCAAGTCCTCTTGGCAGCCTTACTTCAGTATATTTTTGGACGATAGCTGTCATTTATAACTCTGCAGGTTTGTGAATTACAGTGCCCCTGAGCTCCTTTCTTCAACTTGCTTTCTTGTGAGCTGGCCGCAACACCGCAGGATGGCTTCAGGCCCTAATCTGGTTCCGGCACGGCACGCTGAGCCTTTGGTTAATTCCTCTTCCTGGTGGGAAATGAGAGTTAAATTTGCCCGTCCAGACACCTCCAGCTAGTCTCTCATTGGTTCTCGCTATTCCTGTTCATCTTCCGCAGAAATTGCAAACTGGGCCAAACAGGAGGTTAAAGGCGCTGACTCTCCAAGTGGGGAGAGTGTTAGTAAAGCGTCTGGAATGTTGCACCCGAGTACCAGGGGAGGAAAACTGAGACATATTTGAACATGTCTCCCGTTCACACGGTTGATCATACTCTGGGTTCCACATGCATGTTTTAGCTGAAGGAAGAATACCTTAAACCTGGAGAGTTGAGACCCGTGTAATGGATACCATGCAATATGACTTCAAAGGGTCTTCATTTGTTCACCGAACCTCTCTAATCCTATCACTGCTGCGTTTATGCCCCTGTACACACGCTTGATTCTCTTTTGGAGACATAGCAATCCATAGGTTTTAAGATACTTACTAGTCAGGTACATTCTTAGGCGTTTAACATGGGGTGTTGAGTCCATTTCGTTGAGCAAGGAGTAGCTCTTGTCTATTCCATATTTGGCTTAAGGAACTTTATCTGTGCTCATTTCAATCTCTGGTTTTATGCAGCACCCCAACTCACCTTTCCCCTTAAGCAAGCATAAGTTGGTTTTCTAAATTTGAGAACCTGTTCTGTTCTGTAATTCAGTTCCTGTGTAGCCAAGTTTACATTCCGTGTATTACTGATATCTTATGATGTTTCTTTTTCTGTGTGACTTATTTCAGTTAGAATCATCGTACCTGAATCCACTCATTATGCTGCTACGGGCCTGATGACATAGATTTCATTGCTGAGTGATACTGCATTGTACGTAAGTACCACAAGTTCTTTATCCATTTTTCACTTTCTGTGATATTGAACTTGTACGGTAAACGAGGTTCTTGTAAACAGAGGCGTCCCAAACTTTGGGGTGGCTGTGTCTTTTTGATTTTAATTTCCCTAAGCTATAGGACCATAAATGGAAGTGCCCTAGGCTCTGTTGCTTTGTTTTTTAGATGTTTCAGGAAACACCATACACTTCTCCCGAGTGTCTGCTGGCAATGTACATCCCGCCCATCAGCATAACAAGGCTCCCAGTTCTCCATGGCCTGTCCTGCCTTTCTGGATTTTACACTTTTTTCAGATGGCCCTTTTGACCGGGGGGAAGTGAGACTTCATTGTAGTGCAGATTTCCTTTGCAAGCTTGCTTGGTTGGCCAAAAAGTGTGTATGCGTTTTTTCCTGAATATATTCAGGAATAAACGCATACGCCCTTTTTGGCCAAGTGCATCATTGTGGACGTTCTGCCTCTTTTCCTATGCTTTCAATGCAATTCCAGTCTACCTCCTGAAATCGGTTTCCTGCAATTCTGCCCCGCTTTCAAGTCCTCTTGGCAGCCTTACTTCAGTATATTTTTGGACGATAGCTGTCATTTATAACTCTGCAGGTTTGTGAATTACAGTGCCCCTGAGCTCCTTTCTTCAACTCGCTTTCTTGTGACCTGGCCGAAACACCGCAGGATGGCTTCAGGCCCTAATCTGGTTCCGGCACGGCATGCTGAGCCTTTGGTTACTTCCTCTTCCTGGTGGGAAATGAGAGTTAAATTTGCCCGTCCAGACACCTCCAGCTAGTCTCTCATAGGTTCTCGCTATTCCTGTTCATCTTCCGCAGAAATTGCAAACTGGGCCAAACAGTAGGTTAAAGGCGCTGACTCTCCAAGTGGGGAGAGTGTTAGTAAAGCGTCTGGAATGTTGCACCCGAGTACCAGGGGAGGAAAACTGAGACATATTTGAACACGTCTCCCGTTCACACTGTTGATCATACTCTGGGTTTCACATGCATGTTTTAGCTGAAGGAAGAATACCTTAAACCTGGGTAGTTGAGACCCGTGGAATGGGTACCTTGCAATATGACTTCAAAGGGTCTTCATTTGCTCACCGAACCTCTCCAATCCTATCACTACTGCGTTTATGCCCCTGTACACATGCTTGATTCTCTTTCGGAGACATAGCAATCCATAGGTTTTAAGATACTTACTAGTCAGGTACATTCTTAGGCGTTTAATATGCGGTGTTGAGTCCATTTCGTTGAGCAAGGAGTAGCTCTTGTCTATTCCATATTTGGCTTAAGGAACTTTATCTGTGTTCATTTCAATCTCTGGTTTTATGCAGCAGCCCAACTCACCTTTCCCCTTAAGCAAGCATAAGTTGGTTTTCTATATTTGAGACCCTGTTCTGTTCTGTAATTCAGTTCCTGTGTAGCCAAGTTTACATTCCGTGTATTACTGATATCTTATGATGTTTCTTTTTCTGTGTGACTTATTTCAGTTAGAATCATCATACCTGAATCCACTCATTATGCTGCTATGGGCCTGATGACATAGATTTCATTGCTGAGTGATATTGCTTTGTAAGTAAATACCACAACTTCTTTATCCATTTTTCACTTTCTGCGATGTTGAACTTGTACTGTAAACGAGGTTCTTGTAAACAGAGGTGTCCCAAACTTTGGGGTGACTGTGTCTTTTTGATTTTAATTTCCCTAAGCTATAGGACCATAAGTGGAAGTGCCCTAGGCTCTGTTGCTTTGTTTTTTAGATGTTTCAGGAAACACCATACACTTCTCCCGAGTGTCTGTTGGCAATTTACATCCCGCCCATCAGCATAACAAGGCTCCCAGTTCTCCATGGTCTGTCCTGCCTTTCTGGATTTTACACTTTTTTCAGATGGCCCTTTTGACCGGGGGGAAGTGAGACTTCATTGTAGTGCAGATTTCCTTTGCAAGCTTGCTTG
Organism: Globicephala melas; assembly: GCF_963455315.2. Classification (NCBI taxonomy): domain Eukaryota; kingdom Metazoa; phylum Chordata; class Mammalia; order Artiodactyla; family Delphinidae; genus Globicephala; species Globicephala melas. The sequence continues at coordinate 32,508 of NW_027207453.1, read as the reverse complement.
GTTGGCCAAAAAGGGTGTATGCGTTTTTTCCTGAATATATTCAGGAAAAAACGCATACGCCCTTTTTGGCCAAGTGCATCATTGTGGACGTTCTGCCTCTTTTCCTATGCTTTCAATGCAATTCCAGTCTACCTCCTGAAATCGGTTTCCTGCAATTCTGCCCCGCTTTCAAGTCCTCTTGGCAGCCTTACTTCAGTATATTTTTGGACGATAGCTGTCAATTATAACTCTGCAGGTTTGTGAATTACAGTGCCCCTGAGCTCCTTTCTTCAACTCGCTTTCTTTTGAGCTGGCCGCAACACCGCAGGATGGCTTCAGGCCCTAATCTGGTTCCGGCACGGCACGCTGAGCCTTTGGTTATTTCCTCTTCCTGGTGGGAAATGAGAGTTAAATTTGCCCGTCCAGACACCTCCAGCTAGTCTCTCATTGGTTCTCCCTATTCCTGTTCATCTTCCGCAGAAATTGCAAACTGGGCCAAACAGGAGGTTAAAGGCGCTGACTCTCCAAGTGGGGAGAGTGTTAGTAAAGCGTCTGGAATGTTGCACCCGAGTACCAGGGGAGGAAAACTGAGACATATTTGAACACGTCTCCCGTTCACACTGTTGATCATACTCTGGGTTCCACATGCATGTTTTAGCTGAAGGAAGAATACCTTAAACCTGGGTAGTTGAGACCCGTGGAATGGGTACCATGCAATATGACTTCAAAGGGTCTTCATTTGCTCACCGAACCTCTCCAATCCTATCACTACTGCGTTTATGCCCCTGTACACATGCTTGATTCTCTTTCAGAGACATAGCAATCCATAGGTTTTAAGATACTTACTAGTCAGGTACATTCTTATGCGTTTAATATGCGGTGTTGAGTCCATTGCGTTGAGCAAGGAGTAGCTCTTGTCTATTCCATATTTGGCTTAAGGAACTTTATCTGTGCTCATTTCAATCTCTGGTTTTATGCAGCACCCCAACTCACCTTTCCCCTTAAGCAAGCATAAGTTGATTTTCTAAATTTGAGACCCTGTTGTGTTTTGGAATTCAGTTCCTGTGTAGCCAAGTTTACATTCCGTGTATTAGTGATATCTTATGATGTTTCTTTTTCTGTGTGACTTATTTCAGTTAGAATCATCGTACCTGAATCCACTCATTATGCTGCTACGGGCCTGATGACATAGATTTCATTGCTGAGTGATACTGCATTGTACGTAAGTACCACAAGTTCTTTATCCATTTTTCACTTTCTGTGATGTTGAACTTGTACGGCAAAAGAGGTTCTTGTAAACAGAGGCGTCCCAAACTTTGGGGTGGCTGTGTCTTTTTGATTTTAATTTCCCTAAGCTATAAGACCATAAGTGGAAGTGCCCTAGGCTCTGTTGCTTTGTTTTTTAGATGTTTCAGGAAACACCATACACTTCTCCTGAGTGTCTGTTGGCAATTTACATCCCGCCCATCAGCATAACAAGGCTCCCAGTTCTCCATGGCCTGTCCTGCCTTTCTGGATTTTACACTTTTTTCAGATGGCCCTTTTGACCGGGGGGAAGTGAGACTTCATTGTAGTGCAGATTTCCTTTGCAAGCTTGCTTGGTTGGCCAAAAAGGGCGTATGCATTTTTTCCTGAATATATTCAGGAAAAAACGCATACGCCCTTTTTGACCAAGTGCATCATTGTGGACGTTCTGCCTCTTTTCCTATGCTTTCAATGCAATTCCAGTCTACCTCCTGAAATCGGTTTCCTGCAATTCTGCCCCGCTTTCAAGTCCTCTTGGCAGCCTTACTTCAGTATATTTTTGGACGATAGCTGTCATTTATAACTCTGCAGGTTTGTGAATTACAGTGCCCCTGAGCTCCTTTCTTCAACTTGCTTTCTTGTGAGCTGGCCGCAACACCGCAGGATGGCTTCAGGCCCTAATCTGGTTCCGGCACGGCACGCTGAGCCTTTGGTTAATTCCTCTTCCTGGTGGGAAATGAGAGTTAAATTTGCCCGTCCAGACACCTCCAGCTAGTCTCTCATTGGTTCTCGCTATTCCTGTTCATCTTCCGCAGAAATTGCAAACTGGGCCAAACAGGAGGTTAAAGGCGCTGACTCTCCAAGTGGGGAGAGTGTTAGTAAAGCGTCTGGAATGTTGCACCCGAGTACCAGGGGAGGAAAACTGAGACATATTTGAACATGTCTCCCGTTCACACGGTTGATCATACTCTGGGTTCCACATGCATGTTTTAGCTGAAGGAAGAATACCTTAAACCTGGAGAGTTGAGACCCGTGTAATGGATACCATGCAATATGACTTCAAAGGGTCTTCATTTGTTCACCGAACCTCTCTAATCCTATCACTGCTGCGTTTATGCCCCTGTACACACGCTTGATTCTCTTTTGGAGACATAGCAATCCATAGGTTTTAAGATACTTACTAGTCAGGTACATTCTTAGGCGTTTAACATGGGGTGTTGAGTCCATTTCGTTGAGCAAGGAGTAGCTCTTGTCTATTCCATATTTGGCTTAAGGAACTTTATCTGTGCTCATTTCAATCTCTGGTTTTATGCAGCACCCCAACTCACCTTTCCCCTTAAGCAAGCATAAGTTGGTTTTCTAAATTTGAGAACCTGTTCTGTTCTGTAATTCAGTTCCTGTGTAGCCAAGTTTACATTCCGTGTATTACTGATATCTTATGATGTTTCTTTTTCTGTGTGACTTATTTCAGTTAGAATCATCGTACCTGAATCCACTCATTATGCTGCTACGGGCCTGATGACATAGATTTCATTGCTGAGTGATACTGCATTGTACGTAAGTACCACAAGTTCTTTATCCATTTTTCACTTTCTGTGATATTGAACTTGTACGGTAAACGAGGTTCTTGTAAACAGAGGCGTCCCAAACTTTGGGGTGGCTGTGTCTTTTTGATTTTAATTTCCCTAAGCTATAGGACCATAAATGGAAGTGCCCTAGGCTCTGTTGCTTTGTTTTTTAGATGTTTCAGGAAACACCATACACTTCTCCCGAGTGTCTGCTGGCAATGTACATCCCGCCCATCAGCATAACAAGGCTCCCAGTTCTCCATGGCCTGTCCTGCCTTTCTGGATTTTACACTTTTTTCAGATGGCCCTTTTGACCGGGGGGAAGTGAGACTTCATTGTAGTGCAGATTTCCTTTGCAAGCTTGCTTGGTTGGCCAAAAAGTGTGTATGCGTTTTTTCCTGAATATATTCAGGAATAAACGCATACGCCCTTTTTGGCCAAGTGCATCATTGTGGACGTTCTGCCTCTTTTCCTATGCTTTCAATGCAATTCCAGTCTACCTCCTGAAATCGGTTTCCTGCAATTCTGCCCCGCTTTCAAGTCCTCTTGGCAGCCTTACTTCAGTATATTTTTGGACGATAGCTGTCATTTATAACTCTGCAGGTTTGTGAATTACAGTGCCCCTGAGCTCCTTTCTTCAACTCGCTTTCTTGTGACCTGGCCGAAACACCGCAGGATGGCTTCAGGCCCTAATCTGGTTCCGGCACGGCATGCTGAGCCTTTGGTTACTTCCTCTTCCTGGTGGGAAATGAGAGTTAAATTTGCCCGTCCAGACACCTCCAGCTAGTCTCTCATAGGTTCTCGCTATTCCTGTTCATCTTCCGCAGAAATTGCAAACTGGGCCAAACAGTAGGTTAAAGGCGCTGACTCTCCAAGTGGGGAGAGTGTTAGTAAAGCGTCTGGAATGTTGCACCCGAGTACCAGGGGAGGAAAACTGAGACATATTTGAACACGTCTCCCGTTCACACTGTTGATCATACTCTGGGTTTCACATGCATGTTTTAGCTGAAGGAAGAATACCTTAAACCTGGGTAGTTGAGACCCGTGGAATGGGTACCTTGCAATATGACTTCAAAGGGTCTTCATTTGCTCACCGAACCTCTCCAATCCTATCACTACTGCGTTTATGCCCCTGTACACATGCTTGATTCTCTTTCGGAGACATAGCAATCCATAGGTTTTAAGATACTTACTAGTCAGGTACATTCTTAGGCGTTTAATATGCGGTGTTGAGTCCATTTCGTTGAGCAAGGAGTAGCTCTTCTCTATTCCATATTTGGCTTAAGGAACTTTATCTGTGTTCATTTCAATCTCTGGTTTTATGCAGCAGCCCAACTCACCTTTCCCCTTAAGCAAGCATAAGTTGGTTTTCTATATTTGAGACCCTGTTCTGTTCTGTAATTCAGTTCCTGTGTAGCCAAGTTTACATTCCGTGTATTACTGATATCTTATGATGTTTCTTTTTCTGTGTGACTTATTTCAGTTAGAATCATCATACCTGAATCCACTCATTATGCTGCTATGGGCCTGATGACATAGATTTCATTGCTGAGTGATATTGCTTTGTAAGTAAATACCACAACTTCTTTATCCATTTTTCACTTTCTGCGATGTTGAACTTGTACTGTAAACGAGGTTCTTGTAAACAGAGGTGTCCCAAACTTTGGGGTGACTGTGTCTTTTTGATTTTAATTTCCCTAAGCTATAGGACCATAAGTGGAAGTGCCCTAGGCTCTGTTGCTTTGTTTTTTAGATGTTTCAGGAAACACCATACACTTCTCCCGAGTGTCTGTTGGCAATTTACATCCCGCCCATCAGCATAACAAGGCTCCCAGTTCTCCATGGTCTGTCCTGCCTTTCTGGATTTTACACTTTTTTCAGATGGCCCTTTTGACCGGGGGGAAGTGAGACTTCATTGTAGTGCAGATTTCCTTTGCAAGCTTGCTTGGTTGGCCAAAAAGGGTGTATGCGTTTTTTCCTGAATATATTCAGGAAAAAACGCATACGCCCTTTTTGGCCAAGTGCATCATTGTGGACGTTCTGCCTCTTTTCCTATGCTTTCAATGCAATTCCAGTCTACCTCCTGAAATCGGTTTCCTGCAATTCTGCCCCGCTTTCAAGTCCTCTTGGCAGCCTTACTTCAGTATATTTTTGGACGATAGCTGTCAATTATAACTCTGCAGGTTTGTGAATTACAGTGCCCCTGAGCTCCTTTCTTCAACTCGCTTTCTTTTGAGCTGGCCGCAACACCGCAGGATGGCTTCAGGCCCTAATCTGGTTCCGGCACGGCACGCTGAGCCTTTGGTTATTTCCTCTTCCTGGTGGGAAATGAGAGTTAAATTTGCCCGTCCAGACACCTCCAGCTAGTCTCTCATTGGTTCTCCCTATTCCTGTTCATCTTCCGCAGAAATTGCAAACTGGGCCAAACAGGAGGTTAAAGGCGCTGACTCTCCAAGTGGGGAGAGTGTTAGTAAAGCGTCTGGAATGTTGCACCCGAGTACCAGGGGAGGAAAACTGAGACATATTTGAACACGTCTCCCGTTCACACTGTTGATCATACTCTGGGTTCCACATGCATGTTTTAGCTGAAGGAAGAATACCTTAAACCTGGGTAGTTGAGACCCGTGGAATGGGTACCATGCAATATGACTTCAAAGGGTCTTCATTTGCTCACCGAACCTCTCCAATCCTATCACTACTGCGTTTATGCCCCTGTACACATGCTTGATTCTCTTTCAGAGACATAGCAATCCATAGGTTTTAAGATACTTACTAGTCAGGTACATTCTTATGCGTTTAATATGCGGTGTTGAGTCCATTGCGTTGAGCAAGGAGTAGCTCTTGTCTATTCCATATTTGGCTTAAGGAACTTTATCTGTGCTCATTTCAATCTCTGGTTTTATGCAGCACCCCAACTCACCTTTCCCCTTAAGCAAGCATAAGTTGGTTTTCTAAATTTGAGACCCTGTTCTGTTCTGTAATTCAGTTCCTGTGTAGCCAAGTTTACATTCCGTGTATTACTGATATCTTATGATGTTTCTTTTTCTGTGTGACTTATTTCAGTTAGAATCATCATACCTGAATCCACTCATTGTGCTTCTATGGGCCTGATGACATAGATTTCATTGCTGAGTGATATTGCTTTGTAAGTAAATACCACAACTTCTTTATCCATTTTTCACTTTCTGCAATGTTGAACTTGTACTGTAAACGAGGTTCTTGTAAACAGAGGCGTCCCAAACTTTGGGGTGGCTGTGTCTTTTTTATTTTAATTTCCCTAAGCTATAGGACCATAAGTGGAAGTGCCCTAGGCTCTGTTGCTTTGTTTTTTAGATGTTTCAGGAAACACCATACACTTCTCCCGAGTGTCTGTTGGCAATTTACATCCCGCCCATCAGCATAACAAGGCTCCCAGTTCTCCATGGCCTGTCCTGCCTTTCTGGATTTTACACTTTTTTCAGATGGCCCTTTTGACCGGGGGGAAGTGAGACTTCATTGTAGTGCAGATTTCCTTTGCAAGCTTGCTTGGTTGGCCAAAAAGGGCGTATGCGTTTTTTCCTGAATATATTCAGGAAAAAACGCATACGCCCTTTTTGGCCAAGTGCATCATTGTGGACGTTCTGCCTCTTTTCCTATGCTTTCAATGCAATTCCAGTCTACCTCCTGAAATCGGTTTCCTGCAATTCTGCCCCGCTTTCAAGTCCTCTTGGCAGCCTTACTTCAGTATATTTTTGGACGATAGCTGTCATTTATAACTCTGCAGGTTTGTGAATTACAGTGCCCCTGAGCTCCTTTCTTCAACTCGCTTTCTTGTGAGCTGACCGCAACACCGTAGGATGGCTTCAGGCCCTAATCTGGTTCCGGCACGGCACGCTGAGCCTTTGTTTAGTTCCTCTTCCTGGTGGGAAATGAGAGTTAAATTTGCCCGTCCAGACACCTCCAGCTAGTCTCTCATTGGTTCTCCCTATTCCTGTTCATCTTCCGCAGAAATTGCAAACTGGGCCAAAGAGGAGGTTAAAGGCGCTGACTCTCCAAGTGGGTAGAGTGTTAGTAAAGCGTCTGGAATGTTGCACCCGAGTACCAGGGGAGGAAAACTGAGACATATTTGAACACGTCTCCCGTTCACACGGTTGATCATACTCTGGGTTCCACATGCATGTTTTAGCTGAAGGAAGAATACCTTAAACCTGGGTAGTTGAGGCCCGTGGAATGGGTACCATGCAATATGACTTCAAAGGGTCTTCATTTGCTCACCGAACCTCTCCAATCCTATCACTGCTGCGTTTATGCCCCTGTACACACGCTTGATTCTCTTTTGGAGACATAGCAATCCATAGGTTTTAAGATACTTACTAGTCAGGTACATTCTTAGGCGTTTAATATGCGGTGTTGAGTCCATTTCGTTGAGCAAGGAGTAGCTCTTGTCTATTCCATATTTGGCTTAAGGAACTTTATCTGTGCTCATTTCAATCTCTGGTTTTATGCAGCAGCCCAACTCACCTTTACCCTTAAGCAAGCATATGTTGGTTTTCTAAATTTGAGACCCTGTTCTGTTCTGTAATTCAGTTCCTGTGTAGCCAAGTTTACATTCCGTGTATTACTGATATCTTATGATGTTTCTTTTTCTGTGTGACTTATTTCAGTTAGAATCATCATACCTGAATCCACTCATTGTGCTGCTACGGGCCTCATGACATAGATTTCATTGCTGAGTGATATTGCTTTGTAAGTAAATACCACAACTTCTTTATCCATTTTTCACTTTCTGCGATGTTGAACTTGTACGGTAAACGAGGTTCTTGTAAACAGAGGCGTCCCAAACTTTGGGGTGGCTGTGTCTTTTTGATTTTAATTTCCCTAAGCTATAGGACCATAAGTGGAAGTGCCCTAGGCTCTGTTGCTTTGTTTTTTAGATGTTTCAGGAAACACCATACACTTCTCCCGAGTGTCTGTTGGCAATTTACATCCCGCCCATCAGCATAAAAAGGCTCCCAGTTCTCCATGGCCTGTCCTGCCTTTCTGGATTTTACACTTTTTTCAGATGGCCCTTTTGACCGGGGGGAAGTGAGACTTCATTGTAGTGCAGATTTCCTTTGCAAGCTTGCTTGGTTGGCCAAAAAGGGTGTATGCGTTTTTTCCTGAATATATTCAGGAAAAAACGCATACGCCCTTTTTGGCCAAGTGCATCATTGTGGACGTTCTGCCTCTTTTCCTATGCTTTCAATGCAATTCCAGTCTACCTCCTGAAATCGGTTTCCTGCAATTCTGCCCCGCTTTCAAGTCCTCTTGGCAGCCTTACTTCAGTATATTTTTGGACGATAGCTGTCATTTATAACTCTGCAGGTTTGTGAATTACAGTGCCCCTGAGCTCCTTTCTTCAACTCGCTTTCTTTTGAGCTGGCCGCAACACCGCAGGATGGCTTCAGGCCCTAATCTGGTTCCGGCACGGCACGCAGAGCCTTTGGTTATTTCCTCTTCCTGGTGGGAAATGAGAGTTAAATTTGCCCGTCCAGACACCTCCAGCTAGTCTCTCATTGGTTCTCCCTATTCCTGTTCATCTTCCGCAGAAATTGCAAACTGGGCCAAACAGGAGGTTAAAGGCGCTGACTCTCCAAGTGGGGAGAGTGTTAGTAAAGCGTCTGGAATGTTGCACCCGAGTACCAGGGGAGGAAAACTGAGACATATTTGAACACGTCTCCCGTTCACACTGTTGATCATACTCTGGGTTCCACATGCATGTTTTAGCTGAAGGAAGAATACCTTAAACCTGGGTAGTTGAAACCCGTGGAATGGGTACCATGCAATATGACTTCAAAGGGTCTTCATTTGCTCACCGAACCTCTCCAATCCTATCACTACTGCGTTTATGCCCCTGTACACATGCTTGATTCTCTTTCAGAGACATAGCAATCCATAGGTTTTAAGATACTTACTAGTCAGGTACATTCTTATGCGTTTAATATGCGGTGTTGAGTCCATTTCGTTGAGCAAGGAGTAGCTCTTGTCTATTCCATATTTGGCTTAAGGAACTTTATCTGTGCTCATTTCAATCTCTGGTTTTATGCAGCACCCCAACTCACCTTTCCCCTTAAGCAAGCATAAGTTGGTTTTCTAAATTTGAGACCCTGTTCTGTTCTGTAATTCAGTTCCTGTGTAGCCAAGTTTACATTCCGTGTATTACTGATATCTTATGATGTTTCTTTTTCTGTGTGACTTATTTCAGTTAGAATCATCATACCTGAATCCACTCATTGTGCTTCTATGGGCCTGATGACATAGATTTCATTGCTGAGTGATATTGCTTTGTAAGTAAATACCACAACTTCTTTATCCATTTTTCACTTTCTGCAATGTTGAACTTGTACTGTAAACGAGGTTCTTGTAAACAGAGGCGTCCCAAACTTTGGGGTGGCTGTGTCTTTTTTATTTTAATTTCCCTAAGCTATAGGACCATAAGTGGAAGTGCCCTAGGCTGTGTTGCTTTGTTTTTTAGATGTTTCAGGAAACACCATACACTTCTCCTGAGTGTCTGTTGGCAATTTACATCCCGCCCATCAGCATAACAAGGCTCCCAGTTCTCCATGGCCTGTCCTGCCTTTCTGGATTTTACACTTTTTTCAGATGGCCCTTTTGACCGGGGGGAAGTGAGACTTCATTGTAGTGCAGATTTCCTTTGCAAGCTTGCTTGGTTGGCCAAAAAGGGCGTATGCGTTTTTTCCTGAATATATTCAGGAAAAAACGCATACGCCCTTTTTGGCCAAGTGCATCATTGTGGACGTTCTGCCTCTTTTCCTATGCTTTCAATGCAATTCCAGTCTACCTCCTGAAATCGGTTTCCTGCAATTCTGCCCCGCTTTCAAGTCCTCTTGGCAGCCTTACTTCAGTATATTTTTGGACGATAGCTGTCATTTATAACTCTGCAGGTTTGTGAATTACAGTGCCCCTGAGCTCCTTTCTTCAACTCGCTTTCTTGTGAGCTGACCGCAACACCGTAGGATGGCTTCAGGCCCTAATCTGGTTCCGGCACGGCACGCTGAGCCTTTGTTTAGTTCCTCTTCCTGGTGGGAAATGAGAGTTAAATTTGCCCGTCCAGACACCTCCAGCTAGTCTCTCATTGGTTCTCCCTATTCCTGTTCATCTTCCGCAGAAATTGCAAACTGGGCCAAAGAGGAGGTTAAAGGCGCTGACTCTCCAAGTGGGTAGAGTGTTAGTAAAGCGTCTGGAATGTTGCACCCGAGTACCAGGGGAGGAAAACTGAGACATATTTGAACACGTCTCCCGTTCACACGGTTGATCATACTCTGGGTTCCACATGCATGTTTTAGCTGAAGGAAGAATACCTTAAACCTGGGTAGTTGAGGCCCGTGGAATGGGTACCATGCAATATGACTTCAAAGGGTCTTCATTTGCTCACCGAACCTCTCCAATCCTATCACTGCTGCGTTTATGCCCCTGTACACACGCTTGATTCTCTTTTGGAGACATAGCAATCCATAGGTTTTAAGATACTTAAGAGTCAGGTACATTCTTAGGCGTTTAATATGCGGTGTTGAGTCCATTTCGTTGAGCAAGGAGTAGCTCTTGTCTATTCCATATTTGGCTTAAGGAACTTTATCTGTGCTCATTTCAATCTCTGGTTTTATGCAGCAGCCCAACTCACCTTTACCCTTAAGCAAGCATATGTTGGTTTTCTAAATTTGAGACCCTGTTCTGTTCTGTAATTCAGTTCCTGTTTAGCCAAGTTTACATTCCGTGTATTACTGATATCTTATGATGTTTCTTTTTCTGTGTGACTTATTTCAGTTAGAATCATCATACCTGAATCCACTCATTGTGCTGCTACGGGCCTGATGACATAGATTTCATTGCTGAGTGATATTGCTTTGTAAGTAAATACCACAACTTCTTTATCCATTTTTCACTTTCTGCGATGTTGTTCTTGTACGGTAAACGAGGTTCTTGTAAACAGAGGCGTCCCAAACTTTGGGGTGGCTGTGTCTTTTTGATTTTAATTTCCCTAAGCTATAGGACCATAAGTGGAAGTGCCCTAGGCTCTGTTGCTTTGTTTTTTAGATGTTTCAGGAAACACCATACACTTCTCCCGAGTGTCTGTTGGCAATTTACATCCCGCCCATCAGCATAAAAAGGCTCCCAGTTCTCCATGGCCTGTCCTGCCTTTCTGGATTTTACACTTTTTTCAGATGGCCCTTTTGACCGGGGGGAAGTGAGACTTCATTGTAGTGCAGATTTCCTTTGCAAGCTTGCTTGGTTGGCCAAAAAGGGTGTATGCGTTTTTTCCTGAATATATTCAGGAAAAAACGCATACGCCCTTTTTGGCCAAGTGCATCATTGTGGACGTTCTGCCTCTTTTCCTATGCTTTCAATGCAATTCCAGTCTACCTCCTGAAATCGGTTTCCTGCAATTCTGCCCCGCTTTCAAGTCCTCTTGGCAGCCTTACTTCAGTATATTTTTGGACGATAGCTGTCATTTATAACTCTGCAGGTTTGTGAATTACAGTGCCCCTGAGCTCCTTTCTTCAACTCGCTTTCTTTTGAGCTGGCCGCAACACCGCAGGATGGCTTCAGGCCCTAATCTGGTTCCGGCACGGCACGCTGAGCCTTTGGTTATTTCCTCTTCCTGGTGGGAAATGAGAGTTAAATTTGCCCGTCCAGACACCTCCAGCTAGTCTCTCATTGGTTCTCCCTATTCCTGTTCATCTTCCGCAGAAATTGCAAACTGGGCCAAACAGGAGGTTAAAGGCGCTGACTCTCCAAGTGGGGAGAGTGTTAGTAAAGCGTCTGGAATGTTGCACCCGAGTACCAGGGGAGGAAAACTGAGACATATTTGAACACGTCTCCCGTTCACACTGTTGATCATACTCTGGGTTCCACATGCATGTTTTAGCTGAAGGAAGAATACCTTAAACCTGGGTAGTTGAGACCCGTGGAATGGGTACCATGCAATATGACTTCAAAGGGTCTTCATTTGCTCACCGAACCTCTCCAATCCTATCACTACTGCGTTTATGCCCCTGTACACATGCTTGATTCTCTTTCAGAGACATAGCAATCCATAGGTTTTAAGATACTTACTAGTCAGGTACATTCTTATGCGTTTAATATGCGGTGTTGAGTCCATTGCGTTGAGCAAGGAGTAGCTCTTGTCTATTCCATATTTGGCTTAAGGAACTTTATCTGTGCTCATTTCAATCTCTGGTTTTATGCAGCACCCCAACTCACCTTTCCCCTTAAGCAAGCATAAGTTGGTTTTCTAAATTTGAGACCCTGTTCTGTTCTGTAATTCAGTTCCTGTGTAGCCAAGTTTACATTCCGTGTATTACTGATATCTTATGATGTTTCTTTTTCTGTGTGACTTATTTCAGTTAGAATCATCATACCTGAATCCACTCATTGTGCTGCTATGGGCCTGATGACATAGATTTCATTGCTGAGTGATATTGCTTTGTAAGTAAATACCACAACTTCTTTATCCATTTTTCACTTTCTGCGATGTTGAACTTGTACGGTAAACGAGGTTCTTGTAAACAGAGGCGTCCCAAACTTTGGGGTGGCTGTGTCTTTTTGATTTTAATTTCCCTAAGCTATAGGACCATAAGTGGAAGTGCCCTAGGCTCTGTTGCTTTGTTTTTTAGATGTTTCAGGAAACACCATACACTTCTCCCGAGTGTCTGTTGGCAATTTACATCCCGCCCATCAGCATAAAAAGGCTCCCAGTTCTCCATGGCCTGTCCTGCCTTTCTGGATTTTACACTTTTTTCAGATGGCCCTTTTGACCGGGGGGAAGTGAGACTTCATTGTAGTGCAGATTTCCTTTGCAAGCTTGCTTGGTTGGCCAAAAAGGGCGTATGCGTTTTTTCCTGAATATATTCAGGAAAAAACGCATACGCCCTTTTTGGCCAAGTGCATCATTGTGGACGTTCTGCCTCTTTTCCTATGCTTTCAATGCAATTGCACTCTACCTAGTGAAATCGGTTTCCTGCAGTTCTGCCCCACTTTCACGTCCTCTTGGCAGCCTTACTTCAGTATATTCTTGGACGATAGCTGTCATTTATAACTCTGCAGGTTTGTGAATTACAGTGCCCCTGAGCTCCTTTCTTCAACTCGTTTTCTTTTGAGCTGGCCGCAACACCGCAGGATGGCTTCAGGCCCTAATCTGGTTCCGGCACGGCACGCTGAGCCTTTGGTTATTTCCTCTTCCTGGTGGGAAATGAGAGTTAAATTTGCCCGTCCAGACACCTCCAGCTAGTCTCTCATTGGTTCTCCCTATTCCTGTTCATCTTCCGCAGAAATTGCAAACTGGGCCAAACAGGTGGTTAAAGGCGCTGACTCTCCAAATGGGGAGAGTGTTAGTAAAGCGTCTGGAATGTTGCACCCGAGCACCAGGGGAGGAAATCTGAGACATATTTGAACACGTCTCCCGTTCACACTGTTGATCATACTCTGGGTTTCACATGCATGTTTTAGCTGAAGGAAGAATACCTTAAACCTGGAGAGTTGAGGCCTGTGGAATGGGTACCATGCAATATGACTTCAAAGGGTCTTCATTTGCTCACCGAACCTCTCCAATCCTATCACTACTGCGTTTATGCCCCTGTACACATGCTTGATTCTCTTTCGGAGACATAGCAATCCATAGCTTTTAAGATAATTAATAGTCAGGTACATTCTTAGGCGTTTAATATGCGGTGTTGAGTCCATTTCGTTGAGCAAGGAGTAGCTCTTGTCTATTCCATATTTGGCTTAAGGAACTTTATCTGTGCTCATTTCAATCTCTGGTTTTATGCAGCACCCCAACTCACCTTTCCCCTTAAGCAAGCATAAGTTGGTTTTCTAAATTTGAGACCCTGTTCTGTTCTGTAATTCAGTTCCTGTGTAGCCAAGTTTACATTCCGTGTATTACTGATATCTTATGATGTTTCTTTTTCTGTGTGACTTATTTCAGTTAGAATCATCGTACCTGAATCCACTCATTATGCTCCTACGGGTCTGATGACATAGATTTCATTGCTGAGTGATACTGCATTGTACGTAAGTACCACAAGTTCTTTATCCATTTTTCACATTCTGTGATATTGAACTTGTACTGTAAACGAGGTTCTTGTAAACAGAGGCGTCCCAAACTTTGGGGTGGCTGTGTCTTTTTTATTTTAATTTCCCTAAGCTATAGGACCATAAGTGGAAGTGCCCTAGGCTCTGTTGCTTTGTTTTTTAGATGTTTCAGGAAACACCATACACTTCTCCCGAGTGTCTGTTGGCAATTTACATCCCGCCCATCAGCATAACAAGGCTCCCAGTTCTCCATGGCCTGTCCTGCCTTTCTGGATTTTACACTTTTTTCAGATGGCCCTTTTGACCGGGGGGAAGTGAGACTTCATTGTAGTGCAGATTTCCTTTGCAAGCTTGCTTGGTTGGCCAAAAAGGGCGTATGCGTTTTTTCCTGAATATATTCAGGAAAAAACCCATACGCCCTTTTTGGCCAAGTGCATCATTGTGGACGTTCTGCCTCTTTTCCTATGCTTTCAATGCAATTCCAGTCTACCTCCTGAAATCGGTTTCCTGCAATTCTGCTCCGCTTTCAAGTCCTCTTGGCAGCCTTACTTCAGTATATTTTGGACGATAGCTGTCATTTATAACTCTGCAGGTTTGTGAATTACAGTGCCCCTGAGCTCCTTTCTTCCACTCGTTTTCTTGTGAGCTGGCCACAACACCACAGGATGGCTTCAGGCCCTAATCTGGTTCCGGCACGGCACGCTGAGCCTTTGGTTATTTCCTCTTCCTGGTGGGAAATGAGAGTTAAATTTGCCCGTCCAGACACCTCCAGCTAGTCTCTCATTGGTTCTCCCTATTCCTGTTCATCTTCCGCAGAAATTGCAAACTGGGCCAAACAGGAGGTTAAAGGGACTGACTCTCAAAGTCGGGAGAGTGTTAGTAAAGCGTCTGGAATGTTGTACCCGAGTACCAGGGTACGAAAACTGAGACATATTTGAACACGTCTCCCGATCACATGGTTGATCATACTCTAGGTTCCACATGCATGTTTTAGCTGAAGGAAGAATACCTTAAACCTGGGTAGTTGAAACCCGTGGAATGGGTACCATGCAATATGACTTCAAAGGGTCTTCATTTGCTCACCGAACCTCTCCAATCCTATCACTGCTGCGTTTATGCCCCTGTACACACGCTTGATTCTCTTTCGGAGACATAGCAATCCATAGGTTTTAAGATACTTACTAGTCAGGTACATTCTTAGGCGTTTAATATGCGGTGTTGAGTCCATTTCGTTGAGCAAGGAGTAGCTCTTGTCTATTCCATATTTGGCTTAAGGAACTTTATGTGTGCTCATTTCAATCTCTGGTTTTATGCAGCACCCCAACTCACCTTTCCCCTTAAGCAAGCATAAGTTGGTTTTCTAAATTTGAGACCCTGTTCTGTTCTGTAATTCAGTTCCTCTGTAGCCAAGTTTACATTCCGTGTATTACTGATATCTTATGATGTTTCTTTTTCTGTGTGACTTATTTCAGTTAGAATCATCATACCTGAATCCACTCATTGTGCTGCTAAGGGCCTGATGACATAGATTTCATTGCTGAGTGATATTGCTTTGTAAGTAAATACCACAACTTCTTTATCCATTTTTCACTTTCTGCGATGTTGAACTTGTACTGTAAACGAGGTTCTTGTAAACACAGGCGTCCCAAACTTTGGGGTGGCTGTGTCTTTTTTATTTTAATTTCCCTAAGCTATAGGACCATAAGTTGAAGTGCCCTAGGCTCTGTTGCTTTGTTTTTTAGATGTTTCAGGAAACACCATACACTTCTCCCGAGTGTCTGTTGGCAATTTACATCCCGCCCATCAGCATAACAAGGCTCCCAGTTCTCCATGGCCTGTCCTGCCTTTCTGGATTTTACACTTTTTTCAGATGGCCCTTTTGACCGGGGGGAAGTGAGACTTCATTGTAGTGCAGATTTCCTTTGCAAGCTTGCTTGGTTGGCCAAAAAGGGCGTATGCGTTTTTTCCTGAATATATTCAGGAAAAAACGCATACGCCCTTTTTGGCCAAGTGCATCATTGTGGACGTTCTGCCTCTTTTCCTATGCTTTCAATGCAATTGCACTCTACCTCCTGAAATCGGTTTCCTGCAATTCTGCCCCACTTTCAAGTCCTCTTGGCAGCCTTACTTCAGTATATTTTTGGACGATAGCTGTCATTTATAACTCTGCAGGTTTGTGAATTACAGTGCCCCTGAGCTCCTTTCTTCAACTCGTTTTCTTGTGAGCTGGCCGCAACACCGCAGGATGGCTTCAGGCCCTAATCTGGTTCCGGCGCGGCACGCTGAGCCTTTGGTTATTTCCTCTTCCTGGTGGGAAATGAGAGTTAAATTTGCCCGTCCAGACACCTCCAGCTAGTCTCTCATTGGTTCTCCCTATTCCTGTTCATCTTCCGCAGAAATTGCAAACTGGGCCAAACAGGAGGTTAAAGGGACTGACTCTCCAAGTCGGGAGAGTGTTAGTAAAGCGTCTGGAATGTTGTACCCGAGTACCAGGGTACGAAAACTGAGACATATTTGAACACGTCTCCTGATCACATGGTTGATCATACTCTAGGTTCCACATGCATGTTTTAGCTGAAGGAAGAATACCTTAAACCTGGGTACTTGAAACCCTTGGAATGGGTACCATGCAATATGACTTCAAAGGGTCTTCATTTGCTCACCGAACCTCTCCAATCCTATCACTGCTGCGTTTATGCCCCTGTACACACGCTTTATTCTCTTTCGGAGACATAGCAATCCATAGGTTTTAAGATACTTACTAGTCAGGTACATTCTTAGGCGTTTAATATGCGGTGTTGAGTCCATTTCGTTGAGCAAGGAGTAGCTCTTGTCTATTCCATATTTGGCTTAAGGAACTTTATCTGTGCTCATTTCAATCTCTTGTTTTATGCAGCACCCCAACTCACCTTTCCCCTTAAGCAAGCATAAGTTGGTTTTCTAAATTTGAGACCCTGTTCTGTTCTGTAATTCAGTTCCTGTGTAGCCAAGTTTACATTCCGTGTATTACTGATATCTTATGATGTTTCTTTTTCTGTGTGACTTATTTCAGTTAGAATCATCATACCTGAATCCACTCATTGTGCTGCTAAGGGCCTGATGACATAGATTTCATTGCTGAGTGATATTGCTTTGTAAGTAAATACCACAACTTCTTTATCCATTTTTCACTTTCTGCGATGTTGAACTTGTACTGTAAACGAGGTTCTTGTAAACAGAGGCGTCCCAAACTTTGGGGTGGCTGTGTCTTTTTTATTTTAATTTCCCTAAGCTATAGGACCATAAGTGGAAGTGCCCTAGGCTCTGTTGCTTTGTTTTTTAGATGTGTCAGGAAACACCATACACTTCTCCCGAGTGTCTGTTGGCAATTTACATCCCGCCCATCAGCATAACAAGGCTCCCAGTTCTCCATGGCCTGTCCTGCCTTTCTGGATTTTACACTTTTTTCAGATGGCCCTTTTGACCGGGGGGAAGTGAGACTTCATTGTAGTGCAGATTTCCTTTGCAAGCTTGCTTGGTTGGCCAAAAAGGGCGTATGCGTTTTTTCCTGAATATATTCAGGAAAAAACGCATACGCCCTTTTTGGCCAAGTGCATCATTGTGGACGTTCTGCCTCTTTTCCTATGCTTTCAATGCAATTGCACTCTACCTCCTGAAATCGGTTTCCTGCAATTCTGCCCCACTTTCAAGTCCTCTTGGCAGCCTTACTTCAGTATATTTTTGGACGATAGCTGTCATTTATAACTCTGCAGGTTTGTGAATTACAGTGCCCCTGAGCTCCTTTCTTCAACTCGTTTTCTTTTGAGCTGGCCGCAACACCGCAGGATGGCTTCAGGCCCTAATCTGGTTCCGGCACGGCACGCTGAGCCTTTGGTTAATTCCTCTTCCTGGTGGGAAATGAGAGTTAAATTTGCCCGTCCAGACACCTCCAGCTAGTCTCTCATTGGTTCTCCCTATTCCTGTTCATCTTCCGCAGAAATTGCAAACTGGGCCAAACAGGTGGTTAAAGGCGCTGACTCTCCAAGTGGGGAGAGTGTTAGTAAAGCGTCTGGAATGTTGCACCCGAGTACAAGGGGAGGAAAACTGAGACATATTTGAACACGTCTCCCGTTCACACTGTTGATCATACTCTGGGTTTCACATGCATGTTTTAGCTGAAGGAAGAATACCTTAAACCTGGAGAGTTGAGGCCTGTGGAATGGGTACCATGCAATATGACTTCAAAGGGTCTTCATTTGCTCACCGAACCTCTCCAATCCTATCACTACTGCGTTTATGCCCCTGTACACATGCTTGATTCTCTTTCGGAAACATAGCAATCCATAGCTTTTAAGATACTTAATAGTCAGGTACATTCTTAGGCGTTTAATATGCGGTGTTGAGTCCATTTCGTTGAGCAAGGAGTAGCTCTTGTCTATTCCATATTTGGCTTAAGGAACTTTATCTGTGCTCATTTCAATCTCTGGTTTTATGCAGCACCCCAACTCACCTTTCCCCTTAAGCAAGCATAAGTTGGTTTTCTAAATTTGAGACCCTGTTCTGTTCTGTAATTCAGTTCCTGTGTAGCCAAGTTTACATTCCGTGTATTACTGATATCTTATGATGTTTCTTTTTCTGTGTGACTTATTTCAGTTAGAATCATCGTACCTGAATCCACTCATTATGCTCCTACGGGTCTGATGACATAGATTTCATTGCTGAGTGATACTGCATTGTACGTAAGTACCACAAGTTCTTTATCCATTTTTCACATTCTGTGATATTGAACTTGTACTGTAAACGAGGTTCTTGTAAACAGAGGCGTCCCAAACTTTGGGGTGGCTGTGTCTTTTTTATTTTAATTTCCCTAAGCTATAGGACCATAAGTGGAAGTGCCCTAGGCTCTGTTGCTTTGTTTTTTAGATGTTTCAGGAAACACCATACACTTCTCCCGAGTGTCTGTTGGCAATTTACATCCCGCCCATCAGCATAACAAGGCTCCCAGTTCTCCATGGCCTGTCCTGCCTTTCTGGATTTTACACTTTTTTCAGATGGCCCTTTTGACCGGGGGGAAGTGAGACTTCATTGTAGTGCAGATTTCCTTTGCAAGCTTGCTTGGTTGGCCAAAAAGGGCGTATGCGTTTTTTCCTGAATATATTCAGGAAAAAACCCATACGCCCTTTTTGGCCAAGTGCATCATTGTGGACGTTCTGCCTCTTTTCCTATGCTTTCAATGCAATTCCAGTCTACCTCCTGAAATCGGTTTCCTGCAATTCTGCTCCGCTTTCAAGTCCTCTTGGCAGCCTTACTTCAGTATATTTTGGACGATAGCTGTCATTTATAACTCTGCAGGTTTGTGAATTACAGTGCCCCTGAGCTCCTTTCTTCCACTCGTTTTCTTTTGAGCTGGCCACAACACCACAGGATGGCTTCAGGCCCTAATCTGGTTCCGGCACGGCACGCTGAGCCTTTGGTTATTTCCTCTTCCTGGTGGGAAATGAGAGTTAAATTTGCCCGTCCAGACACCTCCAGCTAGTCTCTCATTGGTTCTCCCTATTCCTGTTCATCTTCCGCAGAAATTGCAAACTGGGCCAAACAGGAGGTTAAAGGGACTGACTCTCCAAGTCGGGAGAGTGTTAGTAAAGCGTCTGGAATGTTGTACCCGAGTACCAGGGTACGAAAACTGAGACATATTTGAACACGTCTCCCGATCACATGGTTGATCATACTCTAGGTTCCACATGCATGTTTTAGCTGAAGGAAGAATACCTTAAACCTGGGTAGTTGAAACCCGTGGAATGGGTACCATGCAATATGACTTCAAAGGGTCTTCATTTGCTCACCGAACCTCTCCAATCCTATCACTGCTGCGTTTATGCCCCTGTACACACGCTTGATTCTCTTTCGGAGACATAGCAATCCATAGGTTTTAAGATACTTACTAGTCAGGTACATTCTTAGGCGTTTAATATGCGGTGTTGAGTCCATTTCGTTGAGCAAGGAGTAGCTCTTGTCTATTCCATATTTGGCTTAAGGAACTTTATGTGTGCTCATTTCAATCTCTGGTTTTACGCAGCACCCCAACTCACCTTTCCCCTTAAGCAAGCATAAGTTGGTTTTCTAAATTTGAGACCCTGTTCTGTTCTGTAATTCAGTTCCTCTGTAGCCAAGTTTACATTCCGTGTATTACTGATATCTTATGATGTTTCTTTTTCTGTGTGACTTATTTCAGTTAGAATCATCATACCTGAATCCACTCATTGTGCTGCTAAGGGCCTGATGACATAGATTTCATTGCTGAGTGATATTGCTTTGTAAGTAAATACCACAACTTCTTTATCCATTTTTCACTTTCTGCGATGTTGAACTTGTACTGTAAACGAGGTTCTTGTAAACAGAGGCGTCCCAAACTTTGGGGTGGCTGTGTCTTTTTTATTTTAATTTCCCTAAGCTATAGGACCATAAGTGGAAGTGCCCTAGGCTCTGTTGCTTTGTTTTTTAGATGTTTCAGGAAACACCATACACTTCTCCCGAGTGTCTGTTGGCAATTTACATCCCGCCCATCAGCATAACAAGGCTCCCAGTTCTCCATGGCCTGTCCTGCCTTTCTGGATTTTACACTTTTTTCAGATGGCCCTTTTGACCGGGGGGAAGTGAGACTTCATTGTAGTGCAGATTTCCTTTGCAAGCTTGCTTGGTTGGCCAAAAAGGGCGTATGCGTTTTTTCCTGAATATATTCAGGAAAAAACGCATACGCCCTTTTTGGCCAAGTGCATCATTGTGGACGTTCTGCCTCTTTTCCTATGCTTTCAATGCAATTCCAGTCTACCTCCTGAAATCGGTTTCCTGCAATTCTGCCCCGCTTTCAAGTCCTCTTGGCAGCCTTACTTCAGTATATTTTGGACGATAGCTGTCATTTATAACTCTGCAGGTTTGTGAATTACAGTGCCCCTGAGCTCCTTTCTTCAACTCGCTTTATTGTGAGCTGACCGCAACACCGTAGGATGGCTTCAGGCCCTAATCTGGTTCCGGCACGGCACGCTGAGCCTTTGGTTAATTCCTCTTCCTGGTGGGAAATGAGAGTTAAATTTGCCCGTCCAGACACCTCCAGCTAGTCTCTCATTGGTTCTCCCTATTCCTGTTCATCTTCCGCAGAAATTGCAAACTGGGCCAAACAGGAGGTTAAAGGCGCTGACTCTCCAAGTGGGGAGAGTGTTAGTAAAGCGTCTGGAATGTTGCACCCGAGTACCAGGGGAGGAAAACTGAGACATATTTGAACACGTCTCCCGTTCACACGGTTGATCATACTCTGGGTTCCACATGCATGTTTTAGCTGAAGGGAGAATACCTTAAACATGGAGAGTTGAGGCCCGTGGAATGGGTACCATGCAATATGACTTCAAAGGGTCTTCATTTGCTCACCGAACCTCTCCAATCCTATCACTGCTGCGTTTATGCCCCTGTACACACGCTTGATTCTCTTTTGGAGACATAGCAATCCATAGGTTTTAAGATACTTACTAGTCAGGTACATTCTTAGGCGTTTAATATGGGGTGTTGAGTCCATTTCGTTGAGCAAGGAGTAGCTCTTGTCTATTCCATATTTGGCTTAAGGAACTTTATCTGTGCTCATTTCAATCTCTGGTTTTATGCAGCAGCCCAACTCACCTTTACCCTTAAGCAAGCATATGTTGGTTTTCTAAATTTGAGACCCTGTTCTGTTCTGTAATTCAGTTCCTGTGTAGCGAAGTTTACATTCCGTGTATTACTGATATCTTATGATGTTTCTTTTTCTGTGTGACTTATTTCAGTTAGAATCATCGTACCTGAATCCACTCATTATGCTGCTACGGGCCTGATGACATAGATTTCATTGCTGAGTGATACTGCATTGTACATAAATACCACAAGTTCTTTATCCATTTTTCACATTCTGTGATATTGAACTTGTACTGTAAACGAGGTTCTTGTAAACAGAGGCGTCCCAAACTTTGGGGTGGCTGTGTCTTTTTTATTTTAATTTCCCTAAGCTATAGGACCATAAGTGGAAGTGCCCTAGGCTCTGTTGCTTTGTTTTTTAGATGTTTCAGGAAACACCATACACTTCTCCCGAGTGTCTGTTGGCAATTTATATCCCGCCCATCAGCATAACAAGGCTCCCAGTTCTCCATGGCCTGTCCTGCCTTTCTGGATTTTACACTTTTTTCAGATGGCCCTTTTGACCGGGGGGAAGTGAGACTTCATTGTAGTGCAGATTTCCTTTGCAAGCTTGCTTGGTTGGCCAAAAAGGGCGTATGCGTTTTTTCCTGAATATATTCAGGAAAAAACGCATACGCCCTTTTTGGCCAAGTGCATCATTGTGGACGTTCTGCCTCTTTTCCTATGCTTTCAATGCAATTCCAGTCTACCTCCTGAAATCAGTTTCCTGCAATTCTGCCCCGCTTTCAAGTCCTCTTGGCAGCCTTACTTCAGTATATTTTGGACGATAGCTGTCATTTATAACTCTGCAGGTTTGTGAATTACAGTGCCCCTGAGCTCCTTTCTTCAACTCGTTTTCTTGTGAGCTGGCCACAACACCACAGGATGGCTTCAGGCCCTAATCTGGTTCCGGCACGGCACGCTGAGCCTTTGGTTATTTCCTCTTCCTGGTGGGAAATGAGAGTTAAATTTGCCCGTCCAGACACCTCCAGCTAGTCTCTCATTGGTTCTCCCTATTCCTGTTCATCTTCCGCAGAAATTGCAAACTGGGCCAAACAGGAGGTTAAAGGGACTGACTCTCCAAGTCGGGAGAGTGTTACTAAAGCGTCTGGAATGTTGCACCCGAGTACCAGGGTACGAAAACTGAGACATATTTGAACACGTCTCCTGATCACATGGTTGATCATACTCTAGGTTCCACATGCATGTTTTAGCTGAAGGAAGAATACCTTAAACCTGGGTACTTGAAACCCTTGGAATGGGTACCATGCAATATGACTTCAAAGGGTCTTCATTTGCTCACCGAACCTCTCCAATCCTATCACTGCTGCATTTATGCCCCTGTACACACGCTTGATTCTCTTTCGGAGACATAGCAATCCATAGGTTTTAAGATACTTACTAGTCAGGTACATTCTTAGACGTTTAATATGCGGTGTTGAGTCCATTTCGTTGAGCAAGGAGTAGCTCTTGTCTATTCCATATTTGGCTTAAGGAACTTTATCTGTGCTCATTTCAATCTCTGGTTTTACGCAGCACCCCAACTCACCTTTCCCCTTAAGCAAGCATAAGTTGGTTTTCTAAATTTGAGACCCTGTTCTGTTCTGTAATTCAGTTCCTGTGTAGCCAAGTTTACATTCCGTGTATTACTGATATCTTATGATGTTTCTTTTTCTGTGTGACTTATTTCAGTTAGAATCATCATACCTGAATCCACTCATTGTGCTGCTAAGGGCCTGATGACATAGATTTCATTGCTGAGTGATATTGCTTTGTAAGTAAATACCACAACTTCTTTATCCATTTTTCACTTTCTGCGATGTTGAACTTGTACTGTAAACGAGGTTCTTGTAAACAGAGGCGTCCCAAACTTTGGGGTGGCTGTGTCTTTTTTATTTTAATTTCCCTAAGCTATAGGACCATAAGTGGAAGTGCCCTAGGCTCTGTTGCTTTGTTTTTTAGATGTTTCAGGAAACACCATACACTTCTCCCGAGTGTCTGTTGGCAATTTACATCCCGCCCATCAGCATAACAAGGCTCCCAGTTCTCCATGGCCTGTCCTGCTTTTCTGGATTTTACACTTTTTTCAGATGGCCCTTTTGACCGGGGGGAAGTGAGACTTCATTGTAGTGCAGATTTCCTTTGCAAGCTTGCTTGGTTGGCCAAAAAGGGCGTATGCGTTTTTTCCTGAATATATTCAGGAAAAAACGCATACGTCCTTTTTGGCCAAGTGCATCATTGTGGACGTTCTGCCTCTTTTCCTATGCTTTCAATGCAATTGCACTCTACCTCCTGAAATCGGTTTCCTGCAATTCTGCCCCGCTTTCAAGTCCTCTTGGCAGCCTTACTTCAGTATATTTTGGACGATAGCTGTCATTTATAACTCTGCAGGTTTGTGAATTACAGTGCCCCTGAGCTCCTTTCTTCAACTCGCTTTATTGTGAGCTGACCGCAACACCGTAGGATGGCTTCAGACCCTAATCTGGTTCCGGCACGGCACGCTGAGCCTTTGGTTAATTCCTCTTCCTGGTGGGAAATGAGAGTTAAATTTGCCCGTCCAGACACCTCCAGCTAGTCTCTCATTGGTTCTCCCTATTCCTGTTCATCTTCCGCAGAAATTGCAAACTGGGCCAAACAGGAGGTTAAAGGCGCTGACTCTCCAAGTGGGGAGAGTGTTAGTAAAGCGTCTGGAATGTTGCACCCGAGTACCAGGGGAGGAAAACTGAGACATATTTGAACACGTCTCCCGTTCACACGGTTGATCATACTCTGGGTTCCACATGCATGTTTTAGCTGAAGGAAGAATACCTTAAACATGGAGAGTTGAGGCCCGTGGAATGGGTACCATGCAATATGACTTCAAAGGGTCTTCATTTGCTCACCGAACCTCTCCAATCCTATCACTGTTGCGTTTATGCCCCTGTACACACGCTTGATTCTCTTTTGGAGACATAGCAATCCATAGGTTTTAAGATACTTACTAGTCAGGTACATTCTTAGGCGTTTAATATGGGGTGTTGAGTCCATTTCGTTGAGCAAGGAGTAGCTCTTGTCTATTCCATATTTGGCTTAAGGAACTTTATCTGTGCTCATTTCAATCTCTGGTTTTATGCAGCAGCCCAACTCACCTTTACCCTTAAGCAAGCATATGTTGGTTTTCTAAATTTGAGACCCTGTTCTGTTCTGTAATTCAGTTCCTGTGTAGCCAAGTTTACATTCCGTGTATTACTGATATCTTATGATGTTTCTTTTTCTGTGTGACTTATTTCAGTTAGAATCATCGTACCTGAATCCACTCATTATGCTGCTACGGGCCTGATGACATAGATTTCATTGCTGAGTGATACTGCATTGTACATAAATACCACAAGTTCTTTATCCATTTTTCACATTCTGTGATATTGAACTTGTACTGTAAACGAGGTTCTTGTAAACAGAGGCGTCCCAAACTTTGGGGTGGCTGTGTCTTTTTTATTTTAATTTCCCTAAGCTATAGGACCATAAGTGGAAGTGCCCTAGGCTCTGTTGCTTTGTTTTTTAGATGTTTCAGGAAACACCATACACTTCTCCCGAGTGTCTGTTGGCAATTTACATCCCGCCCATCAGCATAACAAGGCTCCCAGTTCTCCATGGCCTGTCCTGCCTTTCTGGATTTTACACTTTTTTCAGATGGCCCTTTTGACCGGGGGGAAGTGAGACTTCATTGTAGTGCAGATTTCCTTTGCAAGCTTGCTTGGTTGGCCAAAAAGGGCGTATGCGTTTTTTCCTGAATATATTCAGGAAAAAACGCATACGCCCTTTTTGGCCAAGTGCATCATTGTGGACGTTCTGCCTCTTTTCCTATGCTTTCAATGCAATTCCAGTCTACCTCCTGAAATCGGTTTCCTGCAATTCTGCCCCGCTTTCAAGTCCTCTTGGCAGCCTTACTTCAGTATATTTTGGACGATAGCTGTCATTTATAACTCTGCAGGTTTGTGAATTACAGTGCCCCTGAGCTCCTTTCTTCAACTCGTTTTCTTGTGAGCTGGCCACAACACCACAGGATGGCTTCAGGCCCTAATCTGGTTCCTGCACGGCACGCTGAGCCTTTGGTTATTTCCTCTTCCTGGTGGGAAATGAGAGTTAAATTTGCCCGTCCAGACACCTCCAGCTAGTCTCTCATTGGTTCTCCCTATTCCTGTTCATCTTCCGCAGAAATTGCAAACTGGGCCAAACAGGAGGTTAAAGGGACTGACTCTCCAAGTCGGGAGAGTGTTAGTAAAGCGTCTGGAATGTTGCACCCGAGTACCAGGGTACGAAAACTGAGACATATTTGAACACGTCTCCTGATCACATGGTTGATCATACTCTAGGTTCCACATGCATGTTTTAGCTGAAGGAAGAATACCTTAAACCTGGGTACTTGAAACCCTTGGAATGGGTACCATGCAATATGACTTCAAAGGGTCTTCATTTGCTCACCGAACCTCTCCAATCCTATCACTGCTGCGTTTATGCCCCTGTACACACGCTTGATTCTCTTTCGGAGACATAGCAATCCATAGGTTTTAAGATACTTACTAGTCAGGTACATTCTTAGACGTTTAATATGCGGTGTTGAGTCCATTTCGTTGAGCAAGGAGTAGCTCTTGTCTATTCCATATTTGGCTTAAGGAACTTTATCTGTGCTCATTTCAATCTCTGGTTTTACGCAGCACCCCAACTCACCTTTCCCCTTAAGCAAGCATAAGTTGGTTTTCTAAATTTGAGACCCTGTTCTGTTCTGTAATTCAGTTCCTGTGTAGCCAAGTTTACATTCCGTGTATTACTGATATCTTATGATGTTTCTTTTTCTGTGTGACTTATTTCAGTTAGAATCATCATACCTGAATCCACTCATTGTGCTGCTAAGGGCCTGATGACATAGATTTCATTGCTGAGTGATATTGCTTTGTAAGTAAATACCACAACTTCTTTATCCATTTTTCACTTTCTGCGATGTTGAACTTGTACTGTAAACGAGGTTCTTGTAAACAGAGGCGTCCCAAACTTTGGGGTGGCTGTGTCTTTTTTATTTTAATTTCCCTAAGCTATAGGACCATAAGTGGAAGTGCCCTAGGCTCTGTTGCTTTGTTTTTTAGATGTTTCAGGAAACACCATACACTTCTCCCGAGTGTCTGTTGGCAATTTACATCCCGCCCATCAGCATAACAAGGCTCCCAGTTCTCCATGGCCTGTCCTGCCTTTCTGGATTTTACACTTTTTTCAGATGGCCCTTTTGACCGGGGGGAAGTGAGACTTCATAGTAGTGCAGATTTCCTTTGCAAGCTTGCTTGGTTGGCCAAAAAGGGCGTATGCGTTTTTTCCTGAATATATTCAGGAAAAAACGCATACGTCCTTTTTGGCCAAGTGCATCATTGTGGACGTTCTGCCTCTTTTCCTATGCTTTCAATGCAATTGCACTCTACCTCCTGAAATCGGTTTCCTGCAATTCTGCCCCACTTTCAAGTCCTCTTGGCAGCCTTACTTCAGTATATTTTTGGACGATAGCTGTCATTTATAACTCTGCAGGTTTGTGAATTACAGTGCCCCTGAGCTCCTTTCTTCAACTCGTTTTCTTTTGAGCTGGCCGCAACACCGCAGGATGGCTTCAGGCCCTAATCTGGTTCCGGCACGGCACGCTGAGCCTTTGGTTATTTCCTCTTCCTGGTGGGAAATGAGAGTTAAACTTGCCCGTCCAGACACCTCCAGCTAGTCTCTCATTGGTTCTCCCTATTCCTGTTCATCTTCCGCAGAAATTGCAAACTGGGCCAAACAGGTGGTTAAAGGCGCTGACTCTCCAAGTGGGGAGAGTGTTAGTAAAGCGTCTGGAATGTTGCACCCGAGTACAAGGGGAGGAAAACTGAGACATATTTGAACACGTCTCCCGTTCACACTGTTGATCATACTCTGGGTTTCACATGCATGTTTTAGCTGAAGGAAGAATACCTTAAACCTGGAGAGTTGAGGCCTGTGGAATGGGTACCATGCAATATGACTTCAAAGGGTCTTCATTTGCTCACCGAACCTCTCCAATCCTATCACTACTGCGTTTATGCCCCTGTACACATGCTTGATTCTCTTTCGGAGACATAGCAATCCATAGCTTTTAAGATACTTAATAGTCAGGTACATTCTTAGGCGTTTAATATGGGGTGTTGAGTCCATTTTGTTGAGCAAGGAGTAGCTCTTGTCTATTCCATATTTGGCTTAAGGAACTTTATCTGTGCTCATTTCAATCTCTGGTTTTATGCAGCACCCCAACTCACCTTTCCCCTTAAGCAAGCATAAGTTGGTTTTCTAAATTTGAGACCCTGTTCTGTTCTGTAATTCAGTTCCTGTGTAGCCAAGTTTACATTCCGTGTATTACTGATATCTTATGATGTTTCTTTTTCTGTGTGACTTATTTCAGTTAGAATCAACGTACCTGAATCCACTCATTATGCTCCTACGGGTCTGATGACATAGATTTCATTGCTGAGTGATACTGCATTGTACGTAAGTACCACAAGTTCTTTATCCATTTTTCACATTCTGTGATATTGAACTTGTACTGTAAACGAGCTTCTTGTAAACAGAGGCGTCCCAAACTTTGGGGTGGCTGTGTCTTTTTTATTTTAATTTCCCTAAGCTATAGGACCATAAGTGGAAGTGCCCTAGGCTCTGTTGCTTTGTTTTTTAGATGTTTCAGGAAACACCATACACTTCTCCCGAGTGTCTGTTGGCAATTTACATCCCGCCCATCAGCATAACAAGGCTCCCAGTTCTCCATGGCCTGTCCTGCCTTTCTGGATTTTACACTTTTTTCAGATGGCCCTTTTGACCGGGGGGAAGTGAGACTTCATTGTAGTGCAGATTTCCTTTGCAAGCTTGCTTGGTTGGCCAAAAAGGGCGTATGCGTTTTTTCCTGAATATATTCAGGAAAAAACGCATACGCCCTTTTTGGCCAAGTGCATCATTGTGGACGTTCTGCCTCTTTTCCTATGCTTTCAATGCAATTCCAGTCTACCTCCTGAAATCGGTTTCCTGCAATTCTGCCCCGCTTTCAAGTCCTCTTGGCAGCCTTACTTCAGTATATTTTTGGACGATAGTTGTCATTTATAACTCTGCAGGTTTGTGAATTACACTGCCCCTGAGCTCCTTTCTTCACCTCGTTTTCTTGTGAGCTGGCCGCAACACCGCAGGATGGCTTCAGGCCCTAATCTGGTTCCGGCACGGCACGCTGAGCCTTTGGTTATTTCCTCTTCCTGGTGGGAAATGAGAGTTAAATTTGCCCGTCCAGACACCTCCAGCTAGTCTCTCATTGGTTCTCCCTATTCCTGTTCATCTTCCGCAGAAATTGCAAACTGGGCCAAACAGGAGGTTAAAGGGACTGACTCTCCAAGTCGGGAGAGTGTTAGTAAATCGTCTGGAATGTTGTACCCGAGTACCAGGGTACGAAAACTGAGACATATTTGAACACGTCTCCTGATCACATGGTTGATCATACTCTAGGTTCCACATGCATGTTTTAGCTGAAGGAAGAATACCTTAAACCTGGGTACTTGAAACCCTTGGAATGGGTACCATGCAATATGACTTCAAAGGGTCTTCATTTGCTCACCGAACCTCTCCAATCCTATCACTGCTGCGTTTATGCCCCTGTACACACGCTTGATTCTCTTTCGGAGACATAGCAATCCATAGGTTTTAAGATACTTACTAGTCAGGTACATTCTTAGACGTTTAATATGCGGTGTTGAGTCCATTTCGTTGAGCAAGGAGTAGCTCTTGTCTATTCCATATTTGGCTTAAGGAACTTTATCTGTGCTCATTTCAATCTCTGGTTTTACGCAGCACCCCAATTCACCTTTCCCCTTAAGCAAGCATAAGTTGGTTTTCTAAATTTGAGACCCTGTTCTGTTCTGTAATTCAGTTCCTGTGTAGCCAAGTTTACATTCCGTGTATTACTGATATCTTATGATGTTTCTTTTTCTGTGTGACTTATTTCAGTTAGAATCATCATACCTGAATCCACTCATTGTGCTGCTAAGGGCCTGATGACATAGATTTCATTGCTGAGTGATATTGCTTTGTAAGTAAATACCACAACTTCTTTATCCATTTTTCACTTTCTGCGATGTTGAACTTGTACTGTAAACAAGGTTCTTGTAAACAGAGGCGTCCCAAACTTTGGGGTGGCTGTGTCTTTTTTATTTTAATTTCCCTAAGCTATAGGACCATAAGTGGAAGTGCCCTAGGCTCTGTTGCTTTGTTTTTTAGATGTTTCAGGAAACACCATACACTTCTCCCGAGTGTCTGTTGGCAATTTACATCCCGCCCATCAGCATAACAAGGCTCCCAGTTCTCCATGGCCTGTCCTGCCTTTCTGGATTTTACACTTTTTTCAGATGGCCCTTTTGACCGGGGGGAAGTGAGACTTCATTGTAGTGCAGATTTCCTTTGCAAGCTTGCTTGGTTGGCCAAAAAGGGCGTATGCGTTTTTTCCAGGAAAAAACGCATACGCCCTTTTTGGCCAAGTGCATCATTGTGGACGTTCTGCCTCTTTTCCTATGCTTTCAATGCAATTCCAGTCTACCTCCTGAAATCGGTTTCCTGCAATTCTGCCCCGCTTTCAAGTCCTCTTGGCAGCCTTACTTCAGTATATTTTTGGACGATAGCTGTCATTTATAACTCTGCAGGTTTGTGAATTACAGTGCCCCTGAGCTCCTTTCTTCAACTCGTTTTCTTGTGAGCTGGCCGCAACACCGCAGGATGGCTTCAGGCCCTAATCTGGTTCCGGCACGGCACGCTGAGCCTTTGGTTATTTCCTCTTCCTGGTGGGAAATGAGAGTTAAATTTGCCCGTCCAGACACCTCCAGCTAGTCTCTCATTGGTTCTCCCTATTCCTGTTCATCTTCCGCAGAAATTGCAAACTGGGCCAAACAGGTGGTTAAAGGCGCTGACTCTCCAAGTGGGGAGAGTGTTAGTAAAGCGTCTGGAATGTTGCACCCGAGCACCAGGGGAGGAAAACTGAGACATATTTGAACACGTCTCCCGTTCACACTGTTGATCATACTCTGGGTTTCACATGCATGTTTTAGCTGAAGGAAGAATACCTTAAACCTGGGTAGTTGAAACCCGTGGAATGGGTACCATGCAATATGACTTCAAAGGGTCTTCATTTGCTCACCGAACCTCTCCAATCCTATCACTACTGCGTTTATGCCCCTGTACACACGCTTGATTCTCTTTTGGAGACATAGAAATCCATAGGTTTTAAGATACTTACTAGTCAGGTACATTCTTAGGCTTTTAATATGGGGGTGTTG
This sequence comes from Globicephala melas, assembly GCF_963455315.2. Taxonomy (NCBI): domain Eukaryota; kingdom Metazoa; phylum Chordata; class Mammalia; order Artiodactyla; family Delphinidae; genus Globicephala; species Globicephala melas. The sequence goes on along the minus strand of NW_027207453.1, from coordinate 1,640 downwards.
AGTCCATTTCGTTGAGCAAGGAGTAGCTCTTGTCTATTCCATATTTGGCTTAAGGAACTTTATCTGTGCTCATTTCAATCTCTGGTTTTATGCAGCACCCCAACTCACCTTTACCCTTAAGCAAGCATAAGTTGGTTTTCTAAATTTGAGACCCTGTTCTGTTCTGTAATTCAGTTCCTGTGTAGCCAAGTTTACATTTCGTGTATTACTGATATCTTATGATGTTTCTTTTTCTGTGTGATTTATTTCAGTTAGAAACATCATACCTGAATCCACTCATTGTGCTGCTAAGGGCCTGATGACATATATTTCATTGCTGAGAGATATTGCTTTGTAAGTAAATACCACAACTTCTTTATCCATTTTTCACTTTCTGCGATGTTGAACTTGTACTGTAAATGAGGTTCTTGTAAACAGAGGCGTTCCAAACTTTGGGGTGGCTGTGTCTTTTTGATTTTAATTTCCCTAAGCTATAGGACCATAAGTAGAAGTGCCCTAGGCTCTGTTGCTTTGTTTTTTAGATGTTTCAGGAAACACCATACACTTCTCCCGAGTGTCTTTTGGCAATTTACATCCCGCCCATCAGCATAACAAGGCTCCCAGTTCTCCATGGCCTGTCCTGCCTTTCTGGATTTTACACTTTTTTCAGATGGCCCTTTTGACCGGGGGGAAGTGAGACTTCATTGTAGTGCAGATTTCCTTTGCAAGCTTGCTTGGTTGGCCAAAAAGGGCGTATGCGTTTTTTCCTGAATATATTCAGGAAAAAACGCATACGCGCTTTTTGGCCAAGTGCATCATTGTGGACGTTCTGCCTCTTTTCCTATGCTTTCAATGCAATTCCAGTCTACCTCCTGAAATCGGTTTCCTGCAATTCTGCCCCGCTTTCAAGTCCTCTTGGCAGCCTTACTTCAGTATATTTTTGGACGATAGCTGTCATTTATAACTCTGCAGGTTTGTGAATTACAGTGCCCCTGAGCCCCTTTCTTCAACTCGCTTTCTTGTGAGCTGACCGCAACACCGTAGGATGGCTTCAGGCCCTAATCTGGTTCCGGCACGGCACGCTGAGCCTTTGGTTAATTCCTCTTCCTGGTGGGAAATGAGAGTTAAATTTGCCCGTCCAGACACCTCCAGCTAGTCTCTCATTGGTTCTCCATATTCCTGTTCATCTTCCGCAGAAATTGCAAACTGGGCCAAACAGGAGGTTAAAGGCGCTGACTCTCCAAGTGAGGAGTGTGTTAGTAAAGCGTCTGGAATGTTGCACCCGAGTACCAGGGGAGGAAAACTGAGACATATTTGAACACGTCTCCCGATCACATGGTTGATCATACTCTGGGTTCCACATGCATGTTTTAGCTGAAGGAAGAATCCCTTAAACCTGGAGAGTTGAGACCCGTGGAATGGGTACCATGCAATATGACTTCAAAGGGTCTTCATTTGCTCACCGAACCTCTCCAATCCTATCACTGCTGCGTTTATGCCCCTGTACACATGCTTGATTCCCTTTCGGAGACATAGCAATCCATAGGTTTTAAGATACTTACTAGTCAGGTACATTCTTAGGCGTTTAATATGGGGTGTTGAGTCCATTTCGTTGAGCAAGGAGTAGCTCTTGTCTATTCCATATTTGGCTTAAGGAACTT